>NC_082641.1:101368420-101728420 GCF_028023285.1 Balaenoptera ricei
TGTTGAGTGAAAGAGGCTAAATGCAAGAACATATGTTCTATATGATTCCATTTATATAAAATTCCAGAAAATGAAGACTAATCTATAGTGTCAGAAGGTTAGCACTGGTCGTCTGGGGATGGTAGATTCAGGTTGAATGGGGGGCAGGAAGGAGGGATACAAAGGGGACAAGGAAACTTTTAGAAGTGATAACATGTTCACTATTTTGATTATGGTATTGATTTTCATGTGTATATATATGTTTGATACACCATTATGATTTAAAAAATCAACAAAAATGTATTAAGGCCTATTAGGTACAACCTATCATATTAAGAATTATTTAGCAAACAAATAAATATAAAAAGCTATCTTTGCCATTAAAGAGTATGAAGGGTAGCTAGAAGAAAGTTTTAAATGAGAGAAATTAAAAAGAGTAAAATTTTTAAATAACTTTTATTACAAGTGGAAGCGGTACCTCTCACAAGGCAGTACATGGTTAAGTGTCCAATGAACCTTCCAGACAATGGTTGCCATGGGAAATCAGAGGCTCATCAAAATCTGGGCTACTTGGGGAAGATTTTCTTCAAAGAAGTACGACTGAAGTTTGGTCTTGGAGGGTTGTATAACATGCACCAAATGTTTGGCTAGACCTAAGAAACACACAATTGCTTTTAATAAATCGTTGGGCTGATGTTCTCTGTTCAGAGAGTCAATATGTTCAGGAATGCACTCTGCCAGTAAAAAGTCAGTCCCTTTCGATGATGATGCTGACAGCCATGCCAGCAGGTCACCCTTCTCCCAGGCCAAATGCACAGTGTGACTGAAGTCTTAAGAGGTCGGTCGGAAATAGCCCACTTGTCAGAACTGGGATGTGTTTGTGGAACTGTGTGTTGAAGCACCTGTACCCACCCATGTCTGGATGTAGTTATTAGTCCTTCATTTTCCCAAGTGGTAAACTTGTTCACAGATGTTACTGGAGGGAAAGAAAATGTTCAGTGTTTACGCAGCAAATCTGTTCTGAAGAAACCATTCTGCTCAACTGAGGAAATGCCACAGTTATTTTGGTATTCCTTTAATTTTGGAAGTCTGCATTATTTGCAGGGCTGACCAAAAGACTTTTTAAAAAAGCCACAAATAAACATCAAATTCCTGTTTAATATGGTGGATGTTACTGGTTTTTGAAAAACAAAAAAACAATCAGTCACGCTTGCACCCAACCCCAAAAGCTAGCGGACTTTCTGGTATTGATAACCCAGAAACCTCATGACATAAACCTTATTTTATTTCTGAGTTGGAACATCTACCTCAAAAAGTAGGCTCTGCAGGAAGGCCCTTTCTATTCTTAACGTTTCTGAAACTGGTAGCAAAGAGCAGACAGAGATAAAATAAAGCTAAGAGGAAAGTTTCCAAAATTGATCTCTCACCAACAAACAAGGAATTCCCACCTCAAAAAAGAATTATCTTTATATCTTTTTAACTTAAGCCTTTTCTCAGTTGAATAAATGGAGAAAAGTGCATTTGGGTTCTTTATTTTATCCTTCTTATTGCCTAAGAAAATGTTTATTGTCTCTCAGGAAATAAAGACAAAGGAACCGTAATTTATAATTTTTTTCCCCTCATGTGTAATAACCTGTGTCATTTGGCAAGCTGAAGTAATTCTAGGATCAGTTGGGATTGCCTATCCTTTGATTAGTTTAAATAAAACTTGATGTAAGCCCCTCTCTGAAGGTTCTCACTTGGGGGTGGTCGAAGTAAGGGGAGGAGGGGGAATGTCTTCATTTTTTCCTGGCTTTCATCTTTCATCTTAAGCTCCTGTTTCTATTGAATTTCTAATCTCCACTTTTCATTTCACCTACAGTCTATGACACTGACTCATACTCCCCTAAATAATACTGCTGTGTGTGTGGGAGAATTTCCTGAAGATTTGGAACAAAGGGTATGGATAGGATGAGGTGGAACACTTCACACTGCGTATTAGCTGTGTTTGTTTTTGTTTTTTTTTTTAAATAAATTTATTTATTTATTTATTTATTTTTGGTTGTGTTGGGTCTTCGTTTCTGTGCGAGGGCTTTCTCTAGCTGCCGCGAGCGGGGGCCACTCTTCATCGCGGTGCGCGGGCCTCTCAGTATCGCAGCCTCTCTTGTTGGGGAACACAGGCTCCAGACGCACAGGCTCAGTAGTTGTGGCTCACGGGCCCAGTTGCTCCGTGGCATGTGGGACCTTCCCAGACCAGGGTTCGAACCCACGTCCCCTGCATTGGCAGGCAGATTCTCAACCACTGCGCCACCAGGAAAGCCCTGTGTTTGTAAAAATACTCCAGACATTTCTATAACCAACAGGTCCCCTTTTCTAATAAGAACCTTGCCTCTCCCACACTGCAGCTTTCATCCCCACCCTTCACATCTCCTTGCCACTTCTTTAGAGTTTTACTGGTCCCTCGAATCTAAGATTCCTATAGAGTAGTTCCTCTCTCAGGCTTTCCCTAGATCAGCACTCTCCAACTGTGGTGATGGAAATGTTCGATAATCTGCTCTATACAACATGGTAGCCACATGTGCCTACTGAGCACTAGAAATGAATTAAATGTCACATTTAATTTTAATTTATTTACATTTACATTCAATAGCTACATGTGGCGATTATAATGGTTGTTATATTGGATACCACAGCTCCCAACCATCCAACATTGACCAAGAGGCCACTCTTTCCGAACTGGACAGGCTTATTAAAGTGTGTTTCTCAACACAGATATTTAAAAACAGGAACAGTTAAAAAACAGGAGTATAAAAAACAGGAGTTTTTTTTTTCTTTCCACTTGCTAAGTATCTAATATGGTCTGTGTCCATGTGCATGAAACCTAGCCATAAAAATACTGAAAAAGGGAAAAACCCTCAATTTAAACCTTTAGTATTCTATTGCCCCAGCCTTGCTCTCTCAAATACATCCTTTTAAACATGCTTATACATTCATTTAATGCTAGTGTCCAAATGTAAATTAGTAAATCATGATTCTGTGTTGAAGCTCCTGACAAATAACTTCTTAGGGTAGCCAAACAATTTAATATATCTAAGTCATGGTTTTAAGATGTGCAATTTGTGTTTCTAATTTTTAGGATACACTCCAGTTACATATTTTTTTCTTTTGTCAGTTACATCTAAGGAAGTTTGGCATGCTAAACAATGGAATCATGTGCTTGAGTCTCAGCTTAATAGTCTTTCCTCTCAAAGAACTAAATATGCCTCTGTTAACACTGTGCATCTAATTGTTATTTCTTCTGGTATAAAGAATAAGCTCTGGAGCACTGCAATTCTTTTGAAGGAAATATTACTTATCCCAAGAGTGTAGATTTTGTTTTACAATATATATTTGCCTTCTACATTTCTTCCTTTAAAATGTTTATTGCAAATGTTAGTTTTAAACAGATGGGTTTTGTTTTGTGATGGAGAGGATCGAGTGTGCATTTAATAGATGCTGTGAACACTTCTCTTCGCAAGTCCATTTACTTTTGGGCCAAGTCCTGACATGATTATTTCCTCGCTGAAACACTCCCTTGTTTAGCTATTTGCTTGTTCTACCTTTCCATTTCTTCTGCATTTCCTCCCTGCTTGGTAAGCAAGGCAGCTGCCTTCATTCTATTGGGCAAAAAGAGCTCTGCCAAAGAAAAAGTTGTTATCAAACTAGTAATTTATTTCCTTTTAATTTGTCACACTAAGTAAAATCTCTACTTTTATCCAGTCAACATTAGTTTCCATTATTAGCATTGTGTCTTTCAAACTTTGAATCATAATGGTTAGTCAAACTCTTATTTTGTCACCCATAATGTATATTAATTTGCTTTTAAAGTCATGAACATCTTTATTACATACTTTAGTTATAAAAGTAACATAGTCACATGAATTAAAATATGAACCGAAGGAAAATATAATGTATTTTCCCACAATCCACCACTTTAATGCAATCACTAATTTATTTATTTTCCCATGCATGTTTTCACATAGCTATAATAATGATGTCCATACAATTTAGTGTCTTATTTTGTAATTATTTAACATTTTATCATAAGGCTTTTCCAAGTTATGACATAGTCTCTTCAACCCTCTTTTTTATAATCATCATTTCAGTGACTATATATTATTCTATTCAGAGGCACACTATAATTTATTTAAATAATTCCCTATTGGTGACCATACGAAATAAATCTGGTATTTAAGTTTGATAAACGAGACTCTTAAGAGCGTCTTTGTGCTTATAGCTTTTTACATATTTTGTTTAACTTAATGGGGGATTATTTATCTATTTATAGACTATCTATTAATTTGTCTAGATCTAAATCTAATAGAGTATATCTGTGTATATCTATTTATTATTGATTTACTACGATAGTTAAAATTTGAAACCCTAACATCAGGCAAGGGTACAGCCAATTAGTATATTAGGAAGAGATAATATTTTACAATTTAAATATATTAATTAATTTACTCAAAATATCCTTTTTGAGCAGTATGTCAAGTACTATTCCTGACATGTTAGGAAGGTAACAATGACCAAGGGAGACACCATCCCTGTCCAGATAAAGCTTTCCTTATTATGGGTGGTACAGACTAGTCTACAGAAGAGACAGTACTTTGATGGGGGACATAGATATCCTATAAAAACGCATAGATGGGGCTCAACTTTCTAATTACAGAAACTTCTAGGGCCTCCTAGAAGAAGTAACTTTTAAATAAAGCGTAAAGAATAAAGAATTAGTCAGCAAAAATGTCGGGTGGGATAGGGAAAGAGGGTAATGCACTTCAGGCACTACTAATGGCATGTGAAAGACCACAAAGCAAGGGAATGTGTGTGGTGAAAAAAAAAACAAAAAGAAAGCAGTGTGCCTGCAGAGGGGATCGTGTGTAGGAATATTTGAAGGTTTCTTTTGCATTTTGCTTAACATTCATCAACAATCAGATTTAAACCTTGACATATCTGTTGATCAGATAATCCAAGCTTCCTTTCCAACAAAAGTCATCCTATCCTAATACCAAGCAAAGTATTAGAGGGTCAGTTAAACTGCACACTTACCAGCATCAGATGGTATCATTTAGGTTATTTTGATAGCAGGAGAATGAAAAAGATATTATTTATGTTTTAAGTATCATTTCAAGATCTATGGAGTGAGTTGAGGGAAACCCTCAAGGGAAGCTGTATCCAGCAAGGTATCCCATAATTCTTTTCCTGAACACTGAAATTCCTATTGTTTCTCTCTCCTTTGGCTTCAAGTATTGAAAGCCCATATTAATTTGTAAATTTGTTAGTGGAAAGGATCATGTATTCTATTCCTTTTGGCCATGAACACTTTATAATAGATTATCTTTTCATATTGATTAACAAAGAGCTGTGTCCTTAAAGAATGTGTCACAGTAGAGTTAAATTTTGATTGTGAATATTTCAATAAATTAGTTCCTAAAAAGGGTTTCTCTTTAGAAAAATGAAAACTTAAGTGTGGATCGTAGACTTGTAGAAGACTTGGAAAGCAGGAGTAGAGAGTGGAAAGAAGGTATTACCTCCAAACAATAATGAAATGGCTCCAAATCATACCCTATTCACAAATTTTCCTCATCTGAGCCCTGTCCACAATAGCCATTCTAGGGGAAACTGGAAAGTACTTTTGAAATGTAACTTCTTATAAACATCAGATGTGAGACCTTTTTTGTTACATGGCCAATTTTTCAATGTAATATAGACCAGAAGAATCATGGTTTCCTTCATACTCTTTGGCTATTAGGTCATACATTAGTAGGCACAACCTGTATCTTAGGGAGTCATGAAGAGCTGAGCTAGGTGAGGAGGATGGTAATTAATGCAGTTGTTACCCCCAAAATTAGGTGGAGTAATTTAATTTTGATTTGGTTATAAAAATCATCATAACTAATATCTCCAGTCCTAGCATATGACATTTGATAGTCACTGTTTAAGTAATTAAACAGTAATTCACTGTTTAAGTACTGTGGCAGTCATTTTACTGTTAAATTCTGATTTTCTTCCTTCTGGGCATATGGTAGTTATCTTCATTCCCTGCCCTCCTTAAGGCTGTACTTGCTTTGGCCAATGGAATGGGAACAAAAGTGATGTGTGCCTTTTTCAGATGGGAGCAATAGCTGGTGGAAGATGGAATCAAACAGGCTTGATTTGAACCATATCCATACAATAGCCATTGGGAAATGTGGAATTGTGAGAACCATTGAATGAAGAATGAACTTCTATAATCATAACAAGAAGAAAATGGACGATTACAAATCAGTCTTTTTCTAGCCACATGTCACCTGTTTTGTGGAAGAGCTGGTAACCCTCAAATTCTTCCAAAGTAGTCCTGAAAGTTCGAGGAAACTCTTCCTGTGCTCTGCAGCCAAATCTTTTGGCTGCAATGTGCCATCTGTGATCTTCTCTTTTGCTCCAAATCACTATGGCAATGGCAATGAACAAAGTAGTCGCTCTTTTAACAATGCACAGCCGAGGTGTTTCTACCACAATACAGCAATTGCTGAGCCAAGATGGCAGTGCCCTAAGCCAATGACAGTGGCACCTAAACCAAAGCTCTGACTGTTGCATTTAATACAAATGCCTCCTTACATTGTCATGTAAGCTTCTAGCATCAATATAGCAATGCCATATACACTCAAAAATCTTATTTGTATTAGTTTTTATTCATTTTTTAAATTACAATCCTCTTTGTCTCTGAGCTCAAATATGAGATCTTGGTGGCTAGACCACAGTTACAGACATAAATGGGGCTATGCTCAGAATCATCCTTACCCTCTGTCCTGGCAATGAGTACCCCAAATAGAGCAATGCATCTAAAAGTTTCCTTCTCTTCAGATAATTTCTCTTCTGGGAGTCTCCATAGGCCCTTTTGCATGTAATGATTTAATAGATGCAGTCTATCCATCCTCCACACTTGTCTTAGGGTGATCATTGGTTAGCCCCAAGTTGTGTACTCACCTACAAATACTTTTCAAGCTTGCTGAGTTTCTTTGATCATATTAACAAGAATGTTGCAGATATAAGAAGATACTGAACTAGAATTGAATTAGAGTGAAATGGAGAAAAAGAAAATAATTACAGTACCTGGACACTTTCCATTCTCCTACTTTGCTGTTCTCAGTTTGTTGGTTTCCATCCCTCTTGATGCAAGATAGCTGACACAGCCCCATACCTACCTCCTTCTTCAATCCTATTCAAAGCAGGAAGCCGAAGAGAAGGACAGGAAGCAGCTTTCTCTTTTCACACCTCTGTCCAAATCAAGGGGGAAAATCCTTGCCAGAAGCCCTCTGACATCTTGCTACTCAAATTGTGGTCCTCAGACAACAGCATGGTCCATCACCTAGGAATATAAAATGCAGCATTCGAGGCCCTATCCTGATTACTGACTCAGATTCTGCATTTTAGCAAGATCCCCAGGTAATTCTCATACACAGTAAAGCTTGAGAAGCACTGCCCTTATAAACTTTTTCTAATGTCTTTTTAGCCAGAACTTGGTGACATAGCTATCCCCAGGTGGAAGGGAGGATGGGAAAGTAATCTTCCTTTTCTTAGCCTCTTTAGTGGGAAAGAGGAAAGGGAAAATGAGGTAGCGAATGACTGTTGGCGGAACAACTCCCAGGATCTGTCATAGTATTTCTCTGGAGAAAGCGTGTTGCAGAATGCCATGCTCCCTGCTGTTCAGTGTTACCCACTGTGGCTCTCTGGGTTCATGTAATCTATGAAACCCACCCAGAGAAGGAAGCACTGACCTCATCAGTAGTATTTTTAAAAGCAGGTTGAGACTTTACCTGTGTGATTTTGGAATGGTTTCTTGTTTTTATAATCTTGAGGTTTAAGAACACTGTCTAACCCAGGAGAATTCAAAGGAAAAATATTAAAGCTAGTATAATTGAAGGGAAGGTGAAAATTGTAAAATAGCAGGTTTCTCTTCTGCTCTGGTTGGTATGCAACATTTTTTTCACTGAAAGCCGCAAATAAAATTTATTTTCATGTACATTTTTTTTCCTTGCTACACATTAGTTTTCTGGCCTTATTGAAAATTTGTTAAGAAAGTTGTTTATAAATATGAAATAACTGGTTTAGAGGTTTTTAGTTTAATTTTTTAAATGAGAATTATGTTGTTTCAATGTTGAGCCATTAATAAGCTAAGCCTTCTTAAGTATTTCATAAAGTAAAATTCTAACAAGTTTTCCAATCATACAAAGTAATAACACAAGGATAAAATGGCATATAGAAAAAAATAATAAAGGAAAAATGTGGGGGACCTCTCAATCATGGGAAAAGGACCTTGTAAACTCCAATTTAAGCCAACTTTGGTTTGACTTCCTGGTGATTATTCGATGATTTACCTGTGGTAGTATAGAAATAACAGATGTCCTTTTTTGTCTCAAAATACCTCTACATATTTGTTTGAAGTCTCCTAAATCAGTGATCTTTCCCACTGGTTGTTTAAAGGACATTTTGAGAGTGGGTTTGGGGCTACATTCCTATCCTTCCCAACCAAATCTTTATTTTGTTCAATTCTAGGGAAAATGTATGTTCCCAATGAACCCATCTTGCTATTGCCTTACCTGTTTGATATGATAGAATAAATTGGGTGTAACTCCAGAGAAACAGAAATCTTTGCAGAAAAAAAACAAAAACAAAAACAGAAGAATCTTCAGTATAGAGATGGCTGTTTGATTTTGGAAATGCTGCAGACACACTCAAGAGCGTGTCCTTAAATCCAAAGTACAAATGAGTCAGTGGTCGTGTACATACGAGCAAAGAGTTGGAGGGCAGGTCAGTCCTTACAACACTTGGCATGTTTTAGGTGCACATAGTTCTCATCAAGTTGGCTGAGAGGCCTCTACAGAGATCTCTTGGGAGACTGTGGTGCCCACTAAAACAACTGTGACTTTCAGTAAAAATTTATGCCATGGATGCCAAAACAAACTTGTGAAAATTGTTCACTTTCAGGCAACCTGGACAAAATCCTTAGGAGGGCTGAAGTCACCATTTAAAAGGCTCCCTATAAGAGCCAAGAGAAATGTACCTTTGATTTATTCGAATACAGGTTCTAGTAAATGACAAATCCACAGTCAGCCAAATTTGCATTTCATACCTGGAGTCTGGATTTGGCTCAACCTAATCTGGCCAGTGAAAACAGTGAGTCTCCTTGGTCCTTGCTCTCTGAGCTGCTAAATGGAGATTTCAGGAATGTGGTCAAACTAGATCTTAAATTTAAAGATTTAGTGATTAATTGGAGGTTTGGGGGAGGTCTTGTTTTCATTCCTTCAGATAGACCATATTCATTGAACCAAAAGGAAAATAATATTTTCAACAAAGCAAAAAAGCAAGTTCGATTACGAAACTCAAGGAAATATTTTTTTTTTTTCTTTGAATTTCAGATTCTCATCAAATGTGAGTTGTATTCAGTCTGCTTAGTAGTAAATCAGAATGTCACCACTTGACCTTGGCAAAGTTACCTGGTAATGAGGATGAAAGGTGTACGGAACAATTTGTGTCTGAATCACCAAGTTTTCCTTCAACAGGACAAATGTGTCATCTGTTTTGTCATGGCTGGTCTTGAGCAATAGAAGCTGTGGTGGCCATAGAGAGGAATGGAAAGGGCATAAACCTGCAGGTCAGAAGGGGATATTCACACATAAGTATACTTTTGTAAATGCATAGACTTCCTGGAAGAATGCACAAGAAACTGGTAACAGAGGTTACTGCTGCAGTAGGCCCTGAAGTGGGAACCTGGTGAGTCTAGGGTGGGAAAAAAAGTTATTCTTTGTGTATACCCTTTTTTCATTTTTAAACTTTTCTGCATGTTTATATATATATATATATATATATATATATATTTATATATATGTGTATATATATACCCCATTCAAGAAAATGAATAATGATATCAAAAGACAGAGTGAGAAAGAATACATATGAGTATATATATATAATATATATATATATATTATATATATATATATAATATATATATATATATGTGTGTGTGTGTGTGTGTATTTGACTCCACATTAAACTGGATGGATCATTTTCTCCCTCTAGACCTTAGAAACCTCTTTTCTAAAATGAAGTGGCCTAGAGTTTAGATTAGAGAAATAGCTAATATTTGTTAAATCAGGGACTCCACAATTATAGAAAATAAAAATTTTCATCTGAGTCTGATGTTGGAGAGATACAACATATATAGTTAATAATAATAATATGAACCAAAAGCCATAACTTACTAGCCATAAAATTCAAAATTCATTGTTTGTATATTGAGCAGCTGCTCTGAGAAGGAACATTCGGGAGGTGAGAGGGGAAGAGAAAAGTTGCTTCTTATTGGGTGGAAGCTGTGGTGGACAGGGGAGCAGGGTGGCTAGCGGCCCAAAGGACAATACGAAACAGGGCACATTCATGGGCAGAATGGCTTAAGACCATGTTCGTCTAGCTGGGGTCATCGCTTCACAAGAGCCTCTGCCCGTCTTTGCTTTATCTGGAAAAAAACTTCGGTGTGGCTGCCTTTGACCAGCCCAGCTGACCTTGTCTTAGCAGTTTCCTGTAACCGGGCTCTGTCCTCATACCTCAGTGTACGCACTTGCCCACAATTCAGACATCTCCTAACTTTATTCTCACCCACTCTAGTTCCATTATAGCTTCCACTGGGGAAGACAGCTCAGTTCTCTGTCCTTGCACTTTCTCTAGCTGGCTTTTGAGTTGCAGAAGTGATTTCACCCTTAGTCACCTAAGACTGAATGTCTGCCGCATAGTTTGGGGCAGATAATATGGAAAAGAGACTAAGCTCCAAAGCCCATCGGGCAGGGCCTGCATTCACATTTCAAAGGTTTCCTCACTTGGCTGTAGAAATATGACTAAGCTGCTTAAAATCTCCATGCCTGCTGCTTTGTTTGTAATGTAGTCCCTTAGTTATGCACCATGAATCTGGAAAGAACTGTTAACACAAGCTATTCTGGAAAGGCAACATTCTCATTTGAACACTCGGAGAATCCAGAGCACAAGCCTCAACCATGGCACTATCGACATTTTGAACCAGATAATTCTTTGCTGTGGAGGGCTGTTGTTGTGCGTTGTAGAATGTTTAGCAACATCCCTAGCCTGTACCCACTAGGTGCCAGTAGCACTTCCCCAAACCCATATGTGACAACCAAAAATAACTTCAGACATTGCCAAATGTAATGTCTCTGAAGGTGGAGGGGGAAATCGCCACCAGTTGAAAACTACTGATTCAGAGGATGATCTTCCTATCAAGTTTCATTTTGGTTCGTACAGAGTCAGACTAGGGTGGGTATCTGGACAATATTGTCTTTTTTCTGATGTTCCTTACCTTGTGCCTTCAATCCAGCTTCATTAGGCAACTCTCTAGGGTGACAGGAACATGTTGCCCCAAGAGTTAAGGCTTTCAGAGTTTAGGGAGAGCTCCTACAAGGCAAACAAACTTGGTCTTGCTGATATTGACCAACTCTTAGGTAAAGCTTTCACATGTTATTACTGTAATCAAGTTTCTATCTCAGCAAAGCTCTGTAGGAAATCAGGGAGTGAGGAAAGACAGAAAATTCCATAAAAAGGGAGAACTCAGTAGCAAACTGCCTGCCTCAAGAACTGGCAAACTACAAGAGTAATCTCTCTCCTTTCTTTCTTTCTAGGTCTCAGAATACAGCGCTCCCTGCCAACCAACTGCCATCTCTCCCCTCTCAGTCAGGCTGGTGACCAACAGCATCCACGTCAGGAACCGCAGGCTGTGACTTAGGTTTTGAACTCTTCTTGGATGGATATTTATATTTATCAGGTCTTGAAGTCAAGCCGAGGAATTTGTACTCTCAGTGGGATGGTTAAGAGAGAAGAACATTTCTAATAGGTGGGAGGGTGACAGTGTTAGATGCACCAGAGTCACTTTGGGTGATGGGAACTGAGAAATACTCCAGGGTGAGTTGATCAGGATGGCACTCATGATATTGTAAGATGATGCTTCAGTGAGAGAAGAGGATAGGAACCAGAAGATAGGCAAAGAGAATGTTTAAAATGAAGGGAGATATGAGGAGAATGGGGGCAGTGGCTTAGACGCCTCTTTATGAAGAAGAGGGTGGGTGCACACAGCATATACAGATTGTTTTTAAGACAGAGGACACCTGAGACTCTGAGAGTTGAGGGGAAGAAGCCAGTAGAATAGAAGAGGTGTTAGAGAGGAGGGACCAACCAAGGAAGCAAAATACCAGAAAAGAAACATCCCTCCCCTTGAGACTTGTGGAAAGAAGTAGAATAAGAGGAAATTCCCCTAAAATTTACTGTCTTCAATTAAAAAGTTGAAATGCCCTTCATGAAATGCACATGAAAAAGTAAAATATGAGACTGTTATCAGCCAGGAACACTCTAATTTAAACCAGCTTTAGAAATCTGTGGGTAATAAACTAGTGATTAAGTATTTATTAAACTTTTATTGTTCACATGCCCTAAGCGTTTGGACTTCTGCCAATTCTCTGAAAAGAAAGACAAAACTATTTCAAAATGTTTACATTATATTAAATAGAAAACTTTGAGTATTAATCTGACTTAACATCTTGTAACTTTTAGTCATCTTCAACCAAGCTGGTCACTATTATCTCTTATAACGAAAAAGGTGTGTGTGCCCAATTAAGTGGTTGAATATTGACTAAGCACCTACGATTTGCAAGTACTGTGTTCAGTCCTGGTTTAGTGGCTGTCAGAAAAAAGGTGGAGGAACAGGGTGGAGAGCTGTGCCAGGATGGCCTGGAGAGCCAGAACTGTGATGAGTGGTCCAGATGCACAGCAAATATTTAAAGCCTAGACTCTCAGGCCCTTGAAACAGGAGGTTTTATAGCACAGTATATACAAAATATTTTATTATCAGTGGAGTAGTGGATATAATACTGAAGAAACATCCTCTGCCCGTAGGATGGAAGATCAGAAGAAAGAAATCCTTCTCTTTGCCTTGGCAATGTTTTCATCGTGCCAAAGATAAAGCAAGGGAGTCCTTTGACGAACTTTTTATTGGAGTCTGAGTTTAAATCTGTGGCACATAAACAAATAACAATCTCCTCAGCTTAGACGCCTCCTCAGTTTAAAATAGACCAATAATATCTTCTTGCCTGAAGACAGTTGGCTGGGCTGGATGCTATTTTTAAAGTCCACTTGAGCTCCAAGAGTTCTATGTCTATGATAAAACCACTCTGATGCATAGAAAATATAATGCATTTATTGTTCCTTTTCAAACAAATCCATTTTTCTCTTGAACACCGTTAGGGACAATTTACCGTGCTTTTTTGTTTTGGCAATTTAGGAAGGGTTTCCATGGTTTCTGTGGCCTCTTGCTCAGTTTTTCTGTGCATCAGCTTGATCATAAGATTATCCGAGGCCAACATTGTCAGCTCTTTGGATATATGTCTGCTGGGCGTGCATTCCCCCTGGGGGCAGTAAAAATTGGTTTGGGGGGTGATGTAATCTTAGATAATACATTGGTTTGTAGGCCACCAAAGGGCCACGATACATAAACAGATATAAGGTATATCTGTGGTAATTAAATTTCATGGTGATGGTGTGGGGGAGAATTAGAAAAAAAAATGTAAAAATACTTGGAAGGGGAGCAATAATAAAATAAATGGAGAAACACTGCCCTGGGCAAAGAGTCCTGAGGGAGGGTAGGGGTGTAAGATCTTTTGGGTAGGACTTTAACCCATCAAATACAACAGGTTTTTTTTTTCTTTAAGTTTTAGAAGCCTATATTTAAAGTATATCTTCCCCCTTTCTTTCTAATCTACTACAGGACACATTTTGCAATGTTTTAAATTTAGACATTTTCAAATTTACTTTATGGAAAGACTTTTCTTGTGACAAAAGGCATATCTTGAAAAACGACTGTCTCTTTTGAGGTCAGACTGTTCTGTGTGGCAGTCTGTAAGAGAGGTCTTGCAGGAGGCAGTGGAAGGAGAGTCGTTGAGCACACGAAAGACATACGTTTCAATCCCAGATTTGCTTTGGATGAGCCTTGCAATTAGGGGCAAGCTGAGTAAAGCGGTGGAGCCCCTGTTTCCTCATTTGTAAAACAAGGCTGCTAATGCTTCCTGTGGCAGGGTTCTAAAGGATCTGAGACAACTGATGTCAGGTGGCTGGCGCTGGCTGTTTCTGAGTTAGGTGGTAAGGCAAGGGGTAGAAGAGGCCAATAACTGGGTAGAAGAGGCCAAGATGCCCAGTGGACCTATTTTGCCAAATTCCACAATCATCCTATTTGAGTTCCTGCTGCTGCTGTTAAAAAAAAAAAAAAAAAATCTTTCACCCAGAATGTAGCCCCTGCACAGTTTAAATAAATTCAAAAGGACTATCAGTAACTTTCAGAGTAAGATTTGGGCTTTTCATCAATGAAGAGACATCAGGACAATCAGAGATACCATCAAGGAGCAGCATTTCGCCTGCTCCATAAAATCACCATGATTTAGTCCTTTAATGAAAAAAGGGGCTTGTGCAGGCACAACAGCTGTGGTTTAATGAGGGGAAAATAAGCCAGAATTCCTTGTGGTGGGGCTGTTGCCACAAGGGGTCAGATCTGGATTATTGGTGGAGGCTGGCATATCCTACAGTGACACAAACATGATTGGAAGTCAAATAACTTGAAATAACTTGCGATTGTTTTAGGGGAGAATAGCTCAAGCAATACCAAACCTGACTAGCTCTGTTTAAGTAAGGGCTTCAGTGTTTTTGATCTGAGGTTGAGCTGAGTGTCTGGAGTGGGAACGGAAGGAGAAATACCGTTATCTTTAAGCTTGCCCTGGTTGCTGGTTGCCCACTTAGCACATGTGAGCAGTTTAACTGTCACCATGAATAAAGGCTTTTTTTCCCCCAAGGTTATAAACAGAGATGCATAAATATTTTGGATCCATCAGCCTCCAAGTATTCTTCAGATGTTTTGAGTTCAACAAAACAGAATACACTGTGCTGAGTACATTCTCCCTTGCTTTTTGAGGATCATGTGTGATTTATAGGAAATGGAATCCATATGTTTCTGCTTCATTTACACTTAACTCATCAAAAGACTGTGTTGTAAAGCTATATGATGTCCAAGATGGCTTTTTGAGCGTGGTGTTTTTTTTTTAAATAAGCTGCTTAAAAGTTTTTGTTCCTTTAAAAGTTAGAGAGAGAGAGAGAGAAGAGAAAGATACCTAGGAAGGCCTGTTTTGCCAAGATGAAATAAATTTGAACACCAGGAAGTTCAATTTAAGCTGAAGCTACAAACCAAAGAATTTCAAATGGGTCCAGAATTTGGAAGAAAACAAAGGTTGCTCTCCAGTCACTTTCCGAAGCATCTCGGATGAACGCAGAAAAGCAGCTGGCAACTCAGCAACCCCACTAAAGGAAGAGCGGGCTGTGAATGCACCATTAGTGACCCAGCTAACACATGTGCCCACTGCTGGAAGAGCTGTTATTCTCAGGCCTCCTGAGAGCAGTCACTCTAGTCCAGATAAAGAACTTCTTGCCCTATTTTAGCAGGGAAATATCTGCTCTCCTGGTGTTTTCCCGGGGTTGTCCTGTCCTAGGCCAGCATTTCCTATTTGTTCTTCTGCCATCTGGCCCAAATAGCTGGCCACTAGACTGAATACTGTGTGTGCATTTGGGATGGTGTTTATTTATTGGACAATTTCTTTAGAGAAATATCTTGTTTAGCTCACAATAGGGCCAAAGAAGCATGCAGTTTGTATAAAGTAAGAAATATGTGAAGTAGGGACCCACAAGTTTGTAAGAAGCCAAATGTAAAACTAAGTTTTCTTTCGCCATCTCAATATTTAGTCACTCTCATAGCAGCTCTTTAATCATTTTAGACATGCTTTATCATCTATATATGGCATCTTATGAAAGTTTTCAGGAGAAAAGCACCCAAATTAGAACTATTTAATGTGATAGTATAATTGAGATAACTATAAATCTCTATAGAGGACTTATCTGCTCATCTCTAGAACAATATATAGTGTTCGATGTGAAACTTCATTATCCAGTGAGGTCTTTTAGATTGTGTGGTCTGAAGTCATTTCAACAGAATTAATAGTCCTGTGAATTACTTATATATACCAATTCAGTTATCTGGGGGTGAGGGGCAGGATTTTGGAATCTTTTTTTTTTATGTGCAGTTTATTTTTATTTATTTATTTATTGGCTGCATTGGGTCTTTGTTGCTGCATGTGGGCTTTCTCTACTTGCAGCAAGCAGGGGCTACTCTTTGTTGCGTTGCACAGGTTTCTCATTCTTGTGGCACTGGCTCTAGGCGCGTGGGCTTCAGTAGTAGTGGCATGCAGGCTTCAGTAGTTGTGGCGCACGGGCTCTAGACTGCAGGCTCAGTAATTGTGGTGCATGGCCTTAGTTGCTCTGCTCCACATTTGGGATCTTCCCAGAACAGGGATCGAACCCATGTCCCCTGCATTGGCAGGCAGATTCTTTTTTTTTTTTCTTAACATCTATATTGGAGTATAATTGCTTTACAATGTTGTGTTAGTTTCTGCTGTATAACAAAGTGAGCAACCATTTTTGTTGTAATGGTAAATTGGAGTGTTTCCTTAATTTCTCTTTCGGATTATTCATCGTTACTATATAGGCATGCAAGAGATTTCTGTGCATTAATTTATATCCTGCTAGTATACCAAATAAATTGATTAGCTTTAGTAGTTTTCTGGTAGCATCTTTAGGATTCTCTATGTATAGTATCATGTCATCTGCAAATAGTGACAGTTTTACTTCTTCTTTTCCGATTTGGATTCCTTTTTTTCTTTTTCTTCTCTGATTGCTGTGGCTAAAACTTCCAAAACTATGTTGAATAATAGTGGTGAGAATGGGCAACATTGTCCTATTCCTGATCTTAGAGGAAATGGTTTCAGTTTTTCACCATTGAGAACGATGTTGGCTGTGGGTTTGTCATATATGGCCTTTATTATGTTGAGGTAGGTTCCCTCTATGCCTACTTTCTGGAGAGTTTTTATCATAAATGGGTGTTGAATTTTGTTGAACGCTTTTTCTGCATCTACTGAGATGATCTTATGGTTTTTATTCTTCTGTTTGCTAATATGGTGAATCACACTGATTGATTTGCATATATTGAAGGATCCTTGCTTCCTGGGATAAACCCCACTTGATCATGGTGTATGATCCTTTTAATGTCTGTTGGATTCTGTTTGCTAGTATTTTTTTGAGGATTTTTGCATCTATGTTCATCAGAGATATTGGCCTATAGTTTGCTTTTTTTGTGACATCTTTGTCTGGTTTGGTATCAGGGTGATGGTGGCCTCAGAGAATGAGTTTGGTAGTGTTCCTTTTTCTTCAATTTTTTTGGAAGATTTTGAGAAGGATAGGTGTTAGCTCTTCTCTAAATGTTTGTTAGAATTCACCCGTGAAACTGTCTGGTCCTGGGCTTTTGTTGTTGGAAGATATTTAATCACAGTTTCAATTTCAGTGCTTTTGATTGATATCTTCATATTTTCTATTTCTTCCTGCTTTCAGTCTCAGAAGGTTGTGCTTTTCTCAGAATTTGTCCATTACTTCCAGGTTGTCCATTTTATTGCCATACAGTTGCTTGTAGTAATCTCTTATGATCCTTTGTATTTCTGCAGTGTCAGTTGTTACTTTTCCTTTTTCATTTCTAATTCTGTTGAATTGAGTCTTCCCCCTTTTTTTCTTGATGAGTCTGGCTAATGGTTTATCAATTTTATTTATCTTCTCAAAGAACCAGCTTTTAGTTTTGTGGATTTTTGCTATTGTTTCCTTCATTTCTTCTTCATTTATTTGTGATCTGATCTTTATTATTTCTTTCCTTCTGTTAACTTTAAGGTTTTCTTTTTTTCTTCTTTCTCTAATTGCTTTAGGTGTAAAGTTAGGTTGTTTATTTGAGATTTTTCTTGTTTCTTGTAGTAGGATCATATTGCTATAAACTTCCCTCTTAGAACTGCTTTTGCTGCATCCCATAGGTTTTGGGTCATCATGTTTTTATTGTCATTTGTTTCTAGGTATTTTTTGATTTCCTCTTTGGTTTCTTCAGTGATCTCTTGGTTATTTAGTAGTGTATTGTTTAGTCTCCATGTGTTTGTATTTTTTACAGTTTTTTTCCTGTAATTGATTTCTAATCTCACAGCGTTGTGGTCAGAAAAGGTATTTGATATGATTTCAATTTTCTTAAATTTACCAAGGTTTGTTTTGTGACCCAAGATATGGTCTATCCTGGAGAATATTCCATGAGCACTTGAGAAGAAAGTGTATTCTGTTGTTTTTGGATAGAATGTCCTTTAAATATCAATTAAGCCCATCTTGTTTAATGTGTCATTTAAAGCTTGTGTTTCCGTATTTATTTTCATTTTGGATGATCTGTCCATTGGTGAAAGTGGGGTGTTAAAGTCCCCTATTATGATTGTGTTATTGTCGATTTCCTCTTTTATGGCTGTTAACATCTGCCTTATGTATTGAAGTGCTCCGATGCTGGGTGCATAAATATTTACAATTGTTACATCTTCTTCTTGGATTGATCCCTGGATCATTATGTAGTGTCCTTCTTTGTCTCTTGTAGTAGTCTTTATTTTAAAGTCTATTTTGTCTGATATGAGAGTTGCTACTCCAGCTTTCTTTTGATATCCATTTGCATGGAATATCTTTTTCCATCCCCTCACTTTCAGTCTGTATGTGTCCCTAGGTCTGAAGTGGGTCTCTTGGAGACAGCCTATATACAGGTCTTGTTTTTGTAACCATTCAGCCAGTTTATGTCTTTTGGCTGGAGCATTTAATCCATTTGCATTTAAGGTAATTATCGATATGTATGTTCTTATTACCATTTTGTTAATTGTTTTGTGTTTGTTTTTGTAGGTCTTTTCCTTCTTTTGTGTTTCCCGCCTAGTGAAGTTCCTTTAGCATTTGTTGTAGAACTGGTTTGGTGGTGCTGAATTCTCTTAACTTTTACTTGTCTGGAAAGGTTTTAATTTCTCCATTGAATCTGAATGAGATCCTTGCTGGGTAGAGTAATCTTGGTTGTAGGTTTTTCCCTCTCATCACTTTAAATATGTCCTGCCACTCCCTTCTGGCTTACAGAGCTTCTGCTGATAGATCAGCTGTTAACCTTATGGGGATTCCCTTGTATGTTATTTGTTGCTTTTCCCTTGCTGCTTTTAATATTTTTCCTTGTATTTAATTTTTGATAGTTTGATTAATATGTGTCTTGGCATGTTTCTCTTTGGGTTTATCCTGCATGGTACTCTCAGCCCTTCCTGGACTTGATTGACTATTTCCTTTAGGGAAGTTTTTGACTATAATCTCTCGAAATATTTTCTCAGACCCTTTCTTTTTCTCTTCCTCTGGGACCCCTATAATTCGAATGTTGGTGCATTTAATGTTGTCACAGAGGTCTCTGAGACTGTCCTCAATTCTTTTCATTATTTTTTCTTTATTCTGGCAGGCCAATGCTTAACCACTGTGCCACCAGGGAAGTCCAGGATTTTGGAATCTTGAAAGTTAGAGTTGTTTCCCTTAATTCCTAGCCCTAAAGAACATTTAATAAAATGTTTCTTAATTTCATCATCCAGTGCTAACTGCTGTTAACATTTTAGTATATGTTCTTTCAGCTCATGCATGTGGGCATATGCATGCATACACAGACACACACACGCACATTTTAATGAGATCATATTATTTATTCTGCTTTGTAGCTTCTCTTTTTCATTTAGAAATATATTATGGACTTTTTCCTATGTTAGTAAACTTTTTTACCTCATCAGGTTTAGTACTTACAGAATTTAAAAAATAATTTTTTTAGGATTGTACTATGATTAGCTTAATATCTCAGAGTCTTTTTAAATGTAGGGTTTTAAAAAAATCTTTATTTTAGATACAGTTTTAAATGTTGACCTTAGTTTTTAAAAATGTTTTCTATATTTTAAGACACATTAGAAAATAAACTAATTATCTTCTGCATCTTGCATTTCATTATATTTTGGACCAATGCACACTTTGAGAACCATGGAGAATATCCATCTCCCTCTTTTAGAAGAGGCCAAGCTCTCCTATATAGATGATACTTTTTAAAGACCCTAGAAAAAATCAATAGGACAATCAGTAATTTTTTTTCTTCCTTAGGAAAAAAAAAAAAGTGTTTCCACCCCATTCCATTGCCAAGAGGAGCCTTGTGACTTAAATTAATCTGCCTCCCTTTCTGTGATGTTTAGTCCACTGGTAAAACTCCCAGAGTCAACTTCAAAGTAAGTTGAGATCCATACCTATTTTGCTGTCTGTTTCTGAGTTTCTTCACCCCTTGTTTTGGAGTTTTCCAATCTGTTACTATAGAACTCAGTCCTGTCCCTTTTGTTGACAGGTTGCCAGGATACATCCTGGCAACAAAGGCTGGGGTTCCTGTTCCAGGCAGCCAGCCTCACATACTACATGAACTCTTGCAAGAGGGGATGTGAATCGTGGAGCTCCCAGCTGTTCTGCTCCTGTTTCCACCAGCTCCCTCACTGAGGGGTTCAGCAGGCCATGACAAAAGCCAAAATAGAAAGATAAAGAACAAATATTACAAGGTGAGTCTCCCAGAAGGTGTTCTTTCTTGGTTGTCTGTCTCAAATCTTACCTTTCAACTAGCAATAATAATCTCGATCTCTTCCACTTCCTTCTTACCACTATGTAGTAATATTTCCTTGCTATAGAAAAGGAATCCAAAGAAAAGTAACCAGTTCTTAAGTTTAAAAAAAACCTCAAATACTACTAAACAAATGAACAAATATCGTTTTACTTCATTGGATGATTCTGACAATAATTGAACTATGGATTAAATGTTTTAATGGCTGAAAGAATCAAATTCCATTTAAAGGGATGATTTTTAAAATTTTCTTAAGAAAAGTTGATAAAATATATTTTTAACATAAATTCAGAATTATATGTTTATAAGCCAGATTACCCATGAAAGAAAAGGGGTGATAAAGGCTATAGTTACTCAGTTGACTTGGTAGTTTTTTTTCAACTGGGATAAAATTCACATGCAGTGAAATGTAACTGATCTTAAGTTTAAATTCAAGTTCCTAAAAAACAATGAATTTGATACATATATATACAACCATGTAAACCATCACCTTAATCAAGACATAGGACATTTCTATCACTCAGAAAGTTTCCTCACATCCCTTCCAGTCAGTCTCCCCTCCATAGGCAACCACTGTTGTGATTTCTATTACTAGAGAATAATTTGGCTGTTCATGAATTCTATATGAGTAGAATCATACAGTATGTATTCTTGTATCTGACTTCATTGGCTCAGCAGAATGTTTTTGAGATTGTTCCTGTTGCTGTGTATATAAGTAGTTCAATTCCTTTTATAGGTGAGTATTAATGCAGTATAGAATTATTCCACATCTGTTTATCTATTTTCCTATTGATTGATATTTGGTTTGTTTCCAGTTTGGGTCTCCTATAACTAAAGCTGATCTAAACATTCTTGCACAAGTCTTTTGGTGGACATATGTTTTCATTTATCTTGGGTTCAGACCTAGGACTAAAACTGTTGGATGATAGGGTAGACATATGTTTAACTTTATAAGGAGCATGAAATGATGTGTCACTGTTGTTATAATTTGCATTTCCTTCATGACTAATGAAGTTAGGCATTTTTACACGAGCTTGTTGGAGATTTGCATTTCTTTTTTGTTAAGTACCTATTCATATTTCTTGCCCGTTTTAAATGTGTTTTTCTTTTTATATCATCTTTATTGATACATAATTCACATACAATAAAATGCACCCATTTTAAGTACACAGTCTGATGAGTTTTGACAAGTGATTACATCCATTTTACCACCAATGGTAAAATATAAGAACATGTCTATTAACTTTGTATTTCATTCTCCACCCACCTACCCACCAAGTAATCACTGATCTACTTTCTGTCACAGATTAGCTTTGCCTGTTTAGAATTTCATATAAATGAAATAATTCAGTATATTCTCTTTTGCATATTATTTCTTTTATTCAGTATAATATTTTTGAAAGAGATCTATGTCATTGTGTGTAATTTGTTCATTTTTATTGTGGAGTAATATTCTGTTGTATGAATGTGCCATAATTGGTTTATCCATTTACCTGTTAATGTGTATTTATGTTGTTTCCAGTTTTTCACTGTTAAGAGCTGTTATGAACATTTGTTTTATATTCTATTTGTGGACATATATTTTCATTTATCTAGGATAATTATTTAGAGACAGAATGTCCATGTCATTAGGTAGGTATATATTTAACTTTATGAGAAATTGCCAAATGGTTCTCCAGAGTGGTTGTAATGTTTCACATGCCCACCAGGCATATATGGGAGTTTTGGTCTTTTCACATACTAACACTTGGTACTGGCAATTTTTAAAAATTTATCCATCCTAGTGTGTGTACAGTGGTATCTCTGTGGTTTTAATTTGCATTTTCCTGACGAACAACTAATGATATTTACTATTGTTTCATGAGCTTATTTATATTTTATACATTTTCTGTTGTGAATAACCTATTCAAAGCTTTTGCCCAAATTAGACAACCCATATTGGGTTGTTTGCCATATATGTGTCATATATATGTATTGAAAACATTTCTTCCCAATCTGTGGCTTATCTTTTAATTTTCTTAATGGTATTTTTTAAAGAGTAGAAGTTTCTAATTTATATGAAGTAAAATTTTAAATTCTTTTTCTTTTATGTTTAGTGCTTTTTGTGTTTTGTCTAAGAAATCTTTGAAAATATTGAGGTCATAAAGTATTTTCCTATACTTTCTTCTAGAAGCTTTATAGTTTTAATTATTATATGTAGTTCTATGATCCACCTCGAGTTAATTTTTGTGTTTGGTGACAGTAGATGGTTGATATTCATTTTTCCGCTACATGAATCCAGTGGTTCCACCATCATTTGTTTAAAAGATTTTCCTCACTCTATTGAAGTGTCTTGGCATCTTTGTCAAAAAAGAATTGATCACATATGTGAATCAGCCATATTTCTGGACTCTATTCCGCTACATTAATCTATTTATTTGTCTTTATTGGCATCATTAATTTTTAATAAGCCAGCTCATCTTGGCTTGTATGTAATGAAACAAATATTCAAAACAGATACACAAGTTGAGTCCTTCCATGACTGCTTGCCAATGGAGCCATGCACAAGTGTTTGAATCAGGTTGGGCATTCTGTCTTGTATGTTGTCCAAATCTTTACCTAGGCAGTAATCTGATTTTAAGCGATTCTATAATAAGCAAAAGCCAAAAATATACAGTTATAAATTTAATCAAGAATGATAATACCAGTAAAAGGGATGCATTTTTCAAACCCATTTATACAGAATGTAGCTTGAACTTAATTTTCATTCGTTCAATAATTTATTGAGTGTCTACTGTATTCCAAACACTGTTCTAGACAAGGAAAGTGGGAGGAAAATATTTCTTTGTTCATAATTTCTGTAAGGAAACAATATTTATAATCTCTACTCTATTGCCTGTTTAACAGTGTATGTCTCACAATTACAGAGAAAAACACCCCTATGCCTGATAAAATAAGCATCAGATTAAAAGTTTTTATGCATTCCTATGAATTGACAGAAAATTATCAGCACTCAAATGCTTAACAAGGAAAAGCATTTCCTCAGTCTTTCCAGGTTTGCTATCACTGTCATAAATATCCATTTCTTTCGTGCCTGAGAATGTAAGTTATCATTTCTGTCAGTTGCATTTTCCAACTTGTTTTAGAAATTGAATCTTATATATTATTTCTAAGAGAACTTTGTTCACAAACTGGACCTTAATATGGCTGTTTCTTCTCTGGATCTATATAATTTAAATGAATATTATTTTCTTCTAATATTTTTTTTTTAATTTTTGAATTTTACTTTATTTATTTTTTTATACATCAGGTTCTTATTAGTCATCAATTTTATACACATCAGTGTATACATGTCAATTCCAATCACCCAATTCATCACACCACCATCCCCACACCCTGTGGCTTTCCCCCCTTGGTGTCCATACGTTTGTTCTCTACATCTGTATCTCAACTTCTGCCCTGCATACCGGTTCATCTGTACCTTTTTTCTAGGTTCCACACACATGCGTTAATATACGATATTTGTTTTTCTCTTTCTGACCTACTTCACTCTGTATGACAGTCTCTAGATACATCCACGTCTCAACAAATGACCCAATTTCGTTCCTTTTTATGGCTGAGTAATATTCCATTGTATATATGTACCACGACTTCTTTATCCATTAGTCTGTAGATGGGCATTTAGGTTGCTTCCATGACCTGGCTATTGTAAATAGTGCTGCAATGAACATTGGGGTGCATGTGTCTTTTTGAATTATGGTTTTCTCTGGGTATTTGCCCAGTAGTGGGATTGCTGAATCATATGGTAATTCTATTTTTAGTTTTTTAAGGAACCTCCATATTGTTCTCCATAGTGGCTGTATCAATTTACATTCCCACCAACAGTGCAAGAGGGTTCCCTTTTCTCCACACCCTCTCCAGCATTGGTTGTTTGTAGATTTTCTGATGATGCCCATTCTAACTGGTGTGAGGTGATACCTCATTGTAGTTTTGATTTGCATTTCTCTAATAATTAGTGATGTTGAGCAGCTTTTCATGTTCTTCTTGGCCATCTGTAGGACTTCTTTGGAGAAATGTCTATTTAGGTCTTCTGCCCATTTGTGGATTGGGTTGCTTGTTTTTTGATATTGAGCTGCATGAGCTGCTTGTAAATTTTGGAGATTAATCCTTTGTCAGTTGCTTCATTTGCAAATATTTTCTCCCATTCTGAGGGTTGTCTTTTCATCTTGTTTATGGTTTCCTTTGCTGTGGCAAAGCTTTTAAGTTTCATCAGGTTCCATTTGTTTATTTTTGATTTTATTTCCATTACTCTAGGAGCTGGGTCAAAAAGGATCTTGCTGTGATTTACGTCATAGAGTGTTCTTCCTATGTTTTCCTCTAAGAGTTTTATAGTGTCCGGTTTTACATTTAGGTCTCGAATCCATTTTGAGTTTATTGTTGTGTATGGTATTAAGGAGTGTTCTAATTTCATTCTTTTACATGTAGCTGTCCAGTTTTTCCAGCACCACTTATTGAAGAGACTGTCTTTTCTCCATTGTATATCCTTGCCTCCTTTGTCATAGATTAGTTGACCATAGGTGCGTGGGTTTATCTCTGGGCTTTCTATCTTGTTCCATTGATCTATGTTTCTGTTTTTGTGCCAGTACCATATTGTCTTGATTACTGTGGCCTTGTTGTATAGTCTGAAGTCAGGGAGTCTGATTCCTCCCGCTCCGTATTTTTCCCTCAAGACTGCTTTGGCTATTCGGGGTCTTTTGTATCTCCATACAAATTTTAAGATTTTTTGTTCTAGTTCTGTAAAAAAATGCCATTTATAATTTGATAGGGATTGCATTGAATCTGTAGATTGCTTTGGGTAGTATAGTCATTTTCACAATATTGATTCTTCCAATCCAAGAACATGGTATATCTCTCCATCTGTTTTTATCATCTTTAATATCTTTCATCAGTGTCTTATAGTTTTCTGCATACAGGTCTTTTGTCTCCCTAGGTAGGTTTATTCCTAGGTATTTTATTCTTTTTGTTGGCATGATAAATGGAAGTGTTTCCTTAATTTCTCTTTCAGATTTTTCATCATTAGTGTATAGGAATGCAAGAGATTTCTGTGCATTAATTTTGTATCCTGCAACTTTACCAAATTCATTGATTAGCTCTAGTAGTTTTCTGGGGCATTTTTAGGATTATCTATGTATAGTATCATGTCATCTGCAAACAGTGACAGTTTTACTTCTTCTTTTCTGATTTGTATTCCTTTTATTTCTTTTTCTTCTCTGATTGTCATGGCTAGGGCTTCCAAAATTATGTTGAATAACAGTGGCAAGATTGGACATTCTTGTCTTGTTCCTGATCTTAGAGGAAATGCTTTCAGTTTTTCACCATTGAGAATTATGTTTGCTGTGGGTTTGTCATATATGGCCTTTATTATGTTGAGGTAGGTTCCCTCTATGCCCACTTTCTGGAGAGTTTTTATCATAAATCGGTGTTAAATTTTGTTGAAAGCTTTTTCTGCATCTATTGAGATGATCATATAGTTTTTATTCTTCAATTTGTTAGTATGGTGTATCACTTTGTTTGATTTGCGTATATTGAAGAATCCTTACATCCCTGGGATAAATCCCACTTGATCATGCTGTATGATCCTTTTAATGTGCTTTTGGATTCTGTTTGCTAGTATTTTGTTGAGGATTTTTGCATTTATATTCATCAGTGATATTGGTCTGTAATTTTCTTTTTTTGTAGTATCTTTGTCTCGTTTTGGTATCAGGGTGATGGTGGCCTCATAGAATGAGTTTGGGAATGTTCCTTCCTCTGCAATGTTTTGGAAGAGTTTGAGAAGAATGGGTGTTAGCTCTTCTCGAAATGTTTGATAGAATTCACCTGTGAAGCCATCTGGTCCTGGGCTTTTATTTGTTGGAAGATTTTTAATCACAGTTTCAATTTCAGTGCTTGTGATTGGTCTGTTCATATTTTCTATTTCTTCCTGGTTCAGTCTTGGAAGGGTATACCTTTCTAAGAATTTGTCCATTTCTTCTGGGTTATCCATTTTATTGGCATAGAGTTGCTTGTAGTAGTCTCTTAAGATGCTTTGTATTTCTGCAGTGTCTGTTGTAACCTGTCCTTTTTCATTTCTAATTTTATTGACTTGAGTCCCCTCCCTTTTTTTCTTGATGAGTCTGGCTAATGGTTTATCAATTTTGTTTATATTTTCAAAGAACCAGCTTTTAATTCTATTGTTCTTTGCTATTGTTTTCTTTGTTTCTATTTCATTTATTTCTGCTCTGATCTTTATGATTTCTTTCCTTCTGCTAACTTTGGGTTTTGTTTGTTCTTCTTTCTCTAGTTCCTTTAGGTGTAAGGTTAGGCTGTTTATTTGAGATTTTTCTTGTTTCTTGAGGTAGGCTTGTATTGCTATAAACTTCCTTCTTAGAACTGCTTTTGCTGCATCCCATAGATTTTGGATCGTCGTGTTTTCATTGTCATCTGTCTCTAGGTATTTTTTGATTTCCTCTTTGATTTCTTCAGTGATCTCTTGGTTATTTAGTAACGTATTGTTTAGCCTCCATGTGTTTGTGTTTTTTACGTTTTTTTCCCTGTAATTGATTTCTAATCTCATAGCGTTGTGGTCAGAAAAAATGCTTGATATGATTTCAATTTTCTTAAATTTACTGTAGCTTGATTTGTGACCCAAGATGTGATCTATCCTGGAGAATCTTCCATGCACACTTGAGAAGAAAATGTAATCTGTTTTTGGATGGAATGTCCTATAAATATCAATTAAATCTATCTGGTCTATTGTGTCATTGAAAGCTTCTGTTTCCTTATTTATTTTCATTTTGGATGATCTGTCCATTGGTGTAAGTGAGGTGTTAAAGGCCCCCACTATTATTGTGTTACTGTCGATTTGCTCTTTTATGGCTGTTAGTAGTTGCCTTATGTATTGAGGTGCTGCTATGTTGGGTGCATATATATTTATAATTGTTATATCTTTTCTTGGATTGATCCCTTGATCATTATGTAGTGTCCTTCCTTGTCTCTTGTAACAGTCTTTATTTTAAAGTCTATTTTATCTGATATGAGTATTGTTACTCCAGCTTTCTTTTGATTTCCATTTGCATGGAATATCTTTTTCCATCCCCTCACTTTCAGTCTGTATGTGTCCCTAGGTCTGAAGTGGGTCTCTTGTACACAGCATATATATGGGTCTTGTTTTTGTATCCATTCAGCAAGCCTGTGTCTTTTGGTTGGAACATTTAATCCATTCACGTTTAAGGTATGTTCCTATGACCATTTTCTTAATTGTTTTGTTTTTGTTTTTGTAGGTCCTTTTCTTCTCTTGTGTTTCCCAGTTAGGGAAGTTCCTTTAGTATTTGTTGTAGAGCTGGTTTGCTGGTGCTGAATTCTCTTAGCTTTTGCTTGTCTGTAAAGCTTTTGATTTCTCCATCAAATCTGAATGAAATCCTTGCCGGGTAGAGTAATCTTGGTTGTAGGTTCTTCCCTTTCATCACTTTAAATATATCATGCCACTCCCTTCTGGGTTGTAGAGTTTCTGCTGAGAAATCAGCTGTTAACCTTATGGGAGTTCCCTTGTATGTTATTTGTCCTTTTTCCCTTGCTGCTTTCAATAATTTTTCTTTGTCTTTAATTTTTGCCAATTTGATTACTATGTGCCTTGACGTGTTTCTCCTTGGGTTTTTCCTGTATGGGACTCTCTGTGCTTCCTGGACTTGGGTGGCTATTTCCTTTCCCATGTTAGGGAAGTTTTTGACTATAATCTCTCCAAATATTTTCTCAGGTCCTTTCTCTCTCTCTTCTCCTACTAGGACCCCTATAATGCAAATGTTGCTGCGTTTAATGTTGTCCCAGAGGTCTCTTAGGCTGTCTTCATTTCTTTTCATTCTTTTTTCTTTATTCTATTCTGCAGCAGTGAATTCCACCATTCTGTCTTCCAGGTCACTTATCCGTTCTTCTGCCTCAGTTATTCTGCTATTGATTCCTTCTAGTGTAGTTTTCATTTCAGTTATTGTATTGTTCATCTCTGTTTGTTTGTTCTTTAATTATTCTAGGTCTTTGTTAAACATTTCTTGCATCTTGTCGATCTTTGCCTCCATTCTTTTTCCGACGTACTGGATCATCTTCACTATCATTATTCTGAATTCTTTTTCTAGAGGTTGCCTGTCTCCACTTCATTTAGTTGTTTTTCTGGGGTTTTATCTTGTTCCTTCACCTGGTACATAGCTCTCTGCCTTTTCATCTTGTCTATTTTTCTGTGAATGTGGTTTTTCATCCACAGGCTACAGGACTGTTGCTCTTCTTGCTTCTGCTGTCTGCCCTCTGGTGGATGAGGCTATCTAAGAGGCTTGTGTAGGTTTCCTGATCAATATTATTATTTTAAGTAATTTCCCCAAACTCTCTGGTGAATGAAACATTTTCAGGAGTACATGCAATTCAAGAAATAAGTTGTGAATGGTGAAGAATGTAAATGATTCCAGAGCACCCTTCCTGAGGCAGCAGTGGAGATTCCCATGGAGTCTTAAAAACATAGAGAAAGCTTTTCTAAATATTACAGTATACAAATACAGCAGGAGGCACACACAGTGTTGGGGGCAACAGGAAAGGAAAATGTAAAAGAGGCAAGTTGTTAACAGTTCAAAAGTGATGACAAACTGAAAATAGAATTTTCACAGTGCAGTGCAACCAAACATTTATTTCAGAGAAGCCTCTACGAGGAGGCTAATGGAGTTCTCTGCAAACAAAATTTAGTAGGATTCTGGTTGTGCTGTGTGCTATTTTGTAGATTCACATTGATTAATAATTGGATGTTTCACTGTTAAAATAAAATGGAGTCTCATTTGTATGCTCTAATTCAGGGGTTAGGAAACTTTTCCTATAAATGGCCACGTAGTAAATAATTTAGCCCTCGTAGGCAAAAGCAGTCAAGACAAATACATAAATGAATAAGCATGGCTCTGTTCCAATAAAACCTGATTTGCAAAAAGAGTTGGATGGCTGGCCAGGTTTGACCCATGAGCCCTAGTTTGTTGACACTTGTTCTAATCTTCAAGAAATTCTGATAAAATATCTTCCAAAATTATACATTGACATTTAAAGAACTGTGACCTCGAAACTGTTCTTCCTTGGAGTGCCTGGTACATTGGGGGGCTCTCTTCAGAAGAAATATGACTTCCAAGGAGAATTAAACTTTGAAAGTAATATGCATTCAGAATGCATGTGGTCAAGAAAGACAATATATGAATAAGCTTAGCTCAAGAAAGCCTAACTCTCTCTGTGTTTTTCCTTCAGTTTTCTACCTAGTCATACAGCACCCGATACATGTGTCTACCTAATCATAAGGCTACCTCTGGTGTGCTTGTCTAGCTCTGTTCTTGGGGGGAGATCTATGCCATAGATGTTCATTGCTCATTGCTCATTACTTGATGAGCAGTCTTTACCATAAGGTACAGGGCTTGGTCCAAGCCAATGACTGGGTTCTCATTTCTCTTAGATTTGGTATACAGACAGTCTTCCTTCAGTATCCTTGGGCGTTTGGATCCAGGACCTCCGGTGGGAACCAAAATTCATGGATGCTAAAGTCCCATATACAAAATGGTGTAATATTTGCATATGACCTATGCACATCCTCCAGTATACTTTTAAATCCTCTCTAGATTACTTGTAATACCTAATACAAAGTAAATGCTATGTAAATAGTTGTAAATACAATGTAAATAATATGTAAATAGTTCCCAGTGTATGGCAAATTCAAGTTTTTTTTTTTTTAACTTTCTGGACGTTTAAAAAATATTTTCAATCTGATGTTGGTTGATTCTGCAGATGCAAAACCCGCAGATATGAGTGACTGACTATAGTTATGCTTCTAAATCTAGAATGATAATCCCTTTTTTAAAAATTATTGGAATATAGTTTATTTACAATGTTGTGTTAGTTTCAAGTGTACAGCAAAGTGATTCAGTTATTCATATACATATATTCATTCTTTTTCAGATTCTTTACCCATATAGGTTATTACAGAATATTGAGTAGAGTTCCCTGTGCTATACAGTAGGTCCTTGTTGGTTATCTATTTTATATATAGTAGGTGTATATGTTAATCCCAAGCTCCTAGTTTATTCCTCACCCCACCCCAGCGTTTCCCCTTTGGTAACCGTGAGTTTGTTTTCGAAATCTGTTAATCTGTTTCTGTTTTATAAATACGTGCATTTGTATCATTTTTTAAAATTAGATTCCACATATGAGTGATATATTTGTCTTTCTCTGTCTGACATACTTCACTTAGTATGATAATCTCTAGGTCCATCCATGTTGCTGCAAATGGCATTGTTTCATTCTTTTTAATGTCTGAGTAATATTCTATTGTATATATGTACCACATTCGCTTTATCCATTCATCTCTCAATAGTCATTTAGGTTGCTTGCATGTCTTGACTATTGTAAATAGTGCTGCTATGAACACTGGCATGCACTTATCTTTTCAAAGCATGGTTTTCTCCAGATGTGTGCCCAGGGTTGGGATTGCTGTATCATATGGTAACTCTATTTTTAGTTTTTTAAGGAACCTGCATACTGTTCTCTATAGTGGTTGTACCAGTTTACATTCCCACCAATGGTGTAGGTGGGGTCCCTTTTCTCCACCCTCTCCAGCATTTATTGTTTGTAGATTTTTGATGATGGCCATTCTGACCAGGGTGAGGTGGTACCTCATTGTAGTTTTGATTTGCATTTCTCTGATAATTAGTGATGTTGAGCATCTTTTCATGTGTTTTTTGGCCATCGTATGTCTTCTTTGGAGAAATGTCTATTTGGATCTTCTGCCCATTTTTTGATTAGGTTGTTTGTTTTTTTGATATTGAGCTGCATGAGCTGTTTGTATATTTTGGAGATTAAACCCTTTCAGTCACTTTGTTTGCAAATATTTTCTCTCATTCTGTTGGTTGTCTTTTCATTTTGTTTATTATTTCCTTTGCTGTGCAAAAGCTTTTAATTTCATTAGGTCCCATTTGTTTATTTTTGTTTTTATTTTCATTACTCTAGACGGTGGATCCAAAAAGATATTGCTGCAGATTACTAATCCCTTGAGTTAGTATTGTTAGGAATATTAAACAAGGGTTAGATGGTCAGATATTCCTAAGACTTGAGAAAATACCACAAAACTAGCTTTTAATCCTTTCTTTCCAAAAGTCCTTTTCTGTTTTTATTCATCTATTTAATTAATGAGCTTGATTCTTGTTTAAAAATTTAGTTTAAAATTAAGCTAATCTTACTCAGCTCATTCAACATTCAACATATTTTGTCAGTGCCTACAACGTGCCTGGCACTGGACTAGGTGCTGGGCATCTAACTATGTAGAGAGCAAATAAGCCCCTAATGTTCATGGAGGTTACATCCAAGTGAAGGAAACGAATACTACACAAGTAAACAAACAAACAAGGTAAAAACATGCTGTAAGAGCTGTGAAGAAAATAAACAGCCTTGTCATAACTGTGCGCATAACTGTGATAGTGGTGGTGGCAGTGGTACATGTGTGCATGTGTATGTTCATGTGTGTACATGTGTGCACACGTGTTTCTGTATGTTGCATGTGTGTCTACACGTGTGTGTGTTTCTGTGTGTGTGTGTTTTAGGAAGAAACAAAGAAATTACTTGAGAAAGAGTAGTCAGGAAGGGTCTGTCTGTTTGAGTCAATGATATTTTAACAGAGATCTGGAAAATGAAATGAGAAAGCTATGCAAAGATGGGGAAGATTCTAGGCAGTGGCAAGAGCATGTGCAAAGCTCCTTTTCAGTCTCTCCCCTAACCTACCCCAGAGTGAGAACGAGTTTGGTTTATTTGAGGAACCAAAAGATGAACACAGATGAAGCACAGTACAGGTGGGAGAGAGTAAAGGGAGACCAAAGCAGAGGCTTAGGGACACACCAGGTTTCAGAGGTTCAAGAGTTTGGATTTTGTTTTAAGAATAGTGCAACAACCACGGAACATTTAGTCAGGGGAGGTATAGGATTTGTTTCATAACTTAAGTAGGTGAATATGACTGCTCTGAAAAAAGAAAGATTAGGCAGTGGGAGTGGTTATTCATCCACTATGCCTGAAACAGCATGTGGATGGCGAGGCACACCCATTCACCTGCGTGGCAGTAAACTTAGGAGGGTAGGCAAAACATCACAAGAAGTTTTCCAACATCACTGGAAGAATGGAGACAGGTGTGAAAGAATACGGGAAAGGAGAGGCATTAAGATGCAAAAAGCAAAAAGACAGGAGAGGAGAAAGTGAGCAGAAAGAAAATATAAGAAGATGACTAGTGTAAAATAAAATGTTTACTTTTCTGTGGAATCATTAAAATGCACTTATACAGGGATAAAAAATACTAAATCTTTTTTTTAGAGTGTCTACTAGTCCCTTTTACCTTTTCTCTTGCTCTCCTCTCCCAACCCCACGTCTCCCATGCAAGCCCACAAGAAGATCAAGAACTTAGTTGGAGAGCTGGGGCAAAGGAAGGCACCCTCATGATCATCTCACCTGCCTTCACTATCAGTATGACTTCTCCCAAGTCAAAAGATGCGGTCAAAGTTTATTTTAGTAAAATTACTGTGAAATGAACAAAGAACAAAGTGAAAAGTAGTGAGGATTGGAGATAGAAGAAATACACGGTTGGAGAAAGACTCAGAATTCAATGTTTAGCCAACAGTTGTCCTTATTAGTACCATCTGACCTAGTTACAATCCAGCATATCGTTACCAAATACATGCTAGACGGACTGGAATCCTGGCATGGATTCACTGCCAAATGAAGATTTTGACAATGATTGTCAGTCTGTTCTCTTGACCTAGAAGGAATATGGAGAGAAATGTGTAGAGATGTGTGTGTGTGTGTGTGTGTGTGCATTTAGAAGCAGAGTGCTCACCAAAGTGATAATAAATATAGCTAATAAGATTCCAGCCTCTCGCCAAGTGTATATATTCATTGAAAGGATGGAAATACATATAGTTTGTGAAAAATTATTTATATTGTGGCTCATTTTAGAATCAGAAATGTGTAGTAAGTAATTAGTTTTTATATTATTTGAATCACTTCAAGGCATTTTCTCTCAAAAATACCAAATGATTGTGCAATATTAAAATAAGATAAATCTTGGATTTCTTTATCTGTTCAGTTCCAAGTGAACAATATTATATATGAAACACATAACATTTCAATCAACAAAAATTGAAACCACGTTTTCCTCTTCAGTTAGCCTATTTCCTATGTCAAATGCCATGTCAAGTGGAGTTTAATAATTTTAACTATTGGTGTGGTTATGGGTAACAAGAAATTTCCAAATAAACTTTTACACAGAGACTCTCAGGAAATGCTTACTGATAAGTAGCACAGGAACACTGTTCTAGCTGTAATTACTGAAATGGACACTATCCAATGTGTGACTAAATAAAATAGGTTATGTTGTGATTCACCAACAGTTTAATAACATATAGTGTAACTGAATCTATTTCAATCTTAATTTTGTAACTGGAATTTTATAATTAATCAAGAGAGATAAAAATTTGTAGCCTAAAATTGTGTCATCCTTCCATATGTCTTCCATACAAGACAGATTTAAAATCTATACATTTTCAAATAGTGATTTCATAATGTCTTAAGATATTTCAGCTTATTCTATTTCTCCCATATAATTGTGGTATTATAAGATTCTGGTATTCAAAAAATCAGAAAACTAGAAACACTATGAACAAATAGTTACAACACTTAAATGGAAGCTTCAGAAGACAACTGTGAGAAAAGAACAGTGAACAGAAAAAGTGAAAACAAGAAATTTATAAAGCCCACTGAAAGTAAATGGGGACTTACTAAATGCGTCTCATCTGCACCTTCCCACCCTGGGATCCAGAGTAATGAAATAATTCTCAAGACAGAGAGGAAAGAAAAGCCTTTTTAGTCACCTTAACAGTTAATTGCCATATATGTCTTTTAGTGGAGTAGCCTTTGCAGATGGGACTTCTGGGCCTAAAAGGACAGGAAAGGTAAAGGAGGAGAATGAAAGGAAGAGGATGCTCACGATGACTCTTGTTGGTGTCCCATGGACCTTGGCTGATGGCATTCTCTGAAACGTTCACCTGGAGGCTAGGATAACCACAAACCTTCACAGAAAAACTACAAAGGAAAAGAGCTCTGCTAGACCCTAGGATTGGTCCATCTGTCCTATATGTAGATAGTAGGATCACATAATTCAAATAATGCCACAGTAAGAGTACAGTAGTTGCATCCATGAAGGAAAGGCCAAGACCATCACTGAAGCATTACTATTATTGAGAATCTGATTGCTTTTTTTCAAAAAAGACTTCTTATTTTGATAAAAAGATATGCCTCTGTTTCTTTAAGTGACTAGAGTAGGATTATTTTTATTTGTAGTGACACACAATCCTAACAGATACATATGTGAAGTAAACATACTGTAATAGCCTATTAACTCATAGATGGAAGGATTGGATTATTTGGAAATATCTCTAATGGTGGTCGTGATAATGGGAACTCAAAAATTATGTCCAAAATATCTGTTCCAGGCTCCACTGCCAGAGGCAGCATTCTGGGCTGAATGAATTATTAAATATTTCCAGCTCCAGCCAGGCCTTCTTAGTGGACTCAAGTGTACTTAGGGCATTTATTATAAGTATACATGTGCATGGAAACACAGGGGAATCAAACAGCCAGGCCTCAGGAAGCTCAAGAACTACCTGTTCCAGGGGAATTCCTAGCCAAAAAGTTGAGCGGACTCTTGTTCTCCAGGCCAAACACCAAAATAATTAATAGGTAATTTTTATAAAAGCTTCAGAATTCTAGAGGGAAATCAAAGGAATTTTCAACCAAGTTCTTTTCATTTCTGCTGATTATTCAGTGTTAATAATCAGGTATTATCCCCATTGGCTTTTCAGCTCTATACTCATTGGCTCGCTTTCTTGAATTGTTTCAAAAGCCTGAGTAGAACTAGAGACCCCAACCTGCTTTCCTTTTTGGGGAGGTGAATAAAGAGCCCTATCCACAATCAAGCTCTGCAAGCCTGACCCGGTCACTGCTTTTCCACCTGTGAGGTGGCCTTCTTCCTCTTTTATATCTGACATTACAGACATTAGTAACATCTGAATATAATTTCTCATTTCTTATTTGGAACATTGTGACAAGCTTCTTCCATTCTCTAATAGAATTATCACAAATTTCCAGGAGTGCAGATATTCTCTAGAAATAGTGCAAGATATAAAGACTAAAGAACATTGTATGTCTTCTGCACCCAGGCAGCAGTGACAGCCCCTCATGGTTGCTCACCTGAGTGTTCCAACATTGGCCTGTTCCCATGCTCTACCCTGTTTCACCCACAGTCACTCCATCTCCTTCTTTTCTATCTTCTTTTTTTTTTAATTTTTAAAAATTGAAGTGTAGTTGATTTACAATGTTGTGTTAGTTTCAGGTGTACAGCAAGGTGATTTGTGTGTGTGTGTGTGTGTGTGTATGTATATATACACATATATATATATATACACAAGTATATATATTCTTTTTCAGATACTTTTCCATTAGGTTATTACAAGATATTGAATATAGTTCTCCATGATATGCGGTAGGTCCTTATTGTTTATCTATTTTATATAGAGTAGTTTATATCTGTTAATCCCAAACTCCTAATTTATCCACCATCTCCCTCCCCACCTTTCCTCTTTGGTAACCATAAGTTTGTTTTCTATGTCTGTGGGTCTATTTCTGTTTTGTAAATAAGTTCATTTGTATCATTTTTTTTGTAGATTCCACATGCAAGTGATATCATATGATATTTGTCTTTGTCTGACTTACTTCACTTAGTATGATAATCTCTAGGTCCATCCATGTTGCTGCAAATGCCATTATTTCATTCTTTTTATGGCTGAGTAATACTCTGTTGTATATATATTTCACATCTCCTTTTTTATTTTATTTTATTTTATTTTTTATTAATTTTTATTGGAGTATGGTTGCTTTACAATGTTGTGTTAGCCTCCACTGCACAACAAAATGAATCAGCCATACACATACAGATATCCCCTCCCTTTTGGACTTCCCTCCCATTTAGGTTACCACAGTGCATTAGGTAGAGTTCCCTGTGCTATACAGTATGTTCCCATCAGTTGTCTGTTTTATACATAGTATCAATAATGTATATGTGTCAATCCCAGTCACCCAATTCCTCCCACCCCACCTCTTTCCCCCTTGGTATCCATGCAACTGTTCTCTACGTCTTTGTCTCTGTTTCTGCTTTGCAAATAAAATCATCTGTACCATTTTTCTAGATTCCACATATATGCATTATTATACACTATTAGCTTTTCTCTTTCTGGCATACTTCACTCTGTATGACACTCTCTAGGTCCATCCACATCTACATCTACCCAATGTAGATCCATTGGGTCTACAAATGACCCAATTTTGTTCCTTTTTATGGCTGAGTAATATTCCATTGTATATATGTACCACATCTTCTTTATCCTTATCCATTCATCTGTCTGTGGACATTTAGGTTGCTTCCATGTCTGGCTATTGTAAATAATGCTGTTATGATCATTGGGGTACACATATCTTTTCAAATTAGAGTTTTCTCTGGGTATATGATCAGGAGTGGTATTGCAGGATCATATGGTAACTCTATTTTAATTTTTTTAGAGAACCTCCATACTGTTCTCCACAGTGGCTGCATCAATATACATTCCCACCAATGGTGTAGGAGGGTTCCCTTTTCTCCACACCCTCTTTAGCATTTATTATTTGTGCTCTTTTTGATGATGGCCATTCTTATTTGTGTGAGGTGATACCTCATTGTAGTTTTGATTTGCATTCCTCTAATAATTTGTGATGTTGAACATCTTTTCATGTGCCTTTTGGCCATCTGTGTAGGTCTTCTTTGGAGAAATATTTAGCTCTTCTACATAGTCTGTCTTCTTCTTAGTCATAAATTATTTGTTGTGATGTTTCATGCTGCTGTTCTTCAGCTTCACAACTCTTTCTCAGTGTCCTTTCTGCTTTAGCAACCATTGCTGTTATCTTTTCCAAGAGAGGAATTGTGATTGAACCAGTTCATCTGTTCATGTCCAGCCATGTCATAGACTACTGGTGAGCCTATGATGGATAGCCCTTGTCCAATGCCCGAGTTCTGACACAATCAGCTTGGGTTGGGGATCAGGAGTTAAATAATATGCTACAGTACATGACCACCCAGGGCCACCTATCCGGTGAGGGGGTGGGGCAGGTTTCCATAGCAGAGGCTGAGTATGACAAGCACCATAATTATAATATTTCATACTGCTTTGATCTGATAATTTTAGAAAATGTACTCATATTTCCCATAACTTTTCAGTATTTTTTTTCCTTTTCAGGACTACAGGTCGGATTGTCTTTTAATGAAATATGAATAAAATGTTATTTGAATTAGCTGCAGAATGAAAACTTTGGAATTCATCAGAATATTTTTAAAAAGGAAGAATAATTTTAAAAATCTATAGTTAGTCTTCTAATTACATTTTTCAGCCTGCAGGATTATTTACGAAAATATGGGGCAGAAGACCTATTAGAACCATATAATAACAATTATGATATCATACTTACCACCTACCAGACAGTGTGCTAAGCATTTTATCTTACTTTTAATCCTCATAGTAACTCTGCAAGGTGTTACCATCCTACCAAACATAAGGTGAAATTGAGGCACAGAGAGGTTACATATCCCACGATTCCATAGCTGATAGACATTTTGGAGCAAGTGTTTAAAATAGACCTGAGTTTATTGCAGAAGTACTTTAAAGTGGAGATTAACAGAGTATTACTGGGTTCTTGGTGTAAGCTACTTTTTCTGCTTTTACTTAGCAAATTAGACTGAACCAATGTATTTGAGAGCTTGCTTGAACTTGGACTCTATTTCCCAGATGTGTTAGTGAAATCTTGATTAAGATTTTAATGACCTGAGCCCATGACACACAGAAAGAGGCATGGGAATTGATTTAGCATCCAAAGGGAAGATGCTGTTGTAAATAAACTCTTTCATTCTTGAAGCTCTGTCTAAATGCAGCAAAATTCTACAGCAGAAGTTCACTTTCTAGTCCAGAAGTATTTGTCAAGATTTTTAGCAAAAATGTTTAGACATATGTCAGCTACTAGTAACATAAGATGGGACATGGAGCTAACTGCCTGAAGCAACATTAAACAGGATTTCAGAATTGGAAGGAGCATACAAGTCTGGCTCTGTGTAGTATACATAGTCTCAAGAAGTTAGGTACAAATTGCATTTAATAAATCAGAGGGATCTATTTTCCTACTAAATGTTTACTTGCAGAGTAAACTCTGCAATGGATCCTTTTAGGAAACCAAAGAACTTCCTTTGCCTAGTCTTTAAATGTTAAATGTTGATGTTCTCCAGATTTCCTCACTCATGATCTTTTTTCAGTTGTATGTTATATATAAGAAACTCTATAAAAGTTCCCCATTTCCTATAGGGAAATCAAAATTCTTGAGATTAGTTATAAGGCTTTTCATAATTTGTTCCCAGTATACCTTCCCAATTACTTATATAAGTTATTCACCATTCTTTTCCGTTTCTCACTTTACCTACTACCCACCTTACTGCCCATCTACACACACGCACACACACACAAAACCACTCACATCCATCTACAAACTCATATATACACATCCATTTACATACTCATATCCATCTACACACTCACACCCACACACCCATATACATACACACTCACACTCTTCCACTCACACCTATTCACACCCCCCAATCACTGACACCCATGTACATATACACATTCACTTACATCCATACACATACCACATCTAACAATTCACACATCTATCCATACGCTCATATCACACCCATCCACTCACAGTCATGTACATACCCACACCTATCCACTCACCATCTACACACTCACATGTACATACGCTCACACTCATACACATACATTCATATAAATACCTATAATCTCACCCATCTGCCTTCCCATTTGCTCAAAGTAATCCTTATGTCAAAGTGGCATATTCTGATTCCTACAATTCTAAATAGGAAATGACTCTACAAAATGGAAATGTGTTTTCAGCTCAGATTCGAAACTGGAAGTAACCCTTTCCATCCAGGAAGGGTTTAAACATCCACCTCCAATTGTTAGAGAAGGCTGACTGAGGTCCTGAGGACAGAGTCAAAAGGAGAGAAGGAAACTATTATGCATGCAGCACTTTGACAAGAAATAGAGTCAGTTAACCAAGAGCGGAGTGTATTAAAGTCAAGTTTCTGAAGATAATAGTTAATAAAGACTCTACCAGTTGTAAATATGCAGATACAGAAACAAAGAATACAGTCAAAGAGGACAGGGGAGAGCAAGCTTGAAGTGTGTACAGGAAAGACACATAGACCACACAGAGGAGAATGCAAAATCTGAAGGATTATTTCTTCAGTCACACTGGTTGAGGATTCTCACAAGAGCTAGAGAGAGATACTGGAACCCATTCTATAATGTTATGTGAATATTTATGTTTTCGTTACTATAGAGTAAATTGAATTATAATTCTCATTGTAGAGAGCTGACTGGGGCTTCTCAGCAAGGCCCCTGGGATGGAGTCACTGTGGTGGGGTTTCCAATGGAGATTAGAGCTGGGTGGCCCTGAGCTGACTATTAAGATTCTAGATCACAGGGGGGCCAAAACTAGTTGAGCAACATCTTTGCAGAAGGCTCCATTCACAATGCTGATCTCTTTCTTTTGGGGTCTTCTATTACTGCCTTAGCAAAATACCATAAAATAAGCAGCTTAAAAGAACCCCAATCCATTATCTTATCATTCTGTAAGTCAATAGTCCAACATGGGTGTCCTGGGGTAAAATCAAGGTGTCAGCAGACTGTGTCCCTTTTCGAAGACCCTGTGTTTGTTTCCTTGTCCTTCCCAGCTTCTAGAGCCACCCACATTGCTTGCACACAGCCTCTTCCCTCCACTTCTTTTAAAGTCAGCAATGACTACTTGAATCCCTTTTTCCTTCAGCTGTCCCATCTCTTTCACTAGATGGGGGAAAGTTTCTCTACTTTTGAGAACTCATGTGATTAGATTGGTTCCGTCACTTCTCATCCTGCTTTCTCCAGAATATAATGGAGTTGAAATATAAGACACACTTTTCTAGTGGTGAGCTGGTCTGTGTCTTCAGAGCAAATTAGCAGTGGGGTCAACCACAGGATGCCGCATTCTTCACTCCCTTGCAGATGGCACCTTGTCCTTAATGTGCTGGGTTGTCCTTCTAGACTTAAAGTGGAGACAGACAGACAATGGGAACAATGAAACAAAGAGAAAGAGAGCACAGGCAGTGGGAGAAAAGAAGCCTGCTGAAAACACAAGAAACAGTAAAAAACAGCATTCACAGAATTGATTTTAAATTGAATTCTTCCAATCAAATGTTCCAATCTTTCTGATCCTAGGTGTGACTTAAAACACACAGAGATCTTCCTTTTGTTTATTAAAGGAAAAGAGAACAAAGCAGTTGATAGTCTCACTGACTTCCTTGCTATTTGATATTTATTGGGCATGGGGTGGAAGGAGGTTTTCAGTAAACTTTAAACCACAAAAAATTTAAACTACAAACTAAGAACGTTTGCAAATAAAGAGCTGTCACCACATTTTATGTTTGGCCTGGGCTCTGGGGATGTGGAGAATGAACAAGTTTCTCCTAGACACCAAGAGACTCCTTTTAGTGGTTTTCTCCAGCAGGGGATAGCCTTTGTAAGATTTCCTGAGCAATGAGAGGTTGTAGTCGGGGATTCTAACCATCGACAAGTTCAAACCATCTGGCCTGTGAAAGAATTCCTTGTTCACAAAGTTCAGAGATGTTGAATGAATGACAATAGCTTTTTAATGACTTATTTACATAGGAGGATGAGAGATGTGGGGAGAAGAGCAACAGAAAGCCCCTGTTCAGAAACAGCCTTCAGCTGGTGGGCGTACCCAAACGACCGAGACTCCAGGGTCACCACCAGAGAAGACATGCTAAACGTATCAGGAAATAAGAGGCACATTCATTTACACAAAGCAGAAACCCAGCCTTGCCTTATGGGCTCCACCCTGGTATTGACTTTCTTCCCAGGGACTTTCCTCAGAAACAGCTTTGCGTAGAGAGAGCATTATTAACAAAGGGTGTTGATGTCTGTAACGAATGGTAATGATGATCAGTTTAAGTGTTAACCAGGCTTTGGGAGGCACGGACCTCCTGGAGGTGGGTAGAGCTAAGGCACAACTTTGAGGCTCTTGTAGGACAAGTGGGTGATGTGGTTAAAAAAGTTTCCTTCAGAATACAGTGAGGCCCATCTGTCTTATGCCAATCTATCTTGGCCAAGAAGATCCCATCAAGGGCAGCTATATTCTTCATTGTGTTTGTTTCAGCCTGGAGGCACTAGTCTAGTAACTGCACTTCTGACACTAATACTCTGTGGCTTGGAAGTCTTTGCCAAAGATATTGCACTGAGTTAGCTCTCTGAGACAGTAAATCAAGAGTGTGAAGACGGTGGGAACTCTGTGCAAGCATATCACATAATGGGAACTGGTAAACAATGAATCTATTTGTAATTCTTTTTAAAATTTAATACTGAAACAAGGGTATCTGTAGTTTTTTCCCCCATTATTTTTGATCATAATACATCAAATTTAGACACTTAATAGATATTGGATATCTCATTCTTTATGAGAAGGAATTACTGTACTGTGCTGTTCTTATACATTTTCAGTTTAAACTAACATAGATGATACTTGAGAAAATGGTCAGCTTGGCAGAAAGAAAAAGTTCACTGAATTCTATAATCCCTGCAAGGAAGAATAAGTCTCTTAGGAAGTATTTCCAGCCCAAATCTTGGAAATGTAACAATAGTCTATATTATTAATAGCCTATTTATGGTTCTTTTTATTGACTGGTTCTTTCTTAATCTAATAACTTAAGATATCCAACATTCTTCATCTGGGAAATCATTTAATGGTAAATCAAAGGCCACTGACTAAAGCAGAAGAGTAGCTCTTATTATATCAATGGATAACTAAATAATTATGGGAATGCTTCCAAAAAGTACAGATGGTTTCCAAAACACATTTCTTGCCTGTTTGTGTTTTTCTTTTTCCTTTCTTTCTTTCTTCCTTTTTTTTTTTTTCCTTCTATCATCTCTCCTGTGGCTGATCTAAACACAGGATGCTTGATTTTTTTTTTTTTTCTTTCTGAAATTAGGTTCATCATTTCCTATGACCCTTTAATAATGTACGAAAATTCCTTCTCAGGTCACTGGTTCTTTTCTTTTTTGCCTTGGATATTTCCCTCCTTCCTTGAACCAAGTATTTCATCCTGACTCAACTTTCATTAGGAAGTTTCCCTTCTGTATTTTTACCAATAAGTACGTCATGTTTTTAGTAGTTATCTCCCATAGAAAAGACTTCAACTGGGTTCTCAGTTTTCCGAGGGCAAGTGCTCCTTATCGTGATTTTCAAATATTTAACTGAGGGGAAAAATGGAGGAAAAGGGCATTTTAAAGCTAGAATCACAAAAGGTCACAAACTCAAATGAGTTTGAGAATCAAGCATGAATTGTGAATTGAACAAGGGACTGATGAGAAACTTTGCAAGAGTGAAGACTGGCTGTCCGATCTATAGGTTCAGCCCTTACTCAATATCCCAGCTTATGTTCGATGTTGCCACGTTGGAAGATGGGCTCTAGGCCTGATCTTCCAATTCTTCAAAAGAAACCAAAAATCTCAATTTTGTGTGACATCTCTCAATTTTAAAATAATGGCAACTAATTCAAACATTTTTAACTCTATGCAGGCCAAAAGGGGCATATCTATGAGCCAGGTCTGGCTTATGAAACATTTCTTTAAAGTCTTGAAAAAGAGCTATTGGAATAGAGTTATTTTATTGGAATCGAACTATCCCAGATGTCAGAAAATATGGCATGTAGATTTGTTTGTTATTCAATGGCCTGACTCTCCCAGTTTTTTGTCTATCCTTTGAATTTCTATACAGTATAGGCCTCTAATGAGACTATCCTGGTGGTTTCCATAACCAGTTCTCCATCACTCCAAATGTCAATATTACAATTACACAACCATACCTGTGTGGCATTTATGACTCTTGAGTACTCTGTGATTTGGATACTCAATATAGAGTGAAAATTACAGGCTCGGTCTAATAATAGCTTTCATAGGGTGATATTATGAGCCTTAACATAAAATGCCCTTGCAGAAGGCTCTACTTAGAAGCATAAAGAGTGCATTTCTCCCATTTTTGGTTTTCATAGCTTTCCTAACACCATAGACTATTATGTCTACACCTGACAATTAGATGGAATAAAAGTGAAAGAACTTATATCTTGGTTTAAAATTCTTCACAGTGAAGGAGAGACAAGGAAGGGGAAAATTTTCATTAGCTATTCAAAATCAGCCTGGGAATGTCAGTATGGACACCCAGATTCCCTAGAAGTCATGCCTCAGGCTAAATGGCTTTTCTGAAAGTGTTTCCATTTTTTACCTTTCAAACATCCTCTCCTGTCTTTCCCAAGCCCTACCACCTCCAGTTCCCAGTTGCTCTTTTGTCCACGCATATCAGAATTACTGAGGACTGCAAATGCCACTGGCCCAGGAGCTACCCAGAAGGGAGTACAGAGAACCAACCAGGGTGACTGGACCAGCTCCCCTCAACACTTCCTGGTCACCTCTGATCTATGAACGGGATTGCCTTACTCTGACTCCCTCTGTGGCTGCGGTGGCCTTATGGCTGGGTAGTCAGTACAGGAAGAGTATCATATAAAATTAAGAAGAATATGAATATGCCTAAAATGGCAGGTTTCCCCTTATGATATAATTCAGTTGATCACAATGGAAGAGCAACATTTTCTAGCTCTTGAAGGCTAGTGATGGTGCAAACATTATAAAGATATGTTTTCAGTGATCTGAATGAGTTGAGGTCTGAATATTAAGCATCACATTATTTTCTAAGATGCTATGAAATAATTCATTTGAGTTTATTGCAATAGTAAGGTAATATGCAGCTTGAATATCACAGATTTTTATTGCTTATATTCTGAGAGTGGCTGTATCAGTCAAGAGACAGAAACCATACCAGTTACTTAAACAGAGAGAATATAAAGAGTTGTTAACCAGGAATGAAGTTGTTACCTAGGTAACTAGCAGAGTAAAAAGAGAGAACTATTGTATAAGGGAGGTGGCAGCTACCATTCCTAGGGCTGAAGGATCAGAGGGAAGAGGTTTGAATTATTACGACTTAGCAACTTAGAAGAAGCACCCTGTGGAGCTGAAAATCCGATTTCCAAAGAGGAAGAACAGACTGGCTGATGGTGCTGTCTGCTGGGGGAGGGGAAATCAATCTGATTTGCAAATGTTGCAAAAACTGTAAACTGGTTTCAGCTACTGCTACAGGAAAGAACTGCTTTTGCTGAGATAAAGAAGTATTGCTGGGGTGATACTCACAAGAACCAAAAGCAGGCAAGAAACCCTTTAAAAAGACACAAGTCTCCTCTCTCCTCTAACCTCACATTTTCCCCCCATTACCAGTATTGGTAAATCGTAATGCAAGGCTGGCTGGCAAAACAGACATGGGGTGTGCAGAGTCTCAGTGCCAGCATCACAAAGATGGATATAGGAAAGAGAGTATGGAATACAGAGACAATGCATTAATAACTAGCACAACAATGATGCCTCCTAGCTCTTTCAAACTCTCATGGAAAAAAAATAGGATTCTATCCTTCTGAAGCAAAATGTCAATTATTTTTTTTCTTAAAAAAAAAATTTCCAGAAAAGGAAGTATTGTGAATCAGTTCCTTAAGAACCATTGGCTCAGTATTTAAAGTTTCAAGCTTTTTTATTTCTGGTTTTTAGGAAAAAGTGTATATTTAATGTCAATTTTGCCTCATAAAACCTCTCAGTTTTTTTCCTCATCAAAAAAAGGTCCTGAAATTTGAAATGTCACTATTAGAATTCATTTTGTGCCTAGATAAGGACAACTATTAAACTATAACTCAGTGTTAGGTTTTCGCATGAGTAAAAGACTCTTAAAAATTGGCCAAAATACAAATACACATTTATTTCTCTTATGTAAATAAGGCCCAAGGAAGGCACTCCAGAGCTTCTATGATGGCTCTAATATAATCAGGGACCGAAGTTCATCAACATCTCTACTCTGTCATGTCAAGGGTTACACGAATGTAATCTGGCCCAAGATGGCTGCTAGAGCTCCAGCCATCAGTTATCAGCATGAAGGAAGGGCAGAGGAGCAGGTTGTGTCCCCTACTTTTCAATAAGAGTTTTTACAAGTGTCACATAATATTTCCACTAGCTACAAAGAAACCTGTAGGCTTTTGGCTGGGGAATCATGTGCCCAGCTAGAAAGTGGGGCTCTGTTAACTTGAGAGAATTTGCACAGAGTAACTATTGGTAGGGAACTAGCTGTCTCTGCCAGACTCTGGGAGGGATATTACCTCATCGATCATAATTCTTGGTGTAAAAGAGTCTATTAGCTCTTTTCTGAAAGCAAGATTTCATTGGTAAGGAAGACTGGAGTGTATATGAGGGTACCAGGCAGGGGAGGCTACTGAATGGGGTGGATGGGGGATATTGAAGACAAACCTCCTCTATTTTATAATTTTACTCAGAGCCAGCATAAGTCCCAACTCCACCTTTCTTATTTATTCATTTGTCCATTTAAAGAATTTGGATTCTATACTAACAGAGAAAAGGTCATGTAGCACATGCTTATTTTGTTTCAAAGAGCTAAATTATTTTTCAAAAGACTTCATCACACTTCTGCTTGTGTTCTTTCCCTTCTCTTTTAGAGAAACACCTCCTAATGCTAAGATGGGTTTTGGATTTTCATGGTTATTATATTCATCTTTGTGAGCTTGTCTCTCCCTTCCCATGAACACCAAAGGGCATGGAAAAATGGCATCATATTGATAAAACGTGATGCCTTCCAAGACATTCTTTAAACAGTCTATTTGCAAATATGGTCAAAATGAATAATTCAGGCCAGTTGGAGTGAACATTTCTCCATGGATGCTTGGGGTGAAACTGGCTGGCTTTGCAAAGTGGTTCTCTTTATAAACTAGCAACATTGCTTTACGATGTATCTGGGTGACAGGCCAAATTCTTAAGTGATTTAAGTGTATGTATTTAGTATTTTCGAGCACTCTCACTTTTAGAACTAACTTATAGCATAGAGCAGCTGACTATGCTGTGCCTTGTCACATTGCCTTAGCAGAATCACTGGCAGAAACATCATAAATTTCTCCAGTTCCCCAAAATTTCACTCGCTTCTAGCTACCTCATCTTCCATACATTGATACATTTCATCACAATAAGACAATTTTCAGGAGGACACTGGAGGAAGAAAGAGGATGATTAAAAAAGAAAAGATGAAGATTCAATAGGAATTTTATGATGCTTTGTCATTTTTGCTGCAGAGAAAATATTTGTAGTGCACAAGCACCTGCATGCATAAAGATCCATCCCTAATCAAAATAGTGACAGGGCTGAAAACTGAATGCCATCTGACCTCTTTGGGAAGCCTTCACTTTCACCCTGAAGCCAATTCCCCTCACCCACCACCTGCAGCTAGTAGTATAGATTTTTATTAAGGATATTGGTGAGATCAGGAAAGGATTATGTATAGCACACCACACAGAGAAAAACTTCATCTAGAAAACCATTCACAGCAAAATAAAATGAACCCTATCACTTAAGGAAAAACGCTGTCTTCAGTAACCTCAGTTTCTCACCTGCTTTTTCCATCTTGGAGATTTCTCTTCTTCTGTGCCCTATTCCCCTCCTCCCTTTCACCTCTTCCTTCTTCTGAAAGGGATCATAAAAGCAGGTGAGAGCTTAGTTACCTTCCCATGGGGCATATGAATTGTACATTAAAACAGGGATAAAAAACTTAGGAGAAGAAGCTCTGCCGGTGGAATTTTAGGCAGAATGAATAATGGAAAGAGTCGAGCATTGGAGCCAAAGAGAGCTGGAATTGATTCCCAGTTCTGTCGTTTAGAAACTGACTGTCTTGGGCAAGTTACTTGTCTTTTCTGAGTCACAGTTTCTTCATTTGTAAAAAGAAAATAATAATACCTGCCTCATAATCTTTTGAGAATTAAATGAAATTATGTAAATAAAAATTAGTACAATATCTGATGCATAGTTGGCACTCAATAAATACTAGTTCTCTTACTTTATGATTAGGGAGATGGAGGAGGTGTTGGGGCAAGTCATGGGGCTTTCTCAGAATTCTCATCTCCAGGGAGCAGTGTGGGGAGGGGGGAAGACTGCAAGCAAGGTTAGGGAAGTAAGTTCATTTGATCGCATTGATTTTTCCAATCTGTCTCCTTAAGTACTTTTACTGTCTGCAACTTCCTGGTATCAAGGAAAATGGGAAACTGAACCAGGAGATCCTTGGTGAACAAGAAATCAGAACCAAAAAAGCAGAGTGGTTTGGAGGATTATTTCAGTCATGTGCTGTTTAAAACCTGATGAAATAATTTTACTGGATTCTTTGTGTTCTCTAGAGCCATTTTCTCTTTGGATGGTGATGATCAAGTGATAAATTTTGTTTCTTCAAGCTTCGTTTTCTGTGTTGGTCATTCTGTTTGGGGCCAACACATTCTTTTGTCACATGTGTTAACATCACTGTCTTAGGATCTGTCAAAATGAAGAATAACTTCCTTTTCTGTGCCAGACCCGATTTGATAGCCTTAATTGCAAAGATTTAGACCTTTCTTGGCACCAAAATATGGGAACTGGGTGCATATCTCACAGCTCTTTTTGTCCCTTATCAACCGCAATGCCCAAACAGTGTTTTGATATTACCAGCACGGCTGTCCTTGCTGTGCCTGAAGCCGTGTCTGCTGTGGTCTGCAGGGTCCAGCCTCAGAACAGGTGTTGCTCCCTCTGTGAATAGGAGCCTTTAATCCAGAGTGAGGTCATCCTTCAGGAAATGAAGAAGGTCCTAAGACTTTTGAAAATTATCTTTCTTGAGCTAGATTGTAGACCTGGGATAAAACTGACTCATGCCTTTACCCAAGGTAAAAACTCCTTTGGCTTCTGACCATAATGAGATCTTATCAGCCCTTTCTTCTGGTTTAATAAAATTGCTGGCCATGTTTTTTACAAAAGGTATTTTGAAGATGATAGATAGATAATATCTATACAGAAATATATCTATATAAAACAAGAACGTGAACACAATAGCTATAAAAAGAGCATCAAGTGAAGTCTGAGCATTTTCATCCCAGGAAAGAGGTACAGATATACTACCAGGAAGAGTATAGCCCTGGGTTGCATCCTTGGCTTGACAGTTATGACCACAATTTAATAATACTCCAGTGCCATGATGAAGAAGAGTGGATACCTGGTAGGTTACAAGAAGTTTACCTCTCTCTGATGGTTTCCCTGATAATCCTCCTATTCACTATTGTATTACTTCTTCTGCCGGTTCTTAACCCTAGGCCCATGGACACTCAAACATTTTAGCATATTACTATAGCTCAAGTAAAAGATAAATCACAACTAAAAATATTTGATAAATTATTTCAATAAAATTAGTTTCACTTGTACTAGTAAGAATTTTATTTTTTGCTTTTAAAATTATTATTCTGGGAAGAGGTCCCTAGGCTTCAAAGAACTGACAAAGGATTCCATGGCACTAAAAAGAATCCCTAAAGTAGTGGAAGGAGGTCTTTTTACATGATCTGCAGTTTCATTAATCTAATTTTCAGAGGCCTTGGTTCTCTCCTCCATGATCTCACCACCATGCCTCTTGGATTGTGCCATATATGTCTGTGATGTGCTATTAATGTCCATCTTCCTTTGGGCAGAACACTACTTTCAACACAATAACAGTGCAATTCATAATGGAAATTTCTTTCGTATTTATTTCAACATTTACTGAACAAATCCTAAGTGCTAGTTATTATGCTAGCCAAAGAGGATAGTAGGTCAAAAAAAAAAAAAAATCACGGTTCTTTATCAACTTAAAATCTAAGTGTGTGTGTGTGTGCGTGTGTGTGTGTGTGTTTGTATGTAATAACTTCTTGATTTATGCTTCCCCTGCAGATCTTGGAGGCATCTGAGGTTTCATGGGGACTTTCCAGCATTCCAGACTGCTGCCCTGCAATGAAGCTCTGAGTCACTGTCTTTGGGTCTAAGGTACTGGCTACAATGTGGAACCCCAGAACAGCCAACCTGACTAACCTTCACTCTAAGCAGAAGCCCAAAATATGTCTGGCCTGAAATCAGAGCAAGCACTCGAGAAAGACTTCTTTGTTAATGGAAAGAGGAAAGGAGAAAAGGGTTTCCAACACGTTGCAACAGTCTTTCCACCCTTCTAAAGAGCCCACCTCCCTTATAAACCAAGCTGTTCTATCTAGTGCATCCCATTCTAGCTTTTTGCCAGAAATAGAGCATGTCAATCCTGGTGAAAAAATAAAGACGAACCCTCAGAAAAATAGACCTGGAACTGTAATACTCCTAAAACGGTCCAGTAGGAGGATTATGTCGGAAAGTCAACCCAGCCCCCCTGTGATCCCATCCCGCAGGCCCGGGTTCCAGGTGTGCTATATTTGTGGCCGAGAATTTGGGTCCCAATCGCTTGGCATTCACGAGCCCCAGTGCTTGGAGAAGTGGCATACTGAAAACAGCAAGTTGCCCAAGCCCCTGAGGAGGCCAGAACCTTCCAAACCACTGCCTCTCAGTGGAAGTGGATCCTACAATCTTCAGGCAGCATTCCAGAGTTCCCAGGCTCAGCTGCTGCCCTGTGAATCCTGTGGCCGCAAGTTCTTGCCAGATCGGCTTCTTGTTCATCAGAGAAGCTGCAAGCTGAAGGGTGAGGGGCCCAGGGCACCAAATCCCAACAGTTCTGATAATCTTGCTGCTCTCAAGAAAGCTTCTGTTGGCCTCCCAACCCGACCAAGGGCTCTCATCTGCTGCGTTTGTGGTAGGGAATTTGGCACTCTGTCCCTTCCTATACATCAGCCCAAATGCCTGGAAAAGTGGAAAATAGAAAATGACCGGCTCCCCAGGGAGTTCTGCCAGCCACTACCGCGGAAGCCTCAGCCCCTTCCAACTGGACAGTCCAACCAAGAGGGGCCGAGTCAAGCTCAGCTCGTACCCTGCCCAAATTGTAGCCGTACCTTTGCCCCTGACAGCCTTCTGGTACACCAGAGAAGTTGTACAGCTCAACCTAGTGGGCCAAAAGTTCAGGATTTGACATTATGGAGTAAAGGTGGCCTCAAACAGTCCACTAATTCCAAGCAGCAAAGGAACATGGCAGTACCCACTGTGACTGATAAGGTAATTCGTGCCACATGATACACACTGGGTGGGTCTAGGGGATACATTCTGCCTCCAGGGGAATGAGAGAAAAATGTCCCCAGAATCAGCTCCCTCAGCTCCTAGGATGGTTTCTTTCAATGCCTTATTTCTGCCTCAGTGCAGCCTAAGTTGACCCCCTGTCAGACTCCAGGGCTATATCTCTGTTGGCAAAGTAGATATAAAAACACCCTTGCCTGGTGGATTCATAGTCCTCTTCCATTCTGCTGCCTAAAAGAGAGATGGACTTCTTTCTTCCTTGATCCCTCATACCAATAATCCTTGGGAGAGACTGTTATTTGAAAATGAGTCAGTAATGCTGTGTCTACATTACAGAGATATAATTCCCATTCCAACAGCCAATATTTATTACTGGTTTATTTTAGTCATCTACCTTAGGAATTCATTTTTGGCAATGCTGGTTATACTGAGTTTATCGTACTAAAATAAAATCTGTGTCAAAAACCCCAAATGACTTTAGCAGTAATTAAACACTGGAGCACTTGCAGAAATAAACATGCTCTAAAATGCAGCATGTTTTCTTTTAACACTTATATGGTTGTAGTATCTGGGGAATTAACCCCAGTGCAGACCCAAAGCCAACTAGATGTGTTCATGGATCTAGGAAGTGCTCAGTTTCCTCTGCTTCTCTGTACCCTGTGTTTGGGTCAGACACCAAGCCATGACTTGGGCAGTTGTAAATAAGCATGACTCCAGGGATCCCCAACCTGTATGGTGAAATGTTGTTGGGCCTTCACCTGAAATTTCATCATCAACCAGGACTGGGGAAGGATGCAAGATAGGGTGTGGTCCATGTGTTTTGTCCTTCCATGAAGCCAGGGAAGTGGTTGTGCTGCCATGTGTCACACCTTACAGAACATCAAGTCGTGAGAAATAGGGGGTGGTCAAAGTCTTTTCTCAGTGACTTGCTACTTGAAATGTCCCATCTGCAGGGTTCTTTAAACGAACTGTTCTCAGGAAACTAAGGTTACTCAAGCTATTGCAAAAATTAAACCAGAGGGATTGGGGGATGGGTAGCCATACTTCATTTTTTACCCAATTTTTCTTTGTTACTTCTTTTATTGCATTATTTTGGCAAATGTCGGGTACTTTTTCCTAACTTCTATGTTTAAAATGAAATCTTTGAATGAGATCTTTCACTTACTGGTTTAGAAGTTTCCAAGACAGTGATCCTAAAGCTGAAGAGTCAGATTAATGGGCATATTTTCCGATGAACTTGAAAAAGAACAGCTAGTTTCTTTGCCGAATGAAAACCCAAACTCGTAAGTGTGGCATAGGCTTCAGGCTGGTCTCATAAACATGAACTGTTTTTCTCATCTTCTGGCTGTTGCTTTTCTTCCAAAACGTGTGGGGTCTGGATTCAGTGAGCAAAAGAATCCACGTCTTAGAGCCACAAATCTGAAACTCCGTTAGTATTCTTTCAGCCCTGTTTCCTGATTGTATGCATTTGCTTTAAATGTTCTCATTGCAGATCTCAAGATAGGAAAGAGTGGGGTCAGAATTCTTGTGCTTGTTGCTGTAACACGTACTTTGTGCTCCCAAGAGTGGAGCCAGCAGGCTGAGCATAGCATGTTCTCACTCAGTCACGACTGCTGAGAGAAGCTGGCCTGGGCCCCCGGCTTCACAAGAGGACACCCCTGACTCACTCAGTCATCTGGAGAGGAGACTGTCAGGAGGAGAGGCCAGTGAGGGCTGTCGGTGTCTTGCGCTTTTAGATCAGAGTAGAGGGAGTCCTTTGGAACAGGGGCATCTAGAGGACACGGCTCTGTCAGAGTTTGACCAACTCTGCTCCCGACCTGAAAAGGTGCATGTCAGTGAGAAACTGGCACCCACTGCCATCACATATGTGCTGGCCCTTTTGGGGACCACACAGGCTTTAGTGGAGGGCACAGAAATGTCATCCAACATAGGGTCCCTTTAGCTGCCAGATTTGGAGCAAGCTTGGGTTCATTAAAATGGAGAAAACTCCTAGTCTTCCGAGAGGCATAAGATCTCTTGAACCAACAGACATTATCCCTTCCCTTGAAAAGACATTTGCCACTGCACGGTGCTTTCAGCAGAAAGCCGCTCCTGGGTAGTATAGTTTTCTCTTTTGGTTGCATTTTGACCCTGTCTATTGCTGTTTTTCTATCTTTGTATCATTTAAGATTTAGATAGTGCAGTGAATCATTCATTTCCATAAAGATCACTGCCTTGTGCATTATTAGATTTCAGAATTTCATCTGCCTGTGGCGGCCAGCTTTTGGCTGACTGTGAGACACACGCATTGTTTTTTTCAATTCAGATGTTCGCTTCCTCTCTTCTCATGTCAATCAGAACAATTTCCCTCTAGAATCCTTGATCTGACTTCAGATTAGAATCGGCGATCTTGCCCAGTGTTCTCAGGGGGCTCAATCTTGTAGTGAACTCAGGTGAGAAAAATATTTTCAGAATCATGATCACAGAACTTGGAAACAACTCATTGCAGTTGGGCAACAATGACTGTTTCGCTGGCAGAGTGGATTACCCTCCGCTCGGAATGTTCCTCCTACATAGATTGGCTCAGTTCTCTGATGACACAGATGCTCCTGTTTCCCTTCAATCAAATCTAAACAAACAAACGCTGCCAAGACGATCCTCCTCCAAGTCGTCGATGGGCATTCTGTGACAGCTCTGCTTTGCCCTCTCACCACTGAATGGACTTGAATTGTTCCGTTGCTTCTCATCCAAAAGGCAGGGCTGAATTCACTCTCTCTGATCTCACAGTGAAGTTGTGAAGGATCCCAAGGAGCATGTAAGAGGAATAAAACCCTTGATGCGGATTTTTATTTAAAAGGACCTAGAGTTGGTCATACAGAGTGAAGTAAGTCAGAAAGAGAAAAACAAGTACCGTATGCAAACACATATATATGGAATCAAAAAAAAAAAAATTGTTCTGAAGAACCTAGGGGCAGGACAGGAATGAAGATGCAGATGTAGAGAATGAACTTGAGGACAGGGGGAGGGGGAAGGGTAAGCTGGGATGAAGTGAGAGAGTGGCATGGACATATATATATTACCAAATGTAAAATAGATAGCTAGTGGGAAGCAGCCGCATAGCACAGGGAGATCAGCTCGGTGCTTTGTGACCACCTAGAGGGGTGGGATAGGGAGGGTGGGAGGGATACCAAAGAGGGAGGAGATATGGGGATATATGTATACGTATAGCTGATTCACTTTGTTATACAGCAGCAACTAACACACCATTGTAAAGCAATTATACTCAAATAAAGATTTTTAAAAATAAAAAAATAAAAAATAAATAAAAGGGGTGACTGCCTGGGGTGTTGTTCTCCCATTATATGGTGTCAGAGCAACATCAAACTCCCCTTTTTGCCTCTAAAAGAAGGAAAGCCTGAACAAGCAATATCCAATTAAGCAAGATTTTAAAAGTAGTGTTAATTCCAGGTGAAATTTGATGCATAATATGGAAAACTATAGATTATCATTTTAAATTTTAATATTGCATTTATTTAATGCAACCCTTTGATGTCTGTTTTAGCAAGCAATGGTCTAAGTAATGCTAGAAGTATATAAGAATAGAGACCACTATTGCCTCTTATTTTAATATGAGTGAATACATTTTAATATTTGCATTTAATATGCGGGAAAAAATTTCCCTTTTCTATAAGCTGATAGTATTTCATTCTTTGACTTAAGGTCTTTCTGGCTAATTGGAACACAGATTGGCAGAGTTAATTAAATATAACTACAACCTAAAATGAAGCATTTGTTTAATTACCTTTTATTAGTTACATAATGCTTAGGGTTATTTTCTTAGTATTTTTCTGGTAACATGTGAAACACTGTTTCTAAAAATCCTACACTATATTACAAAACAGGCATTATTTTTCTTTAGGGAATGTCTTTTTTTTTTTTTTCTAATAAAAGATTGTCTCTCTGAATGTAGTTTTAAGCTACCTTTGGCATCCTTGATGCTCAGGTTTGAGCTAAAATCCCATCAGACACGTCTCTAGCATCGGGTGCTGCCATCTGGTGTTTTCTTTTAATGTAATGTCTTCTACACTCAAAAATATTATTGCCTTTCTCTTTGTGTTACCTTCATATTTGAGAACGTGCCCTTATAATACAAACTCAAATTATTTAGGGCTACAGTTATATATTTGGTTTAATATCATCAATGCTGTTCCATAGCTAAATATCTCATTCTCTAAAGGCAAACCTCTCAGTGGGAAGGTCACAATCAGAAAGACTCAGAAGGGCAGGATGGATGTTCTCACATTGTCAAATGTTGTGTGTGTGTGTGTGTGTGTGTGTGTGTGTGTCTATTAGGTAAAAAGTATTTGGAGTTTATTAGGAGGCATGGAATAAAGGGAAGTAACTTTTATTAACTATCTTTATGATCAGTACTTCATATACGTGTTCTCATTTTAATCCTCATAATATTACTATATGACAGATATTACTTCCCTACTTTCCAGGTGGGGAAACTGAGATTAAGCAACTAGCCCAAAGTCACACAGTGGGCTTGGTAGTCATGTCAGAGCCAGATCTGTCCAATTCCAAAGAACAATACCTTTTTATGTCACTAAAGAGAGAGGCATATGTGTGGTACAAAAAGGGTATGGCTATGCTGCCAGGCTTATAAGTGCTAATTAAGCAGGACAAAGAGGACAGAAGTTTGTTCATTCAATAAATATTTATTGTTAGGCACTGGACTAAGTACTAAATATAGAGTCATAAAAAAGGTAGACACAGGGCTTCCTTGGTGGCGCAGTGGTTGAGAATCTGCCTGCCAATGCAGGGGACACGGGTTCGAGCCCTGGTCTGGGAAGATCCCACATGCCGCGGAGCGACTAGGCCTGTGAGCCACAATTACTGAGCCTGCGCGTCTGGAGCCTGTGCTCCGCAACAAGAGAGGCCGCGATGGTGAGAGGCCCGCGCGCCGTGATGAAGAGTGGCCCCCACTTGCTGCAACTAGAGAAAGCCCTCGCACAGAAACGAAGACCTAACACAGCCATAAATAAATAAATAAAATTAAAAAAAAACAGGTAGACACAGTTCTTGATCTCCTGGAGTTTTTAGTCTTATGGAGGAAATGATAGGAAATAAATAAAAAGAAATATAAAAATTTTAATTGTAATGTGACAGTGTCTAATGGTGGGAGGTGGACATTTAAGTTCTTGGTTAGAGACAACCTCGTGACATTTCAGCTGAGACCTGAAAAGTATGAAAGCATTAGCCAATAGTCAGGATGTGAGGGGATGGCAACGACAGGAGGAGGAGACATGCTGGCTAAAGGTAGCATGTATGAAGGCCTTGAGGTAAGAAAGATCTTAAAATGGAACTAAAAAGTCCACATGTGGCCAGAGTGTGATGAAGGGAGGGGACAGGCACACAAGATAAAGCTGTGGAAACAGCACAGTTTCTGCCAGCTGCCCAGTGGACACAGGGACATCAGTTATTTGGCTATTGCAGGAAGCCAGGTGGAAGCAGATGAAAGCTTGTCCTAAGGTATTGGTAGCAGAGATGGAGATAAGGTATAATGGGCAGAACCTGGTAATAGTTGGGATGTGGAGGAGTAAGGGAGGGGGTCAAGGATGACTCGAAGATTTCTAGCTTGAGCAACTGCAGTGGTTGTGTCACTTTCTAAAATGGGAAAAACTTGAGAAATGGGTAGGCTCTTGGGATAAAGACCAATTGTTTCATTCTGGACATACCAAATTCAAAATGCTTGTGAGATATCTAAGTAGGCAAGTCAGGCTGAATATATAAGTCTGGATCTCAAAAGAGGAATTGGGCTGGGATATACATTTGTGCATTGTTAATATATATTTAAAGTCATCAGAATGAGTATAGGGCTAGAAAAATCAACCCAGGGCTGAGCCCTGAAGCATTACAGTATTTAGGGGTTAGAGGAGAAGGAGCTGGAGAATGAGTGACTGGAAACGCTGGAGGAACGACTTGAGAGTGTGGTGCCCTGAAAGTTGTGACAGGAGAAAATGTGAAGAATAAGGGTGTGGAAAACGGTGCGCAGTGCACAGAGGTAGGATGAAGGATGGAGTAGGATGAAGGCCAAAAAATCTATTTGATTTGGCAATGTGGATTTAGTTTGACAAACTTGGAGAGAACACATTCAGGGTCGTGACGGGGGTTGCAGACTGTATGGATGATAAAGATAGGAGGTGTTTTGAGATGTTTGGCTTAGAGACTAGAAGAGAAATAATGGGTAGGCTAGAAATAGAGATTTTAGGTTAAGAGAGGTTCCCTTAGAAGATGGGAGCTTGTAGACTACATTTGAATATTCTGGATAGTGATCCAGTAGAGAGCAGGAGAGGTGATAAGAGCAAATGTAAAACCTGGAGGAGAAATGGGCACCAAGGTGGGATCCCAGCCTGTGCAAAGGGAGAGGATTAACAAGAGGGGACATGTCTCCATTTCAGGCGGAAACTGTGCTGTTTCCACAGCTTTATCTTGTGTGCCTGTCCCCTCCCTTCATCACACTCTGGCCACATGTGGACTTTTTAGTTCCATTTTAAGATCTTTCTTACCTCAAGGCCTTCATACATGCTACCTTTAGCCAGCATGTCTCCTCCTCCTGTCGTTGCCATCCCCTCACATCCTGACTATTGGCTAATGCTTTCATACCTTTCAGGTCTCAGCTGAAATGTCACGAGGTTGTCTCTAACCAAGAACCTAAATGTCCACCTCCCACCATTAGACACTGTCACATTACAATTAGAATTTTTATATTTCTTTTTATTTATTTCCTATCATTTCCTCCGTAAGACTAAAAACTCCAGGAGATCAAGAACTGTGTCTACCTTTTTTATGACTCTATATTTAGCACTTATTCCAATGCCTAACAATAAATATTTATTGAATGAACAAACTTCTGTCCTCTTTGTCCTGCTTAATGAACACTTATAAGCCTGGCAGCATAGCCATACCCTTTTCAACCCTTTTCAGGTTGAATGCAGGTGAAGGTAAGATTGTAGGTTGTTAGTGGGAAGATGAAGGAGCTACAGTCTGTTAGCTTATATTTTATATTTTCTCAGTGAAATACCAGGTAAGCTGATCAGGCCTATCAGATGAGAAAGAGAGACATATAAAGAGAGAGGGAAAAGCGAATCTTGAGGGTCTACTTAGTCCTTTGTCTCTTCATGCCTTCAGTTAAACTGAGTTTCTGAAATAAAGACAGGCTCCTAGAACCATGTGCCTCTTTAATCCCCAAACACAAGAATGACTTGGAACTCTCTGGAGGTGGTAGATAAAAAGTCCAGTGTGATCCGCCTGTGGGTTCTCATTCTTATAACCATCTTCAGTGGCCCGAGCTCACCTCCTCATGGTCGTCAGTGCCGATGTCATGAGAACCAGGCTCGACCTCACAAACCACCCCCTGATGATGCTGCCAGCTGGACCACTAATATCCAGCTCCATGTGCCATTTCTTCGTCTTTCCTTGGTGCCAACCATGCCTGAATATCAGGGCAGCGCTCTAGGATCCCACGGCTCTCAGGTGTACCAAGCGCAACTTTAAGGTAACAAGAGCATTCCCTTCTGCCCTGTTGGCTCCAGAAACCAACCCAAAGGAATCTGTGTGTATATAGCGTGTGTGAAATACGTGCTGAGGGTGAGGGAGGGTTCCACATCTGATGTGACAGCAACAGCAACCCCAATGAAATTGATATATATTACTTCCTAAGATAAAAATGTGAAGAATAATACTCATCTGTACAAATTACACTCTAACATATTCATTTTTAAAAATCAGCCTCAAATGATAATTATCCGTATGTCCTACATATCCGTAATGAGAGAGACCATAGTAGATATAGCTACCTCTCTCAGAGCCCAAAGATGAAAGCAAAAATAGGTGGTCCTTGCATTGGTATTCCAATATGTGGATTTCTGCTTCTCTGAAAAGAAAAATACTGATGGTAACCTCTGTGAGAAGAGAGGATCACATATTATAAATTCAGGTATTATTCAAGCCTAAAATGAACAGAACTACAACATGCTGTACCCTCAAATAATCTTTCTAGCTTAAATGATTTCATGTGTCTTCCTAAGCCTGCTTCTCCATGTCACCCCCATCTCGCTCCTTCCAGCCCCAAACACACAGACATCCACATTTTCTAGTGATAGATGCTTAGGAAATCTTTATGTAATGACTGAATGGATATACATAGTTCTTAGAAACCTAAATTCCAAGGTCAACAATTAAAATCTCTCCCAAAATTCTTAGAACTCCACCAAAGGCAGTGCAACACAACCTTGAAAAAGTTCCTCTTGAAACGGAGGTGATTGTCCTATGAACAGACTCTCACTGCTAGATGTAAGGACAAGTTCAGCTTTATGAATAGGTGGAAACTGAGAGAATTTGACTTAGGACTCACCTCTTGCTTTCCCTTTATATTGTGTAATTCATCTCCTTCTTACATCCACTGTCTCTTTCACATATTTACCTCTGTGAGGCTGTCTTATAGGGAGAGAGATGTCCTACAAATTAAAGAAGGGTCTAATAAATGGAGGAACTCAATAAATTTCCAATAATCCTGCTCCAAGCACCAACTCTGATGCCATAATACTGTCATTAAAAGTCCCCAAGCAGCTCTCACATCCAGGCTACCTTTGTTTAAGCAGAAAAGGTAAAAACATAAAGATATCACTGGTCCCAACCTAAAGCTTCAGGAAATCAGAGGCAGAGGGTAGAGAGACAGAGAGGAAAGGGAGAGATTGGGACCAAAAACTCTGATAAGAAAAGAAAAGAAAAAGACAACAACCAAAGAACAAAACTATCTCCTAAGGTTAGAATCCTTTCTGTCCTATATCCAAGATGATATCTTTCTTCTTTTCATTGGAAAACTTCTTTCCTGGGCCTCCCCCCAGAGCTGGGGGCCCTTTAGCATACAAGTTGTAGACAAACCAGTCATGGGAAATAACCCATCTTCCAAGTTCCAGGTCAGATAGTGCCTATGCTTTATTCTTTTTCTCTCTAACTATAGAAGCTGGAAAAACTGTGTCTGCCACAGTTTTTAGGTTTTTCCTTTCTTGTCCCCATTGCTTCATTTTACCCTGTGACCCAGAGCCATCTGACCATGAAGGTCAGGCCTGGTGCCAAACTGAGGATCACAGGAACCAGACACCAGGGACACATCCGTTTTCTTCAAGGAAAGTCATTCTTACAAGCATTTGCCAAGAGGTTGAATCAATATCTCAAATATCTCACTTTCTAACCAATATCCTTCCAAGGGATCAGAAAAGAACACTTCTATCTCAAATGTGAAAAGAAAAAAGAAAAAGAAAAACCTTCAGCTAAGAAACTGTATTCCTTTCATAAACAGAAACTAATTTGGAATTTGTTCTTTGACTTAGATTTTTCAGCCTTTGTATGTCAGGACAAGGAAGTAAATAGCTAAAATGCCAAACATATATTCAAAATACCAATAGTTTGTTTTAAAAAATCAGGTACATGAAAATACTTTAATGTTAACAGCATTTCCAAATGAATGACCAAGTCTTTCTTATTGTTAAAAGGAGCAAAACAAAACTCCAAATCACAAATAGCAGACTCTCTAATAGTTGGCCAATAGACAGGCTGGATTGGAAAATTCCTTTACGTGGCATCCAGTGATTTCCAAAAACAATTTAATTTCAAACAACGATCCTTCCAGATGTGACATTTGGGTAGGATTGTTTGAAAACACCAGAAATGTGAAATACCAGTGGTTTTGAGACAATCAAACTCTGCGATTGTTGAGGTTTGAGACTGAACTACACAGTTACTCCTATATATTAAAATGCTATTAATACTGTGTCTGCATGTGTAGGACATGCCTGGGGGAATGGAAACTTAATTATACACTTTCAATCTCAGTCAAGTTTGTTGAAATTGTGTTTTAAATGGCTACAGGCAAAATTCTGACTTCGGGAATGGCTTTGGGTGACCTGGATCTCCTTTCCCTTCCAGCACCTTCTGCATCTCCCCTGCTCCTACCAACCCCCATCTTTTGATATTGTTGGAAGGGGGTTGGGAAAATCTGATAAAATTCTTCATAGAAAAATCTCTCTCATAGGACTATTTGCGTTTTGAAAGAGGATCTGGGGAGAAAGGATTTTAATCCAAAGGAATGAACTTTGGAGGTAGTCGAGAGAGCAGAAGTAGGAATTTTGCAGGTTTCTCTCAAATCCCATGCAAAGGCTGACTGTGGACACGTAAGGCAGAGCATGATACTCTGCCAACGACGGACGACTTTACACCCCATGTTTCTAGAAGCCGCTGAAATCAAACAGACCTGGAATCAGTTGACAGATGCACGACAAAATCACATATCTCTGAACAAATTACTTCCCTCAGCCTCAGTTCTGCAGGCAAGAGCTTAAATGTGAGAATACCCGCGAAAGACCTGGGATCGTGTCTGACAAACCACCACATGTCATCTCCTCCGTGCTCCCTTCACAGAGGCAGTGCAGTGACAGGCAGTGTGAAGATGCACTGTCTGGGTGAAAAGCAACGTCACCATTTACTAACAGCTCTGTACCTCAGTTTCCTGGTTTGTAAAATGGGGGTATTACATTTTATCCAGAGGATTATTATGAGAAGTATTGAGATAAAGCATGTTAAATGCTTAGTACAGGGCCTGGCACATAGAAAGTGCCTCGTAATTGTTAGCTGCTACGTGGTCAGACATTTTCAATATTGGAATACGCACATGGATTTCTAAAAGAGGTTTTACTCTTTTTTCCGCAAGTACAGGGAAGAAAAACTTTCCCTCATATTTCCCCATCTAACCTTACTGCATTCTATGACATGCCTTGTGTGCTTACCACAGACATTTCAATTATTTGGCCTAATAGAAGAGATCAAGAATGTGGAAAATCTAAAACAGCAGCTATGGCCCAGATTCTTTATGTTTAATTTTGTCATGCAGAAAGAGGAACACTATTGATGGAATGATACCCATTCAAAAGCTGCACAGTCACATAACAATTCCCTCAGACCCCGGCAGGATTGGCCCTGTTTTTGACAACCTGGGATCCAGCTAGAAGTGAGGGAAGCAAAAAATCCTCTAGCAAGTAAATGACTTAAGGATTATGCACAGTTACTGTGTGGAGGTGCTGTTGGACCCTCCTCCCTTCATGGAGGGTTTTCTTTTGCCTAAGGATAGGTTTCCAGCCTCCTGTCAAGTTCAAAGTGCCTAAGTGCTTATACTCAAAGGGAGCAGGTAATTTTCAGTGTGACAACTGCTAATGTACCACTGCACATTTGTTTTCTAAAATACCTCCCCTACTTTTTAAATTCCAGAGCCAGAGATTCAGTCCTTTGACTCAAAACACTGACTCCATAGGAAATCCCAGCTAAAATGCAAAGATCCCCTAGCTAGGTAGCAAACCATGTCTAGCTGTTGGCATATTAATACAGATTAACCATAAGTTTAGCTCATTTCTTAGAAATGAGATATAAGGCAAATACCTTTTATTGGGGGGCTAAGTGGGGAGAGGGAGAGAAAGAACAGGCTGCTCTGAGTCACAAGCTCATATGCTTTCAGGGTTTGGGCAGCTGCATATAGGACCATAGGGAGTGGTGGAGCCTATGGTAGGTATCCTGGAGAGTAAGTCCCACCTAAGGATATTCACACTGGAAACTTTTAAGAACGTTGCGCCAGTCAAATAAAACATGGAAGTCCATTGGCTGAAATGGTGGCGAGTCCATCAGTTTACAATCTGAGATCCAGAGTGTAAAGCAGAGGGGACATAGTTCCACGGGGTAGCCTGGGTGAGATGCTGTAAAGAGGACAGCTTGGGTCATGAAGGACCCATGAGGGAACCCACACAGTTGTGTAGTAGTTGAGTACAGTGTCCGCTGGCACACACGCTTCGTGCCGGGGAAAAGGGTAGCTCACCCTAGCTGCCAAACACCATTTGGATCACGTGTGGGTGACTCCAGAACAATGAGGCGATTCTTGTGGGTCAGATATCTGGGATCCAAAGCTTCTAAGACTTTTACAAGGCCACAAAAAGTCCAGGACCCTAGAGAGGTTTCCCATCTGGAGAGTAGTCTTCAGAACTAATCAGTCTGACTGAGTTCAAACATATCAATGGGCAAAGAAGCCAAGAATGTTTACTCCACTCAGCAAGCCCCTTTCTCCCCCTGCCCCTGTTCCTTGACTGATTTCAGGGGGAATGGGCTCTGTGCACACCAAATAGGGATCTGTCAACTAGACTTATTGCCTCAGACAAAGAGCTTAGGAAAAAATAAAAAATATTCCCAAATAAAGGTGGTGAATTTAAATACGATCATTCCCACAGTCAGGGCCAATTCCCGGTTCTGTCCCTAGCATAGTGCCTTGCACATTGCCTGTAATCAGAACATTCTTCTGAGCAACGGCATCTGGGCTACACTTGAACCACCTCCTGGGAGACAGCCCTTTCCTCCAAACGCATTTCCATTTAGCGCCGAATCAGTCTCAGCTGTGTTTTCAGCGGATGTCTCTGGTTTCTTTCCGCTCACAGTGCAACTTCAGTATCAATATTTAGAATCCAAGTGCTTTATTGGCATTCACGAAGTTGAAAAATCTCTGATTCAACCCAGATATTTACAGACTGGCTCGTTACCAGTCATGCTCTATCTGAGAAACAAAGTACACGTCCACCTATAAGGCCAATTGTAGGTCGTGTCCTGAGACAGGGCAAGGATTGTCCTGTGTATTCTTTCCCACGGCCACCATATTTAAATTTTGTATCTTGTGACTTGTGTCATTACAGATGATTGATCACAACCAGATGTTTTGAAAGTGTCTTAAAGTGGGGCATCTTTTTCTAATTTACTCAAAGTGGTGGTGCAGGCCACGGGGACAGTTTCCCTTTCAGGACGTTCTCACACCTCTGGGTTCTTTGATTTCTCTTTGACTCTTAGGTTAATGAACATCCCCAAATGAACACAGGGCATGTGGCTGTTTTGTTACAGGGATGTTATGATGCAACCTAAAAGGAAGAAAAAGGACCATTAAACTTTCAGCAGTGTTTGTTTGTTTCTAAGTAATGTGTGAAGCATGTTACCTGGGGGAAAGAGCGAGGCATTTTATTTACATACATAATTTGGTAATAAAAGAGACATCTTTTACATTTTGATATAGCTGCTTTGGCCCAGCCCCACTAAACTAGCCTCTTCGAAAAGAACAGGCCAACTGCTTCAATGACAGCAAACAAATCCAGGTAACTATGGCCTTACAATGTGCAAATGTGCGAGGCTTCCTTTGTTCCCTGGTAGCAGGGAGGTAATTGTACGTGTGACCTTTTAGAGGCAAAGCTCTCAGCTCTCTTTCTTCCTGAGGGGATTGAGTCTGGAAATGATCATTGGAGGCTGAAAGGAGGGCGAAGGCAAAGCCAGGGAAAATGTAGTGGAATGACTAGTGTGATACAAAGGAGGCCTCACAGTACCCCTGAGATCAACTGAGGAAAACGACTAACTTAACTTACTTGTCTTTTGTGCACACGTACTCATGTTCGCGCGTGCGCGCGCGCACACACACACACACACACACTCATATACTAAAGGACCTTGAACTTTCTCTTACTAGAAGATGAGAAACTGGTGTCAGTTATGTTTCAAATGCCAGATGCCATACACATGGGCACAGAGGGCTAGCCCTGCTTTTAATCTATCCATCCCTGGCGCAGGGGCTCAGGCCCTGACATTCTAAAATTGGATTTTCTGGATGAAATTGTATGCGAATGGAGTTGTTACCCAGTGCACTTACTCTGGCAAAAATGTTAATGTCCTGGAAAAGAAACTCAATAAAACACTTTATAATTTTCTCTAGTTCTTTTTTTTTTTTCTTTTTTCAACTGGAGAATTTCTTGGGTGACAAATGAAAGGGTTTAGAATTTAGATCACTAAAAAATATTCTCCAGTTTCTAGTAAAAGTAACCCTAAAACACATTATTTGACTTTGGAATTTCATCTGACAATGTGTATTGCTGACTTTGAACTGACTGCATTTCGTGAGCAGGGTGATGCAAAAACACTCCACTAAACTAGGTCTGCATGAGTGATGTTGAATCAGCTTCACTGAGGAATGACATACAAACAATAAACTCCATCCATTAAACTCACGCAATACAATGAGTTTTGAAAGTTTTGTATACCGATCACCACCATAACCCCTGATTTGATTTTTAGGCATTACAGCTTAGTTTGGATGTTATATAAACGAAATCAGGCAGAAATGTAGTCTTTTATGTCTGACTTCTTTCAGCACAATGATTCTGAGTTTCATCCATGTTGGTGTGGGTAGCAGTAGTTATTTTTTATTGCCGAGTAATAGTCCATTGAACGGTGGAGTTACACTTTGTTTATCTATTCATGGATGTTTCCAGTTGCATTAGAGTTTTTATTATCACTTAACAGTGCTGTCTACTTCAGTGCAGACACAACCAGTTTACATTTCTTCAATACGGAAGAATCAAGGTGTTTTAATATGTGAAAAGGATAAATTGCCTCATCTGGCCCATTCCTTGATCTGATTCTGTCTCAAAGGTCCTCATCTTTGAACTCAGGTCTCAACACAGTCAAGACAGTTTCCATTACTGTTTTTCATTGCCCAGTCTCTGCCTGACTCCCAAATAATACAATGCCTTCACATGGCCAAGGCAGCTCTCTTGGTGTAGGAAGTACTTGCTTCTAGTGCTGTCTGTCAAATCCCTCCCCAGCTACTGAAGCATGGCCATCTTCTAATGACAGGAGGATGGAGTCTGGGGTCAGGACCAAGGTGGGAAGCCAGGGAGACCCTTAGAAAAGGTGCCGATCTTTGACTGCATTCTTGAGGTCTGATACTCATGTTTTAGTCCTGTATTGAATAGCCCGATTCCTGCTTTCACACTTCCTCTGGTCAGTTATTCCACTATGGACTTTAAAGCTTTCATGTTAACACACTACAGTACTATTAAGCCGTTTTTGAATAGGTCATGTTGTCGGGCAATTTGTTTGAGGGAGTTCTGCCCACATCAGTACAATTCCGCCCATTCAACAAACCCATTTCTATTATCACCCTCTTCACTGGTTTCTGGTCAAGACTCTTCCCTTTCTTCCTACTTCAGGCTCCTATAGCGCTCTGTCTCTGTATCATGACACATGAATTTTGCCTTCTAATTTAGTTTACATGTTTGTCTCCATTACTAAGGAAAGCTAAGGATTGGGGTTCCCCATAACCTCCAGCAGGGTGAAGGTATATACTCAATTTAAATGCTTGTTGGAAGGAGCAGATGAATAAATCCAGGGAGGCAATAAAATAGAGGACTGTGGCCTCTACCTTGGGGAATAATGTTGAGTTTGGTGTGGCTGGCAGACCTGTTTCATGGGGCTTACGCTGGGCCTGAATGAAATCAGTCTGAAGTGTTTGGACTTTATTCTGTAGTCATAGAGAACCACAGAAATTCCTTATATCAAATCAGACCAGCCAAGTTTGCACAAAACTTAGTCAAGTGCTCAGGGTGAGGAAGCAGTTGGGAGGCTGAATACTATACAATGATTTGTCAGTCCAGCCACAGTGGGTGACACAGGACCCAAGGGGATGGTTCAGTCCATCCATCTCCCAAATCATCTTTTTGGCTGTCACTTTTCAACATAAGATGGCTCATACCCTACAATCCCATCTAGTTATTTGTGAATTCACTTTTTGGTGAATGCAGCCAAGCTAGGGAAACAAGCCTGAACAAAATGAATATATTAGGAAGAGCTATACTTAGATCATCTTATGGTGGAAACAGACTCATGCTAAATCCTGTCCTCAGATTATTTTTCCAGGCCTTTGTTACTGCTTTTTAAAGTAATAGAGCTGAATTCTAAGACTTCAGTTGTGTTACATCATGCAAGCATTTAACTAATGTATTTTCAACTATAAACCATTGACAAAATAAAATAGTATTGGAATAATGTAATTTAAGATATTGCCAATATTTTCATTTTGCATTGTACTTTTATGCTATGCAAAGATGTATTCATTCTTAATGTTATTTTAATTCCAGTTACTAACTGGTTGCATTACTAAACTGTATTATATACAGTACCTTGAATATCATCTTTTATCAGTTATTTAAGGAATTTTCAGAAAGTAATTGGGGCTCCACTTGATTTTTCCTTTTAGGACTGATTTTATTACCTAATCTCTGCTTAAGTTTTGACTCGGGAGTTGACATTCTTTTTTATTACTTTATTATTCTTATAAAAATGACACAAGTTCATTACAAAATTTCAAGCTGTTATAAAAGTATAAAATTAGCATAACAGTTACTCCAGCTTAGTTTGACCTTAGTGAGTATCATTCCAGACATCTATGTAAATAACATATAAATAAATAGACATGCAGGTTTTCATAGAAATGAGATCATCACATTCAAGTTATTATTGATAGAGGTAATATATTTAATTTTACTTGAATTCAACAAAAAGAAACCAAAGTGAAACTGATGATATTGCTGAACTTCAGAAAAATATTTCTTCACTAAAAGAACGTTAGTTTTTAAAGGACCCACTAATGCTAAAAAACAAAGATACGTTATTAAAGAATATGAAAAAAATTTTAACTCCACGTTTCAATTTTATACTGCTTTAATTGACTGTTTGCCATGAAAGGTGGAGAATTTAGTACCATTAACATCCTTGTACCTACCTCTCCTCCTGTGGCCAATTTTTGTAAGTAAGGTATTTTTATTTGTCAAGATGTGTTGCTTTTCTATTCTCTTCCCTAACCATAATTTCTATAGTCATTTTACCTTAGTTCTGTGTTTAAATGGATTCATTGCCATTCTTATAAATCTATATTTCTCCATATGGATTATAGCTTCAATATTTCTGAGCTTTTTTTTTGTTTGCTGTTTTTGTTTCATCTCTTGATTGCTTATATTTTATGGATTGGTGTTTTTCAAAAGTGTGTAATTTATTGACTAAACCGGGACATTTTAGCGAGTAAAAGAAGGAACTATTAATACTTAGTCGAGACAACAGGTGCATTAGGGACTGTTTTACACAAAGCAGAACTTAAGATCTTCCTAAAGCCAGAGGTGGTATATTTCATAAGTTCTTGCAGGCTTCAGTTCAGTACTTTTAGAGGCATTTAAATGGTGCCAAATGGCTCCTTACACAAAGGAACATCTATTTGAAAGAAAAGGTTTGGCTCTGACTAAAGGCCCAACACCTCACTTCCTGGGGTTAATGGATGGGTTTTAGTGAGTCCCCCAATCATTCCAAATCATATCCACTGTTCTCTGTACATGTGCATTTTTCTGGGGAGATGGCCATTGCAACCATTAGATTTTCAAAGGGGCTTATGGCTCCATATACATTACTAATTGATATTTCACAACATAGCTCCCAAAACCTACATCACTGGAGCATGTTCTCCTGTCTCCTATAAATAGTATCACACAACTATAATTTCACACTATTATTACTTAGTATTTATTGTGGGATTAATATAAGAAATGACCAAATGTACTAGTCATAACTTCCACTTTAGTTTTTAATGTCTCTTTCATTAGGATTCATGCAACAGTATTTAATGTTAGGAATATCTTTTCCTTCTGACCAGTTACTATACTTCCTTCTATAAGCTCTGTTGCCTATTGAGTTGTGTGGTTCACTGTGGTTTTCTTTCTGCCTGAGCACTCAGGGAGGTCATCAAAAGCTATCTGAAGCTATTTGAAATAGGTATCCTAGTCTAGGTTTTCTGGAACTATGTCCATTCCTCTTCAATCAACATCTCTCTTAAGGTTCTCCACTAAACCACCCTCTTTCCTTGGTCCTTATTCTTTCCTTGGTCCTTATTCTTTCCCCTTTGATTCAATGGTGATATTACAAATTGTAAAAACAGAATGGATGGATGACAGGTCATCTACACTGATTAGGAGAAAAGTTGTTAAATGTCCACTTCCCTTTGCCTTGCACAGTCCTGGCCTAAAAGATTGAACATGAGGCATTCCTGACAGAGAAGAGACATTAACAGAAAGAAAAAAAAATGCTGCGTGGAAAATAGAATAATAATTCCAATGGTGGCCAGAAAAATGATTGAAAACATATGAAAGTTAGTGGATTCAACTTGAAAGAAATATACACATATGAAAACTTCCCCTGAAGTGTTCAAGTGCCTCTGGCTACATCCAACCTAAACAGACTTTCCCAGGAAACTGAAAGAACAAGGGCAAAATGTGATGAGCCCTAATAAACTTGCTGTGTAGGGGCATTTAGCTGCCCCCCTAAAACAGTTCACATCAGAAATAGTGCTTATGTAGATTCAGAGATGAACTTTTTAAAAATCTTTTACCCTGATGTTAAAAAAGTAAAGCCCCACCCCCAAAATATTATCTGAGATGTTGACAGGAAAACTGTTGATCTAACCCTTTGCTTTGCAGAAACTTTAGACTGACTGGCTTCCTCTTTGCCTTCCTTTGATTACGCTTCCTGGAGTTGGCTTGCCCTGGCAGGCCCCGTGTAGACAAGCCCCCTGGGCACACCTTCCGCCACTCCGCCTTGCTCAGTTATTCGAGTCCCAGTAGCACACTAGCCAAGAAGCGGCCGGCCATCTACCCTTTCCACCTGGAATATGGTCTCTTCTTCCTGTTCCTCCTCTCCATCCCCCACTCATCCACTTCCATCTGAAAACACTGAAAAGGCTAAAGAGTAAAACCTTGGCAGTGGCCGTAACCACAAGCTGGAGATGGTTCAGCTTTCTCTGGAAGTTTCAGACTGACAGTTGTGAAATTAATGAACAATAAAAGAGGTTCTCTTATCTCTGTTCAGACCCATGGGGATGCATTTTTCTCTTCAGCTGTGTGTCTGGGTTGCTTGCGCTTCGCTAGAGCGTGGCTTAGGAGCGAGATGCTCAAAACCTAAGAATATGGAGTATGTTGAAAGTTCAACTGCAGTTCACCCACAAATATAGAGCATGCGGCAGGCTTTGGAAAATATAATATAGAATATCTTAGCCTTTTTATGGTATTAATTTTCTCCCACATCCCTGTAAGTTATTTTGTGCCTGTCTTCTAGCCTCTGTGTCTGCCTATTTTCTTCTAATTTTTCCTTCCAGAAGAAGCCTTATGACAACGTGACATGAATGTCTTCATTTATGACCCATACCAATTATTTTGCTTACATGCTTGGTTAAATACTACATTTGGCTCATACTTTCCATATGGAGTTTTAAGAAATTCATTATTCTCAAAGTAAAAAGAATAACTTCTTATTTTCAAACTTCAAAAACCTGCATCTAATTAATCTTTCAAGTAAATAAACATATAAAAATAAGAAGGAACTTTTGGATACTTTGAAGATTATTACTTCTGCTTTACTCTTTCTCTTAGGTCTTGAATTCCCTAAATATTGATAAAGTCACTTTTCAAGTGTTAGACATTGCTACATGGCTAATAAGAAGGAAGGATAAAGAACTATTTCATTATTTTGATTAAGGTAGTATATTGACATAGGTCAGTATAGAAAAATAGAATAAAAATATTTTTCCTCAAACAATGTGCTTTTTGAAAGACTTGCCTCATCCCGGAAGTAACTCCACTTTCCATTTTGCTTGGTCTGCATTAATTGTGGATTTACTCATCGAGAATCTGTTATTTCTGCTCGGGCATGCAGAAATCACAAAACTGTTTCCTTCTGATTTTGATCTTGCCCTGTGCTTTTTCCACTGCAGATGTAACCCCCAAGTGTCTTCGTTAAAAGCAAGCTGATTCTAAAACACGCACATATTTCACCATGTTTTATTTCCCCAGTGGAGACCACACGACCAACTTAATTTGGTTCTGCTTTCATGCCACCCCAGTGTTACTTCAGAAATATTGAAAAAGGTCATTTAATTCCACTGCAATTTCTTGCAGCTCAACTTAACTGGGTCTTTTCCATTATTCTGTGAGTATTCTTCCCTAATTGAATCACTATTTTCCACAGTGCTTAATCCCAGTATTTTTCACTATTCTATTTCCCAGAATCAGAAACTCGTCATTCTCTAAAGATCACTTTACCTCATACTTACAAGACTAAATTCATTTTATATTAGCTTCACTAGTGCCTCGCTTCTCTACAATAATCTTTCTCTAACTCCACCTATTTTATTTTTCTTCCTTTTCCCCTTCACATTTCCAGTTACACCCTTGACCCCATCTTCTCTTGCCTCCTCAGAGACCTTTTTCTATTGATTATCCCTTTTCTCTTATCTTAGTTCCCCAGCCAGGGATTGAACCCAGGCCCTCGGCAGTGGAGGCTTGGAGTCCTAACCACTGGACTGCCCGGGAATTCCCAGGCCTACAGTTTCTTATTCTCCATCCCAAACACTCGTATCCCCCAAAGAGCACAAAAACAAATCTTTCTTACCTCTACTTATCTCTCAAATTTTCTTTCTGTAAACTTTGGGAAAGTGTATTCCTCTTCTTCTTGACCTAATCTTTAACTCCTAACAATTTAGTTTTTATTCTTATCACTCCTTTGAAACTAAACTATCCAAAGTCACTGGCTTACAACCTACTGGTAACCAGATCTACCTGCCTTCCTCAGCCACCCATTACTCTCTGTAGCATTTGACAGAGTTGATGACACCAACTTTCTGGAACCAGAAGTGTTTCCAGAATTCTGAAGGGAGTCTTTTTTTCTCCATGCCCAAGTTTCTTTAACTTCAAACTTGAACCTTTATCTTTTTAGGCTGCAATTTCCCTTGCTCGATCTCCTTATTGTAGATATTCTCCTGGGAATTTTTCTCCATACACTCTCTATATATGCCTCTTCTAGAATTTTTATGGTTTTAAACCTCTTTTCTGTGCAAACAGTTCTGAATCCCACTAATCCTGAATTACAGGCCTCTGTTTCTTATTTTGCCTGGACTAATTTGTGTTTAAGTTCTACTAATACATCAAACTCAACAGGTCCAGAACAGAATCCCTTTATTCTCCTCCACCAACCTGTCTTTCCAGATTTCTCCCTTTCTGTAAGTGACATCACCATCTTCCCTGTTATTTAGAATAAAACATTGGTGTTCTCTTGGACCCATGATTTACTTACCCCCCAGAGCCATGAATGCTCAAGCTCTCATAGATACGCTGCCCTGCTACTCCTTTTATATACAGCCAAACAGACTCTCCTGCAGTGAAGTTATAGGTTATTTCCCTGTCTAACAGCTTCCTATCACTTACAAAACAAAAGCCAGATCTTAGCCTGGCATTCATGGTTGCTCACAGCATGGCCGCCGCCTACCTGTTTGATTCTAGTTCTCAGTGCTGCACTGAGCATCAGGCAAGCTGAATTATTTGCTATTCTCTGTACTAACCTTCAGATTCCTGTCCATGGGGCTTTGCTCATGCTGTCTTTGCTCAGCCTCCAAAATCTTTCTCCATCCTTCCCAGCCCTTGTGGTCTAAATTTTACCCATTCTTCAAATGCTACCTCCTTAAAGCTTTCCCTGATCTTCACAACTGGAAGAAACATTTCCAACCTCTGAATTTAATTACATTTTAATAATATAGCCATATTATTTTCTTTGGCTTCACGTTTATATGAATTTTTTCCCTTCCTTTTACTTGTAATCTGTTTGTGTCTTTAAGTTCATAAAGTGTGTTTCCTTTTTTTTTTTATAAATTTATTTATTTATTCTTGGCTGTGTTGGATCTTCGTTTCTGTGCAAGGGCTTTCTCTAGTTGCGGCAAGTGGGGGTCAGTCTTCATCGCGGTGCGCGGGCCTCTCACTGTCACGGCCTCTCTTGTTGCGGAGCACAGGATCCAGATGTGCAGGCTCAGTAGTTGTGGCTCACGGGCCTAGTTGCTCTGTGGCATGTGGGATCTTCCCAGACCAGGACTCGAACCCGTGTCCCCTGCATTGGCAGGCAGATTCAACCACTGCACCATCAGGGAAGTCCCAATAAAGTGTGTTTCTTAAAAGCAACATATAATTGGGTCTTGCTTTTTTTTTTTATCTAGTCTGTCAATCCATGCCTTTTAATTGTGTTCTTTGGTCCGTTTATATTTACCCCAATTATAAATATACATAGAATAATGTCTACCACCTTGGTGTTTTAATCATACTTGTTCCTCCTCCTTTATTTTTCGTTTTTTAAATTTTTAAATTTTTTTCAGTTTTATTTTCGTTTTATTTTTTAAAATTGTATTGAAGTATAGTCGATTTATAATGTGTTAATGTCTGCTGTATAGCAAAGTGATTTAGTTATACATATACATATTATTTTTCATATCCTTTTCCACTATGGTTTATCAAAGGATACGGAAAATAGTGTGTTATACAGCAGGACCTTGTTGCTTATCCATCCTATATATAATAATTTGCATCTGCTAACCCCAAACTCCCAACCCTCCCCTCCTCTACCCCCTCTCCCCTTGACAAACACAAGTCTGTTCTGTATGTCTGTGAGTCTGTTTCTGTTTCATAGATAAGGTCATTTGTGTTGTATTTTAGATTCCACATATAAGTGATATCATATGGTATTTGTCTTTCTCTTTCTGACTTACTTTGCTTACTACAATAATCTCTAGGTCCATCCATGTTGCTGTAAATGGTATTATTTCATTCTTTTTTATGGCTGAGTAATATTCCATTGTTTATGTGTGTGTGTGTGTGCACACGCACGTGCGTGTATGTGTGTGTATATATATATATATATATATATATATACCACATTTTCTTTATCCATTCTTCTGTTGATGAACATCAAGGTTGTTTCTGTGTCTTGGTTATTGAAAATAGTGCTGTTATGAACATAGGGGTGCATGTATCTTTTCAAATTATAGAGTTTTTTTTCTGGATATATGACCAGGAGTGGGATTGCTGGATCATATGGCAACTCTATTTTTAGTTTTCTGAGGACCCTCCATACTGTTCTCCATAGTGACTGCACCAATGTACATTCCCACCAACAGGGTAGGAGGGTTCCTATTCTCCACACCCTCTTCAGCATTTGTTATTTGTAGACTTTTTAATGATGGCCATTTTGACCGGTGTAAGGTGTGGTACCTCATTGTGGGTTTTGTTTTTTAACATCTTTATTGGAGTATAATTGCTTTACAACGGTGTGTTAGTTTCTGCTGTACAACAAAGTGAGTCAGCTATACATATACATATATCCCCATATACACTCCCTCTTGAGTCTACCTCCCACCCTCCCTATCCCACCCCTCTAGGTGGCACAAAGCACTGAGCTGATCTCCCTATGCTATGTGGCTACTTCCCACTAGCTATCTATTTTACATTTGGTAGTGTATATATGTCCATGCCACTCTCTCACTTCGTTGCAGATTACCCTTCCCCTTCCCCGTGTCCTCAAGTCCATTCTCTACATCTGCATCTTTATTCCTGTCCTGCCCCCTAGGTTCTTCAGAAGCTTTTGTTTTCTTTTTCTTTTTTTTAGATTCCATATATATGTGTTAGCATATGGTATTTGTTTTTCTCTTTCTGACTTACTTCACTCTGTATGACAGACACTAGGTCCATCCACTTCACTACAAATAACTCAATTTTGTTTCTTTTTATGGCTGAGTAATAGTCCATTGTATATATGTGCCACATCTTTTTTATCCATTCATCTGTCAATGGACACCTAGGTTGCTTCCATGTCCTGGCTATTGTAAATAGAGCTGCAATGAACATTGTTGTACATGACGCTTTTTGAATTATGGTTTTTTCAGGGAATATGCCCACTAGTGGGATTGCTGGGTCATATGGTAGTTCTATTTTTCGTTTTTTAAGGAACCTCCATACTGTTCTCCATAGTGGCTGCACCAATTTACATTCCCACCAACACTGTAGGAGGGTTCCCTTTTCTCCACACCCTCTCCAGCATTTATTGTTTGTAGATTTTTTGATGATGGCCATTCTGACTGGTGTGCAGTGATACCGCATTGTACTTTTGATTTGCATTTCTCTAATGATTAGTGATGTTGAGCATCCTTTCATGTGTTTGTTGGCAATCTGTATATCTTCTTTGGAGAAATATCTATTTAGGTCTTCTGCCCATTTTGGGATTGGGTTGTTCGTTTTTTTGGTATTGAGCTGCATGTGCTGCTTGTATATTTTGGAGATTAGTTCTTTGTCAGTTGCTTCATTAGCAAATATTTTCTCCCATTCTAAGGGTTGTTTTTTTGTCTTGCTTATGGTTTCCTTTGTTGTTGCAAAGCTTTTAAGTTTCATTAGGTCCCATTTATTTACTTTTATTTTTATTTCCATTTCTCTAGGAGGTGGGTCAAAGCAGATCTTGCTGTGATTTATGCTATAGAGTGTTCTGCCTATGCTTTCCTCTAAGAGTTTTATAGTATCTGGCCTTACATTTAGGTCTTTAATCCATTGTAAGTTTATTTTTGTGTATGGTGTTAGGGAGTGTTCTAATTTCATTCTCTTACATGTAGCTGTCCAGTTTTCCCAGCACCACTTATTGAAGAGACTGTCTTTTCTCCATTGTATATTCTTGCCTTTATCAAAGATAAGGTGACATATGTGCATGGTAGATCTCTGGGCTTTATATCCTGTTCCATTGATTGGTATTTCTGTTTTGGTGCCAGTAGTATACTGTCGTGATTACTGTAGCTTTGAAGTATAGTCTGAGGTCAGGGCGCCTGGTTCCTCCAGCTCAGTTTTTCTTTCTCAAGATTGCATGGCTATTCGGGGTCTTTTGTGTTTCCATACAAATTGTGCAATTTTTTGTTCTAGTTCTGTGAAAAATGTCATTGGTAGTTTGATAGGGATTGCCTTGAATCTGTAGATTGCTTTGGGAAGAATAGTCATTTTCACAATGTTGATTCTTCCAATCCAAGAACATGGTATATCTCTCTATCTGTTCGCATCATCTGTAATTTCTTTCATCAGTGTCTTACAGTTTTCTGCATACAGGTCTTTTTTCTCCTTAGGTAGGTTTATTCCTAGGTATTTTATTCTTTTTGTTGCAATGGTAAATGGGAGTGTTTCCTTAATTTCTCTTTCAAATAGTGTATAGGAATCTCTTACGGAAAGAGATTTCTGTGCATTAATTCTGTATCCTATTACTTTACCAAATTCACTGATTAGCTCTAGTAGTTTTCTGGTAGCATCTTCAGGATTCTCTCTGTATAGTATCATGTCATCTGCAAACAATGACAGCTTTACTTCTTTTCCGATTTGGATTCCTTTTATTTCTTTTTCTTCTATGATTGCTGTGGCTAAAACTTCCAAAACTTTGTTGAATAATACTGGTGAGGGTAGGTAACCTTGTCTTATTCCTGATCTTAGGGAAAATGGTTTCAGTTTTTCACCATTGAGAACGATGTTGGCTGTGGGTTTGTCATATATGGCCTTTATTATGTTGAGGTAAGTTCCCTCTATGCCTACTTTCTGGAGAGTTTTTATCATAAATGGGTGTTGAATTTTGTTGAACGCTTTTTCTGCATCTATTGCGATGATCTTATGGTTTTTATTCTTCTGTTTGTTAATATGGTGTATCACACTGATTGATTTGCATATATTGAAGAATCCTTGCATTCCTGGGATAAATGCCACTTGATCATAGTGTATGATCCTTTTAATGTCTGTTGGATTCTGTTTGCTAGTATTTTTTTGAGGATTTTTGCATCTATGCTCATCAGAGATATTGGCCTATAGTTTTCTTTTTTTGTGACATCTTTGTCTGATTTGGTATCAGGGTGATGGTGGCCTCGGAGAATGAGTTTGGGAGTGTTCCTCCAAACTTTTGGAAGAGTTTGAGAAAGATTGGCGTTAGCTCTTCTCTAAATGTTTGATAGAAGTTGCCTGTGAAGCCATCTGGTCCTGGGCTTTTGTTTGTTGGAAGATTTTTAACCACAGTTTCAATTTCAGTGCTTGTGATTGGTCTGTTTATATTTTCTATTTCTTTTGGGTTCAGTCTCGGAAGGTTGTGCTTTTCTAAGAGTTTGTCCATTTCTTCCAGGTTTACCATTTTATTGGCATACAGTTGCTTGTAGTAATCTCTCATGAGCCTTTGTATTTCTGCACTATCAGTTGTTGCTTCTCCTTTTTCTTTTCTAATTCTATTGATTTGAGTCTTTTCCCTTTTTTTCTCGGTGAGCCTGGCTAATGGTTTATAAATTTTGTTTATTTTCTCAAAGAACCACCTTTAATTTTATTGATCTTTGCTATCATTTCCTTCATTTCTTTTTCATTTATTTCTGATCTGATCTTTATGATTTCTTTCCTTCTGCTAACTTTGGGGGATTTTTGTTTATCTTTCTCTAATTGCTTTAGGTGTAAGGTTAGGTTGTTTATTTGAGATGTTTCTTGTTTCTTCAGGTGGGATTGTATTGCTATAAACTTTCCTCTTAGAACTGCTTTTGCTGCATCCCATCCCAGCTTTTGGGCCTTTGTGATTTCATTGTCATTTGTTTGTAGGTATTTTTTGATTTCCTCTTTGATTTCTTCAGTGATCTCTTGTTATTTAGTAGTGTATTAGTTAGCCTCCGTGTGTTTGTATTTTTTACAGTTTTTTTCCTGTAATTGATATCTAGTCTCATAGCACTGTGGTCGGAAAAGATACTTGATACGATTTCAGTGTTCTTAAATTTACCAAGGCTTGATTTGTGACCCAAGATATGATCTATCCTGGAGAATGTTCCATGAGCACTTGAGAAGAAAGTGTATTCTGTTGTTTTTGGATGGAATGCCCTATAAATATCAATTAATCCTATCTTGTTAATATATCATTTAAAGCTTTGTTTCCTTATTTATTTTCATTTTGGATGATCTGTCCATTGGTGAAAGTGGAGTGTTAAAGTCCCCCACTATGATTGTGTTACTGTCGATTTCCCCTTTTATGGCTGTTAACATTTGCCTTATGTATGGAGGTGCTCCTATGTTGGGTGCATAAATATTTACAATTGTTATATCTTCTTCTTGGATTGATCCCTGGATCATCATGTAGTGTCCTTCTTTGTCTCTTGTAATAGTCTTTATTTTAAAGTCTATTTTGTCTGATATGAGAATTGCTACTTCAGCTTTCTTTTGATTTCCATTTGCATGGAATATCTTTTTCCATCCCCTCACTTTCAGTCTGTATGTGTCCCTAAGTCTGAAGTGGGTCTCTTGTAGACAGCATATATACTGGCCTTGTTTTTGTATCCATTCAGCCAGTCTATGTCTTTTGGTTGGAGCATTTAATCCATTTGCACTTAAGGTAATTATCAAAATGTATGTTCCTATTACCATTTTCTTAATGGTTTTGGGTTTGTTTTTGTAGGTCTTTTCCGTCTCTTGTGTTTCCTAACTAGAGAAGATCCTTTAGCATTTGGTGTAAAGCTGGTTTGGTGGTGCTGAATTCTCTTAGCTTTTGCTTGTTGTAAAGGTTTTAATTTCTCCGTCAAATCTGAATGAGATCCTTGCTTGGTAGAGTAACCTTGGTTGTAGCTTTTTCCATTTCATCACTTTAAATATGTCTTGCCACTCCCTTCTGGCTTGCAGACTTTCTGCTGAAAGATCAGCTGTTAACCTTATTAGGATTCCCTTGTGTGTTATTTGTTGTTTTTCCCTTGCTGCTTTTAATATTTTTTCTTTATATTTAATTTTTGATAGCTTGATTAATATGTGCCTTGGCATGTTTCTCCTTGGATTTATCCTGGTTGGGACTCTCTGTGATTCCTGGACTTGGTTGACTATTTCCTTTCCCATATTAGGGAAGTTTTCAACTATAGTCTCTTCAAATATTTTCTCAGTCCCTTTCTTTTTCTCTCCTTCTTCTGGGACCCCTATAATTCGAATGTTGGTGTGTTTAATGTTGTCCCAGAGATCACTGAGACTGTCCTCAATTCTTTTCATTCTTTTTTCTTTATTCTGCTCTGTGGTAGTTATTTCCACTATTTTATCTTCCAGGTCACTTATCCATTCTTCTGCCTCAGTTATTCTGCTACTGATTCCTTCTAGAGAATTTTTAATTTCATTTATTGTGTTGTTTATCATTGTTTGTTTGCTCTTTAGTTCTTCTAGGTCCTTGTTAAACGTTTCTTGTATTTTCTCCATTCTATTTCCAAGATTTTGGCTCCTCCTTACTATCATTACTCTGAATTCTTCATTTGTTACAAATGAATTCTTCATTTGTTTGGTCTGGTGGGTTTTTACCTTGCTCCTTCATCTGCTCTGTGTTTCTCTGTCTTCTCTTTTTGCTTAGCTTACTGTGTTCGGGGTCTCCTTTTCACATGCTGAGGTTCATAGTTCCTGTTGTTTTTGTGTCTGCTCCCAGGGGGTAAGGCTGGTTCAGTGGGTTTTGTAGGCTTCCTGGTGGAGGGGACTGGTGCATGTGTTCTGGTGGATGAGGCTGGATCTTGTCTTTCTGGTGGGCAAGACCACATCCAGTGGTGTGTTTTAGGCTGTCTGTGACCTTATTATGATTTTAGGCAGCCTCTCTGCTAACGGGTTGTGTTGTGTTCCTGTCTTGCTAGTTGTTTGGCATGGGGTGTCCAGCACTGGAGCTTGTTGATCGTTGAGTGGAGCTGGGTCTTAGCGTTGAGATGGAGATCTGTGGGAGAGCTCTCGCTGATTGACATTACAAGGGGCTGGGAGGTCTCTGGTGGACCAATGTCCTGAACTTGGCTTCGCCACCTCAGAGGCTCAGGCCTGACACCTGGCTGGAGTACCAAGACCCTGTCAGCCACACAGCCAGGTACGTGGGGAGCTTCTTTCCTTTTGGGAAGTCTGATTTCTTCTGCCAGCGTTCAGTAAGTGTTCTGTAGGAGTTGTTCCACATGTAGATGTATTTTTGATGTATTTGTGGGGAGGAAGGTCATCTCCACATCATATTCCTCCACCATCTTGAAGGTCCTCTCCCTGCCTTTTCTTTTAATCCTCTGTTCCTCTTTTCCTATCTTTCTTTGGGGGATGGTTAACTCATCAATCTTTTAAAAAATATTCTCTCTTCTCATTGACTTTTTAGTTATTCCTCTTGACATGACTTTGTACTTTAGTGGTTATTATAGAGGCTAAAACATGCATCTTTAGCACATCACATTCTATGTTTAAAAAATTACTTCAGAAAAATCTAAGAATTCTATGACAATCTATTTCCAGTTTTTAGTCCCTACAATTTGTGCTCTTGTTTACTATAACTTTACACATTAGAGAACATAAACTCCATTTTCTTTTGTTATTATTTTTCTTTAAAGAGCCCATGGTCTAAAATGATTTTGTCATATATATGTATAAAAATTAGAAACATTTTTTAAAATAGTGTTTTAATTTATTGACCTATTTGCATTTTATAGTGTTTTTCCATTCCTTCTTGCAGAACCAGATTTCTAGCTGATATTTTCCTTCAGCATTTATAATGTCTTTTAACATTTCCTGTAAATCAACTCTGCTGAGGAAATTCTTCCACCTTTTGTCTAGATAAAGACATCTTTAGGACTTCCCTGGTGGTCCAGTGGTTAAGACTCTGTGCTTCAACTGCAGCGGGCATGGGTTGGATTCCTGGTCAGGGAAGTTCTGCGTGCCACATGGTGCAGCCAAAAAAAAAAAAAGATGTCTTTATTTCACCTTCATTTTTGAAAGATATTCTTACTGACTATGGAATTTTGAAATGACTTGATAGTTTTTTCCTTTAAGCATTTTTAAAATGTCATTCTCTTGTTTCCTGTTCTTCATTTCTTTTTTTTTCTGATGAGAAGTCACCTGAAATTCTTATCGTTTCCTTATTCCGTTGTATGTATTGTTTCTGTTTGAGAGCTTGCAAGCTTATCTTTGGTTTTTAGCAGTTTTACTAGTATATATCTAGTTCTGTTTTTTTGTTTATCTTGCTCAGATTTCTCTGAGCTTCTCAGATATGTCATTTTTAGTTATGTTCAATGCATTATAGGCTTTAAATTCCTCTATGGTAAACTGCCCCAGCTTTGTACTTAGTGTAAGGCCTGGAGCCAAAGGTCTCCTCCTAGTTCTTCTACTACACCTTTAGACTCCTGTGGACTCTACATGTCTGTAACAGAGGGGGGTTCCCTCTTAGTGCTCCCAAGCCTCCCCAGAAGTATACTGCTCTTATCTGGGACTAACACATGGCTTAATTCTCCAGCTTTACCATCACATTTAGGCAGGCCCTATGTTCCTGAATTGGTGAGCGTTTCTTTCAATGCTCCTGACTCTCTCCAGTGTTGGACTGTCACCCTCTGTTACTAGGTGCAAGACCCAGTGGGTGGGAAAGTTTCTATAGACAGGACCTGTATGCTGCACCTCTGAAGGATTCACACTCAGCTGTCCTGCCCTTATCTCCGTGGCCGACAAATGTTGTTTCTAATTCATGTAAAGTTGAAGTGTGGGAGTTGTTCTCTTGTTTCTGCTGATCTACCCTCAAACTGAGGCAGTCCTTTCAGTTCATTAGTTTACCTGGCAACTTTGAGTATCCAATAGGCTCAAAAATTATGTTTCTGCAGGCTATCTGATTTGTTCTCATTGTTTAGGTGGGAGAAGTGTTTCTTGTAATGTTCTATATCCTAGACAGAAGGGTTATATCCTTAACTCTTCCTTAGATTTGGTTCTCCCCGAAACAAACGTTAAGAAAAGGATTTTAGTTCAAGTAGTCTGAGGGGAGGTGATCCCAGGAACCCCAGTAAAAGTAGTGGGAGGAGAGACAGGGAAAAGAAGGAAGTCTACATAGTGTGTTAATGAGTAACTGTGATACAGTCTCACTGGGGGCTTCTGGAGGACTGTATGGAAACAGCCTAAGTGAGCAAGCTGGGTCTTTATCCACCAACTCCTATGTGTAATTGATTAGTTGTCCTGCCTATAAGTGGAGTCTACGGCAGATCAAAAAAGGCAGAGACTCGCAGGTGCAGCAGAAATTTTATACATGAAGGAATGTGAGAGGGCACAACAGTGTCTGTTAAAAACTCTCTCTGTGCCAGTTAGGACATTTATTACTTTATTTCTCAGGCATATTGATGTACTGAGAGGATGATTCATACCTGATTTATCTTTGTATTCTCCCAGCATGGAGAAGAGTCAGAAGACAATCAATCACTATTTATTCAATGAGAAAATACCTTTTATAAAGTATCAATATGTAAAATTCTGGTTAGCTCTTCTTCATTTCCTGTCCTCCTCCCAACCAACATCCTTACCCCCCACCTCAATCACTCAGGTAGTATAGTTTATTCTCTTAACCTGCCAAAAAGGTTAAACTCACCAGAATGGTTAGACTTTTTAAAAAAATTTATTGATTTTTCTAGCTAATTTAAATGTATTATAATTTAAAAGTATAGTTTCCAAACCTGAACTTTATCTAACAGATATTTTGTATTACTTGCAGCCAACAATGATAAGGCATCCACCAACAGTTGTTTGCTACATTTGTGGTCGTGAATATGGAACAAAATCAATTTTCATCCATGAGCCACAATGTCTGAAAAAATGGCATAATGAAAACAACTTGTTGCCTAAAGAGCTAAGGAGACCAGAACCGAAAAAGCCAGAAGTCAGGACCATTACTGGTAAGTTTTTGGAAAAAAAAGACTTGAGTGTATAAGGGAAGACTTTTCTCTCTAAACTTAAAAGAGTAGAGGTATTCTTTTATTACTTGTTCAAGTAACTGAAATCAGCAACATTTACTGTCTAGGCTACAGCCAAATAGAAAAAACAGTTCCAGAATACCCGACCAAAGTGTTGTCTTCAGATGCTGAGACATAAAGATACTATATCCTGGCAAACCGTACAAGGAGAGGGACTCACTGGTATTTGCTATATTTCCCAAAAGTTACTTTGATATATTATCAAACACAAATCTTTAAAATTTTGTAGCTTAAAAAACCTTTGGGGACATCTGGAAACATGTTTTCAAATATGAATGTGTTTTAGTGTTCAAAGAGCGGGAGGACCAAAGTGAAATGCTTATAGGGTCTGCTAGTCAGGATACACAATTGAATAAATTTGTCCATGTGTGGAAAAAGGGAAGGTGGGGACTAGGAGTGGGAGAGCACTGCCTTTCTAAAGGAGACAGCTGCTACCCAGTTCCAGCTGGTGTTACACTTAAGAAATATAGCCTTAAATTTACTGTGATGTATCTTTTAATAATACAAAAGAAACTGGAAATCTAGACTTCTATATGAAATGTCCAGATTTTAAAAATTTTGCAATGAATACTTTGTAAAACACGGCACAGGCTACATGACACTGGAACTTCATAAATTGCCATGTGTGGTCGCATTACAGAGCCTTATGCTTACTCATTTAGGGTGAGAAAGAAGTAGTTCAGAAACTGTGTTTGCCATACAAGCTCAGGCTTGCTCATCATCTGCCATTGTCATTTTCTCAGCTGATCTCCTGATTCCCCTCAAAGGAAAACTATTCTTGGTTTTAAGAGAATCATTCAATTAATTGATTTTCTTTATGTAACCATAGACTTACATGTCCGGAAGGTACCTTGGAGGTCATTTAGTATCAGTTAGCCCAAAGCACTCTTGTTAGAGATGTGACCCAAAGAGACTTTTTTTAACAACCCACAGAGTGGAATCTAGATTGTCATGATAAAGTTCTAAAGGCTGCCAGAACCCAACTATTTACAGTCCTTGCCTAAAGGAAGACTCTGCATGAAGGTGGGAAAAGAGCTCAAGATGAAAATATCCATCTACTGAAATTAGAGCATTTGCTCACAAAGAAATTGTTTACCTCTTTGAGACTGTCTTCCCATCATTTCTCATTTGGTGTCAAAAATCTATTTCCTTCACTTCTGATCTTTATCACTTTCTCTGCTTGAGTATGCTTATCACAATTCTAGAAGAGGTGAGAGAAACGGCTGGTTTGGAAGCCCTGGAGTGTTGGCCATTCTGTTATTGGCTGCAGATGGAAAAGGCAGGTCCTTTAATTGCACTTTCTGCAATTTTTCTCTTGGCTCCGTGCTTTTGTTATTTCCGAAGGTGCCCTTCCTCTCTAGGCAAAGAGAACTCCCATGAACGTTTCCATCCCATGGACTTACTGTAGTCATAGGATTCAAATAGCTCTTCCTCCAGGTCCAAAGTACAAGCCTTAAAACTTTTAGAAATGTGATGAATCATCTTCAGCTGAGAATCAGTGAATACTCTGGATTTTTTGAGTCCATATTAAAACTCATATGAGTAAGGAGAAAGTCAGTGCCATTCTTTTTTTAACTGTTTTTAAAGCACTCAAAATATACATTCATATCCTGCATAGAAAGTGACACTTCCTTTATCCAAGGGAGAAATACTAGGTTGTCCCATTGTGCTGGAGTTTAATTTCCCACGGAGAAAAAAAAAAAGAAAAAGAACATGAGTAAGCTTGTTAAAGAATCTAAGGTTTGCTATGTTTGTGTGAGCCACTAGATAGAAGTCATATGAGAATTGCCTGGGCTTTAATGAAGAAATATATGCTGTGAAAATAATTTTTTAAAAACTATGTGATATATTTTTGCATGTCTGGATACATTTTGGGGGGCCTATTTTGGGCAATTCTAAGACATAGTCAATTTAATGTACTAAAGCCATTCTATTTAAATAAGGTTTATTAAAGTTAAATCCCACACTGTTTCTCTAAAATAAACCCATATGCCTTTTTTCCTATGCTCTGCCAATGGAGATTATATATCTTTCAGCTGCCTTTGTTGTTTTCTTAAGGACACTTTTTTTCGTCAGATGAACTATTCTGTTTGCATTCTTCACTTTAATTACTTAAAGAATCTCTGAGTTTACAGCCACAAAGAGATGATAAATTTTTAGGATATAATTCACCTTAAATTCACTCTCAGCTGTCAGATGTCCTCTAAAAACATTCCACTGAAGGATTACAGAAGAAGAAAATACAAATAAATGTTCTTTTCCTTTTGTAAGTTTATATTTAGAGTCAACTGAAAGAAAGCCAAAAGTTATATTTGCAAGATAATAATGTGTAAGCAAAGATGTTAATAATTAGTGAAGAATGCATATCACAACACATAAAACAATGTCTTCCCCTTTTTAAAATCTGAGGACTGAAAAACCTCTAGTTCAGAGCTAACGGTTTTCAACCCTTAAAAGACTGAGCAGCATTTTTTTTTTTTTTTTTTTGGCAAAAGTAATACGATTTGTTTAAAAGCCTCAGTCAACAGGTATTTCCTGAAAATACTTTCCATAAAAAGTAGAGCATGGTTCTCCAGAATGAAAACTGATCCATTTTCCCATTTTCTTTTTCTTTTATTTTTTGTTCTTCTTTTTTTTTTCCCTCTGTTTTTCTTTAACTTTTCAGCCAAGGGTTTCTATGATCTTGATGCCTTAAACGAAGCTGCTTGGAAAAGTGCCCAGAGCCAGTTGGTTCCCTGTAATGTTTGTGGGCGTACCTTCCTGCCAGACAGACTGATTGTTCACCAACGATCCTGTAAACCAAAAGTCGCCAAGTAAAGCCCTTTCTCCCTACGAAATAGTTACAGGAATGAAATCCTTTGGAAAGAGCTGGGATATGATGGGGAGGAGGAAAAGGAGGGGAGGAGAGGAAACAAGGAAAAGTGGAATTGACCAAAGGCACGAGACGCCCAGCTCAGTGCTTTGGTGGCCTGGTGTGACCACTGTGTCACTGCTTTTAGCATGCAGCTGCGTGCGTGTGCCTTGGCACGCCGGGGCCTCGCATGTCACACGGTTGTCAGGCAGAATTACACATGGCCGCGCCTCATCACAGCTGGCATTTTTATCTCCAGGAAATTTCAGAGCCAGTTGTTGCTGTTTTTCTTCTGGTCTGATTTCCTGAACAAGATTGTGAACCTCACACTTAGGACTATTATTCAGTGAACAGAGGCTTTGGGTGGTGACTTCAGGCAACTCTTTAGTTCCCGAGAAAAACTGGATTCCCTCCCATGCCTGTGCTTTCTGAAATAATGTGCCACTCCCTGCTATTTCTGATCCAGGGAAATGTTTTTAATTGAGTTAGTGACCAGGAATCTTCTTTTCTCTATAAAATTGTTCAACAGGAGACACATACAAAAAAAGAGCTAAGGACTTAAAGTACTAGAAACACACAGAACTCATACTCCCTTACTAATAGTGAAAAATGCTACAAGGAAAATTCAGCATCAGTGCCAGCCTCATATGTTGGGAGATTGCTGTGATGTGATTCATCACATGGGTGGAAGCTAGCTCCCTCCTCCTATAGAAGAGGTCCAGCAAGAGTTCTCTCTGCCCTCCTAGGGGCTTATAGGTGTTTTATTGTGGAGATCTAAAAGCCTGCCTGGAAGTCCTGTGCCTCCCTACCCAAGGGCCACGCACAGTACGTGGGTTGTGCAGATGCCCTGGATTTGAGTCCTTGAATGTGTATTCAGAGAGGCAGGCCTCCTGGGAGGAGGCCAGGGCCAGGGAGGTGCTCTGTCCAGGAAATTCTGCTCCCCTGGAGCAGCGCTGCTTTGCCTGGACTCCCAGCAGTTTTGCTTAAGATCTTTGTTCATTTTATGGCTGACTTTCAGGGCCATTTTGGATCCACCAGGTTCCTGCAAACCTTGCATTCATGACCTTACACAGCACAGTTAACTCCAAACTATACAAGCAAATTTATCTGACCTAATAATTTGGTCATAATCTACAGATTATAAAAGGTTAGGTTAGCATAACTGTGCTAATTATTCGGGTTTTCCTGCTTGTTGCAAAGGAAGCAAGAGATGAACTTTTAAAAAAGTCTTTTAGATATCCCCAAATAAGGTTAGCATCTTGTAAAGGATAGCCTTTAATGACTCCTACCTGATGGTTTGTTCTTTTATTTTGTTAACAAAAATGACAACAACATCTAATGTGTAGTGAGTGTACTGGGGGTCAGGCACGGTGCCTAGTGCTTCCTATATATCAGTTTATATAAATCTCACATCAACCCTACAAGTAGATAGTATCCTTATTTTACACGTGAGGAAACTAATACTTAGACTAAAATAGCAAACTCATGGTCACACTGGACTTGAGTTAAGGGTTGGAGTCAGGAAGCAAACTCAGGACTGTTGGACTTCCAAGCCCATAATCTTATCCATTGCCATTTGCGTGCTAGATACCACCATTAATCAGATTAATTCCAACACAAATGATCTGACAAATGTCAATTTTGTACACTCTTTAGTAACTAAGGCAAATGGGAATTTTAGCATGCTTGCAGTTTGGCTGCTGGTCTGGGTTTATCTTAAACCGAGGTGAAAACAAAAGTTTGAACTGCATTGTGTTTTAAAAGCTACTTCTGTATTCTGCTGATGTTCGGAAGTCAGACAGCAAGGGAAATAAAACAAGAGTTCTGGCCTCAACTTTGAAATGAGTGGCCATTTGGGGTCATAAAGAGAGATTCGTGGGCCTTCGCTTTCAAAGCATGAGAAAAACAAAACAAAACTACTTTATCTGTAGGAATTATTAAATCTGAGTTCTTGAAGCGGTTGAAAAAGATGAGCTCTTGTAAGAACTGTGCTTCCACAGGGAACAGCTTGAGGAACGTCAAGGTGCCGACCGTGGGACTTCCACTTCTGGCCCCAGCTCCAGCTCCATCTGAGCCGGCCTGCAAACGTTACAGGGGATCAAATCTGAAGCAAGTTCAGTCACAATGACATCAATCCAAGGGCTCATATCTTTCATCAAGACAAGTCACTGAAGTCTCACCATTAATAGGACAGAGCTCACCTGCTCTCTGCCAACTGCCCTTCCCCCAATTTGTTCACATCTGTGCAGATTTTTGTAGTCTAAAAAGGAAACTGATTTCTTTAATAGTGGTTGGCACATCCATAAGCTTTGAATCTGAATCTTGTAATGGTTCCCATAGATAGTCTCCTAGGTGATGAAGAGCAGATACTAGATGAAGGTACTTGGAGCTCTTACACTGGCTCAGGTAGGTATCAGCTTGGGATGCAATGTTATTAGAGGCATTGGCAACAATACAATTCCCTCTCTGCTCTGGCAACTTGTGCTGCACAGTCTTTTATTGAATTCCCCTTTAGTTGAGGTTATGGGAAGAATTCCAGGATTTCTTGATACTCATTTGCACATTAAATTCACATCAACGTTGCGGGGCATGTCTTATCAGAAGGGAACACTGGAGACAGAACAAGCCTGTCCTACTAAGGGATATAGACGGGGAGACTCTCCTCCGGTGAGTAAGCATGGAGATCTGTTCGAGCTCCGTTGTGGGAGCTCCTCAGGTTGTGGGAGCTCCTCCTCATCAGGCAGCCTTGGATGTATTTCCAAGTAGGGTCCCAGTATTTCCAAGGATGGCTCCCAGATGACACTGCTTCAGCTTGGGGAATATTGGCCTGAATCTCTTCACAAAAAAAGAAGCTTCTACTGACAAGCAGACCCATTTGTGAGCAGGGAAGAGAAAGAGGGCAGATATCCAAAGTCTTCCATCTCCTGAAAACCTGAAAACAGCCTTGGTCTCTCAGTACTTCTGACATTAGCAACATCTCTTCTTTACACCCTCATCTAAACCAACTCATATGGCTTTAATCCCAGACCAGGTCAGGTCAGGAAGTTCAGCCCTTTCCTTCCCCAGCCCTGTGGGGACCTTTCCCTGCTCTGGCAATGGACAGCTTTCCTTTATCATTTATTACTTCCCTCCTGACTCTCTGTCTGGCCCACATGAATGGCCGTGCCTGTTTCAGCTGGCCCTGCCCACTCTCTGTGAGCACTGTGGCCAGAGATGGAAATGAGGTTTTCCTGCACTTGGAAGAAACAGCACACATGAGAGGCAGTTGAGTTTCTGGCGGGGGCCAAATTGGATGGTGTAGAGAGAATTACACCAGGAAAAAACACTGTTAATTTAGCATAGGATGGTACACATTTTTTTTTTTTTAAAGACTATTGCTTTAGGTTTTTTTAATTTTTATTTTTTTAAAATTTATTTATGGCTCTGTTGGGTCTTTGTTTCTGTGCGAGGGCTTTCCCTAGTTGTGGCAAGCAGGGGCCACTCTTCATCGCGGTGCGCGGGCCTCTCACTGTCGCGGCCTCTCTTGTTGCGGAGCACAGGCTCCAGACGCGCAGGCTCAGTAATTGTGGCTCACGGGCCTAGTTGCTCCGCGGCATGTGGGATATTCCCAGACCAGGGCTCGAACCCGTGTCCACTGCATTGGCAGGCAGATTCTCAACCACTGTGCCACCAGGGAAGCCCAGGATGGTACACTTTTATGCTTAGTTCTTTTAAATTTTTGTTATAAAAATATTCAATAGATAACACCTGTAGGGTAAAGGATAATGAAATCTTATGTCCTCCACATCCAGACAAACTTAGTTGAAACCCCACTAAGGTTGAATATGAATGGTCTAAATTTCAACTACTATTCTTTTGGGTATAAGAGGATGAAGGAGGTGGGGAGAGGTGCTGGGAGCACAAGATTGCAGAGTATCTCTGATAATGCCTTTTATTTCTACTTCTGGAAACATGAGATTAAACCAGCATGGATATAAACCAACTGCAAGTAAGTAGGTGAAACCTGGCCTAGGCATCATGGGGGCTAAGTCCTATCATTGATTCATACTGATCACCTATAGACCAATGTTTTCAGATAATACTTAATTGAGAGTGTGTTTGGCAAAATAATGTCCCCAAAGATGTTGATACCCTAGTTCTCCAAACTTACGAATATGTTACCTTGCATGTTATGCTACCTTTGCAGATGTGGTTAAGGTTTTGGGCCTTGTAATGGGGAGAGTATCTCGGATTATCTGGGTGGGCCCAGTATAATCATGAGTCCTTAACAGTGGAATAAGAAGAAAAAAGGGTGCTTGAGAGAGATGGCAGCATAAGAAGGATTCAACAGTCTGTTGCTTGCTCTGAGGTGTAGGGAACTATGTGCAATGACCAGAGAAAAACCTCTCCGAGTTAAGGGCATCCCCAGCAGACAGCCAGCAAAGAAACTGGAACCTCAGTCCTATAACCACAGGAACTGGATTCTGCCAACAACCTGAATGAGCAAGGAAACAGATTCTCCCCTGGAACTTCCAGAAAGGAACACAGCCTGCCAACAACTTGTTTTTATCTGGTGAGTCCAGGGTTGAACTTCTGACCTACAGAACTGTAAGAAAATAAATGTGTGTTGTTTAACCCATTGTTTATAATAATTTATTATGGCAGCAGCAGACAACGAATAGAAGAAGCATCCACAGGCAGACCTCAGAGATATTGTGAGTTCCTTTCCAGATCACCTCAATAAAGTGAATATCACAATAAAGCAAATCACAGAAAATTTTGGTTTCCTCATGCATAGAAAAGTTTTGTTTACACTGTAGCCTATAAGTGGACAGTGGCATTATATCTAAAAGAGCAACACACATACCTTAATTTAAAAAATGCTTTATTGCTAAAAAATGCCAAAACAATTACAATAGTAACATCAAAGATCATTGAATGCAGATCACTATAACAAATATAATAATAATACAAAAGTTTGAAATATTGAAAGAATTATCAAAATGTGACACAGAGATATGAAATGAGCAAGTGTTGTTGGAAAAATGGTGCTGATATATTTACTTGATGCAGTGTTGCCACAAATTTTTAATTTGTCAAACAAAACAAAATGAAAACTCATCTGCAAAGTACAGTAAAGCAAAGCACAATGAAACAAGGTGTACCTGTATGTGGCATAGGGTAAGACCCCCAAACCTTCTACTGATCAGAGAGATAGAGTCCTCAACTCCACGTGGGACACTGGCCACCTCCACTGCTTGCATTAGTGAGAAGTCACCATAATCAAATTCAGTAGGGCCAGATAACCCAACAAAAACTGGCTCCAAGATTTGCTACCCGTAAAATACCCAGCTATTTTACAATATGCACAAAATATGGATGCAAATTTTTAATGTTCTGTTAATATTTTTAATCATAAAATGGATTCTGTTACATGTACACACTTGTTTAAAAAATAATAAATGGACAAATGCAGTTGAATTACTCGGCAGTTGACTTTTCCTGCCAATGACCCTATGACCTTGTCCTACCCACCTGTCTGTCTTTTCCATGAGCTGCAGAAAGGAAATAACTGCATAATCTGAAATGGTAGAAGGTTATTGTTATGGGAATCTCTAAATAAGGTACTAGCTGAAAACAGTCAAAATATCCGAGCACTGAAAATGCAGATATGGCTTAAACAAATCTCATCGTTCTCTTATGATGTTTACCAGGGCTTTTCTGAGGGGCCATGTGCGGATCTAAAAAGTAGGCTGGACCATCAAAGAAAAGTGCTCAAAGTGTAGGGGCAGGGTAGAAAAAGCACCTGATTTGAGGACCGCCATTCAGCCAAATTATCAAGCAAGAAGTTTGCCTTCAATGCCTTCATCTCCCATCTTTGAACCTTCTGAACTCTTTCCTCCCAACCCCCATGAAGGTTTCTCCAGGATCCTGCTGTCCTGTCTTCTATCTACGACTGCCCAGACTTCTGTTTCTGTTGGAGAAGAAACTCAGGTGCTCCACCTTTCAGATATCCGTCCATCTCTCCTAGTCTGCCCATCCACATTTCTCTTCCTGTGTCCCTTTCTGGACTTTCCACTAGCTATTTCATTAGAAAGAAACTTGAGAAAGTCGTCCACGCTAAGGGGTTCATGGAAGTTGATGGTTTGATGCTCTATCTCTCTCAGATGGTATGGTTATTTTAAAAAAAGTTTCTTAGAAGTATTATGTCTTTATCCAAAGTAATGAAGTCCATGTGGTGGAATCTTAGACAAAATGTTGGGATGGAAGTCAATAGGGCATGGGAAGCAGGCCTCTCCTTGACCTTTAGTGACCCTCATCACACCACATAGACCTCTGTTAACTCCACACCTGAGTAGAGACACCTCTGATAGGGTTTCTACTGACAGGTTGTATTAAGGTAGGCTAAGTGCTGTAACAAATAGACAAAAATATTCTAAGGGCTTGAATAAGACAGAATTTTATTTCTTGCTTTAAAAAGAGCCCTGGGCAAGTGAGCAGTATAGTGAGGCATCCCTCCTTCCTGACATCATTCAGGGCCCCAGGCTGATGAAATCTCTGCCACTTTCAACATGTGACACACAAGTTGCCCTGGTAGGTCCTCTCCTTTCAGCTCATCCACGAGGAGAAAAGAGCATGGAGTTACCTATTCGGCCTAGAATAAATGCTCATCATTCCACTCACATTCATGGGCTAAATCTCAGCCATGTGACTGTACCTGAGTGCAAGGAGGTCTGGACATTGTGTTCTCACTGCCACAGCAGGAGGAAGAGGTGACCAGGGATTTGGGGGAATAATTAGGATTTTCTGGCATGAGCTCAAATCTCTTCCTGGCTTCTTGTTAGGGGACCACTTTCCCTTTTGTGGGAAATTGACAATATTTGGGCATAAACCTCAGAGGACAAGAAATTATTCTTGCCATCAAGGCAGGCAAGGTTGGTAAATTAGGCCACCCAAAAGATAAAACTTTAAAAAATTATAGCCATTTTCACATATCAGAAATAGGAGCATTCAATGTTTGAAGGAAAGATTGTCCTTTTTTTTTATTATTTGAGGAAACACTTTAAAAGGCATTTTCGGTATGCAAAGTTTAGTCCTGAGTTTAGTCTCATAAGGGTAGTTGGGGCAAAGAAGAACAATTTTGCAAAAGAATGTGAATGGCCACCCTTACAGTGGACAAAGCTCCAACACTGAGGAAGTATTATTGAGCACACTGGTTTTTCATCCTCTTGTTAGAGACTGACAAAAAAGAAATTGGAGTTTTGGGCTCAGAACTAGGTCAAGGGGAACTCCCACCTATGTGACGAGGGACTGAAACCGTGGCAACACGTCAGCAAGACAGCAGGTAGGGGGCACCCTACATTGGGACAAGGCTGGTGGACTTAGGAGCAGCAGTCACTGCTGCCAAATTTTAAATGTTCCTTTCCTGCGCTCTAATTCTGTATGTTATCTTCAAGCCTTCACTTTGCCTTATTGGTAGCTGTGCTGGGGTGTGGGGTGGAGCTGTGAAATAAGAGAGGAGCCAATGTTTACACATGGACAACCAGACCAAGGAAGCCCTTGAAGCTACAAGGAGCCCCCAAGCAGCAGTCAGGAGCAACAGATGGCAAGCAACAGCCAAGGCAGGTGCATCGTCTCCAGGAATCCTCAGAATCACCTGAGGAGAGGGCTGGGATTCCTGACATCATCTATGAGCAGCTTAGATCCTGGTTTTTCAGCTAGCAAAGGGGTAAGCAACCCTAGAATGCCAGAAACCGTAGGTATATGGTTAAACGTGCTTCAGTAAAGCATCAGTGAACAACACAGCACTGCATGTAACTGTGACAAGTGGTGGTACACAGGTTCTGATTCCTGCAGCCAAAGCAGATGGGGGAAATGACAACTTTATGAAGACCTCAAGGCAGAGGGAGTTCGGAGCTGGCCCTGAAACGATGAACAGTTAGAGGCAGGAGGGGTGCTAAAGGACACACGAGGGAAGAAACTCACGGAAACTGTGGTCTACTCCACGTCCCTGTAAGCAGCCTCAAGGATGAACACTCTGTATAATACCAGTATCAGCATTTTCCAGGTGAAACACAGCGGGAAGCTCTATATCCTTTATGGGTTTTTCTAAATTTAATTTTTATTTTATATTAGAGTATAGTTGATTTACAATGTTGTTATATCCTTTATGTTGATGGGTGACTTGACCACAGGAAAGACAAGTACAGAGCCTTTAGACTATGAGATCAATTCATACAAGAAGTTATCAAAGTTAACAGCTGAGTTACTTGTTCTGGATAAAGGTATTTCTCTTCCTGTTTTTAAACATGCTTCCTGCCCAACTTCTGTCACCAATGTGGTGTCTTCCAGAGATGAAGAACCCAGATCCAGAAGGTGGTGAAGCATTAGCACAGGGGGTTAGAAGCAGTCCCCATATATAGCTGGGCAAACAGGGCAGGCTTGGGAGGGGCTCAAGAGCAGCCCTGTTGTGCGGGGAGATGATCTAGGAGAGCAACAGTGGACAGCAAGTGAGAGGAACAGCTGAGCAAGGACGAAGGACATGTGCAGGACTTGTGTGCAAGGAAGGTGACGGGCAATGACAAGGCAGAGACCAGGGTGGTCATGGATTTATTCTTCCAAGCCTGCAACTTGAGGTAGGTGCAAAGCAAATCAGAAGAGGTGTACAATTTTCTGTTTTTGTTCAGGAGGGCACTGGACGAGATGACATCTAAAGAAAAAATGAGGGTGAGTGAACACAAAGGGTAGGAGGGGTATACATCTGCTTTTCCCATTTTGTTCCCACATTTGCCTTTTCCTCCTTTTCGTCCTCTCACAGTATCACTGTCTCTGGCCCCCAGTTCCCTTTCTCCTTCCAAGCAGGCTCATTTCTCACAGATCCAGCAATGAGCACGCTCTGCCAGAAGAGGACAGCATTGGGAAGCAATGAAAAGAGGCACCCTCACTGCGCAGGCACAAGTCCGGCCAGGCAGAGACAGGGTCTGGTTTTCTGTTTATTCTAGCAGCAAGCTCTGAAATAAACATGAATTTATCCCTGAAGTCATATCAAGTGACTCCTTCATCTCCCCCGCTCCCAGCTTCTTAAAGGAATAATCATAAATATTCAGGGTATAGATACCAACTTGGCTTCATAACAGGCGATGTTTCAGCCAGTTTTCTGACAAAACTTACATAGAATATTGAATGCAAATTTCTAGATATTGTGAGTAATTCAGGCCAAAGAGGCACTTTGCTTAAAGTATGCTGGCTCTTATTATGCAGTTGGCAGGTTGAATTTGTATTCTACCCGTTTTTTTTTTGTTTGTTTTTTTTTAATGATTGCACAAGTCACTTATTAACTTTCTCAACACATATTTCTTGAGCACCTGTGAGGTGTCATGGGATGCCTGGACAAGGGGGAGGTACGTAAACAACCAGGTGGTATAGATGGATGATGTGGGATTGAAAGAAACTGGACTTTTGAAGAAGGAAGAGAAAGTTCTAAAAAGGGAAAGCAGTGGTGAGTACAGGTGACACCTGCCCCATCCCCAGGCATTATGTTATATGGGATATGGGGATCTGACGGTGTCCTTGGGGGGACAGAATAGATTTAGTTAGAGTAAGAAGAATTTTTTTGAATATTTAGAGAAGAAATTGGGGATACAGGTAAAAATAGGTAAATTACAGATAAACTGCTGATAACAGAGTATTAAGGAGTAAAGAAAGGGTTTGAGGTAGGAAACACAGGCGGCCTCATAAGTGTATAATCGCTGTATCACATGGAGCACCACACTTAGAAGGCTCCCGTGCTTGATTTAATGTCTTGTTTTTACCAGCAGGAAATTCTTACTAATATTTCAACAGGAGATCCCCATTTTCATTTTACATTAGGCTCTGTAATTTGTGTACCTGAAGGTGGGGGATATGTGGAAGTTTGGGTAAAACAAGACTAGGGAATTTCCAGATCTGTCTGTGGATAAGAGTTTCCCTGATGCTCTGGGAAGCTGGAATTTCTGTTGGTGTTGAAAGCACACAAGGGTGTAATTCCCAATGATATAAATACTGATGGTCTTTTATTTATTAATTTTGAACATATTTATTGGAGTATAATTGCTCTACAATGGTGTGTTGGTTTCTGCTTTATAACAAAGTGAATCAGCCATAAATATACATATAACCCCGTATCTCCTCCTTCTTGTGTCTCCTTCCCACCTCCCTATCCCATCCCTCTAGGTGGTCACAAAGCACTGAGCTGATCTCCCTCTACTATTCGGCTGCTTCCCACTACCTATCGATTTTACATTAGGTAGTGTATATATGTTCATGCAACTCTCTAACTTCATCCCAGCTTACACGTCCCCCTCCCCGTGTCCTCAAGTCCATTCTCTACGTCTGCATCTTTGTTCCAGTCCTGCCCCTAGGTTCTTCAGAACCATTTATTTTTCAGATTCCATACATATGTGTTAGCATACAGTATTTGTTGTTTTCTTTCTGACTTACTTCACTCTGTACGACAGACTCTAGGTCCATCCACCTCACTACAAATAACTCAATTTCATTTCCTTTTATGGCTGAGTAATATTCCATTGTATATATGTGCCACATCTTCTTTATCCATTCGTCTGTTGGTGGACACGTAGGTTGCTTCCGTGTCCTGGCTATTGTAAATAGAGCTGCAAAGAACATTGTGGTACATGACGCTTTTTGAATTATGGTTTTCTCAGTGTGTGTGCACAGTAGTGAGATTGCTGGGTTGTATGGTAGTTCTAGTTTTAGTTTTTTAAGAAACCTCCATACTGTTCTCCATAGCGGCTATATCAGTTTACATTCCCACCACCAGTGCAAGAGGGTTCCCTTTTCTTCACACCCTCTCCAGCATTTATTGTTTCTAGATTTTTTGATGATGGCCATTCTGACTGGTGTGAGATGATATGTCATTGTAGTTTTGATTTGCATTTCTCTAATGATTAATGATGTTGAGCATCCTTTCATGTGTTTGTTAGCAATTTGTATATCTTCTCTGGAGAAATATCTATTATGTCTTCTGCACATTTTTGGATTGGGTTTTTTTTTTTTTTGATATTGAGCTGCATGAGCTGCTTGTAAATTATGGAGATTAATCCTTTGTCACTTGCTTCATTTGCAAATATTTCCTCCCTTTCTGAAGGTTATCTTTTTGCCTTGTTTATGGTTTTTTTCGCTGTGCAAAAGCTTTTAAGTTTCATTAGGTCCCATTTGTTTATTTTTGTTCTTATTTCCATTTCTCTAGGAGGTGGGACAAAAAGGATCTTGCTGTGATTTATATCATAGAGTGTTCTGCCTATGTTTTCCTCTAAGAGTTTTATAGTGTCTGGCCTTACATTTAGGTCTTTAATCCATTTCAAGTTTATTTTTGTATATGGTGTTAGGGAGTTTTCTAATTTCATTCTTTTACATGTAGCTGTCCAGTTTTCCCAGTACCACTTATTGAAGAGGCTGTCTTTTCTCCATTGTATATTCTTTCCTCCTTTATCAAAAATAAGGTGACCACATGTGTGTGGGTTTATCTCTGGGTTTTCTATGCTGTTCCATTGATCTATATTTCTGTTTTTGTGCCAGTACCATACTGTCTTGATTACTGTAGCTTTGTAGTATAGTCTGGAGATCAGGAGCCTGATTCCTCCAGCTCCGTTTTTCTTTCTAAAGATTACTTGGTTTATTCGGGGTCTTTTGTGTTTCCATACGAATTGTGAATTTTTTTATTCTACTTCTGTGAAAAATGCCATTGGTAGTTTGATAGAGATTGCACTGAATCTGTAGATTGCTTTGGGTAGTATAGTCATTTTCACAATGTTGATTCTTCCAATCCAAGAGCATGATATAACTCTCCATCTCTTTGTATCATCGTTAATTTCCTTCATCAGTGTCTTATAGTTTTCTGCATACAGGTCTTTTGTCTCCTTAGGTAGGTTTATTACTAGGTATTTTATTCTTTTTGATGCAATGGTAAAATGGTAAATTGGAGTGGTTCCTTGATTTCTCTTTCAGGTTTTTCATCGTTAGTGTATAGGAATGCAAGAGATTTCTGTGCATTAATTTTGTATCCTGCTACTTTACCAAATTCATTGATTAGCTCTAGGAGTTTTCTGGTAGCATCTTTAGGATTCTCTATGTATAGTATCATGTCATCTGCAAACAGTGACAGCTTTACTTCTTCTTTTCCAATTTGGATTCCTTTTATTTCTTTTTCTTCTCTGATTGCTCTGGCTAAAAGTTCCAAAACTATGTTAAATAACAGTGGTAAGAGTGGACAACCTTGTCTTGTTCCTGATCTTAGAGGAAATGGTTTCAGTTTTAAACCATTGACAATGATGTTGGCTGTGGGTTTGTCATATATGGCCTTTATTATGTTTAGGTAAGTTCCCTCTATGCCTACTTTCTGGAGGGTTTTCATCTAAATGGGTGCTGCATTTTGTCGAAAGCTTTTTCTGCATCTATTGAGATGATCGTATGGTTTTTCTCCTTCAATTTGTTAACATGGTTTATCACATTGATTGATTTGTGTATATTGAAGAATCCTTGCATTCTTGGGATAAACCCCACTTGATCATGGTGTATGATCCTTTTAACGTGTGGTTGGATTCTGCTTGCTAGTATTTTGTAGAGGATTTTTGCATCTATGTTCATCAGTGATATTGTCCTGTAGTTTTCTTTCTTTGTGACATCTTTGTCTGGTTTTGGTATCAGGGTGATGGTGGCCTTGTAGGATGAGTTTGGGAGTGTTCCTCCCTCTGCTATATTTTGGAAGAGTTTGAGAAGGATAGGTGTTAGCTCTTCACTAAATGTTTCATAGAATTCGCCTGTGAAGCCATCTGGTTCTGGGCTTTTGTTTGTTGGAAGAGTTTTAATCACAGTCTCAATTTCAGTGCTTGTGATTGGTCTGTTTATATTTTCTCTTTCTTCCTGGTTCAGTCTCAGAAGGTTGTGCTTTTGTAAGAATGTGTCCATTTCTTCCAGGTTGTCCATTTTATTGGCATATAGTTGCTTGTAGTAATCTCTCGTGATCCTTTGTATTTCTACACTGTCAGTTGTTACTTCTCCTTTTTCATTTCTAATTCTATTGATTTGAGGCTTCTCCCTTTATTTCTTGATAAGTCTGGCTAATGGTTTATCAATTTTGTTTATCTTCTCAAAGAACCAGCTTTTAGTTTTATTGATCTTTGCTATTGTTTCCTTCATTTCTTTTTCATTTATTTCTGACCTGATCTTTATGATTTCTTTCCTTCTGCTAACTTTGGGGTTTTTTGTTCTTCTTTCTCTAATTGCTTTAGGTGTAAGGTTAGGTTGTTTATTTGAGATGTTTCTTGTTTCTTGACGTAGGATTTTATTGCTATAAACTTCCCTCTTACAACTGCTTTTGCTGCATCCCATAAGTATTGGGTCATCATGTTTTTATTGTCATTTGTTTCTAGGTATTTTTTGATTTCCTCTTTGATGTCTTCAGTGATCTCTTGGGTATTAAGTAGTGTATAGTTTATCTTCCATGTGTTTGTATTTTTTACAGATATTTTTTCCTGTAATTGATATCTAACCTCATAGCACTGTGGTCAGAAAAGATACTTGATACGATTTCAATTTTCTTAAATTTACCAAGGCTTGATTTGTGACCCAAGATGATCTATCCTGCAGAATATTCCATGAGCACTTGAGAAGAAAGTGTATTCTGTTGTTTTTAGATGGAATGTCCTATAAATATCAATTAAGTCCATCTTGTTTAATGGATCATTTAAAGCTTGTGTTTCCTTATTTATTTTCATTTTGGATGATCTGTGCATTGGTGAAAGTTGGGTGTTAACTTCCCCTACTATGATTGTGCTACTGTCAATTTCCCCTTTTATGGCTATTAGCATTTGCCTTATGTATGGAGGTGCTCCTTTGTTGGGTGCATAAATATGTACAATTGTTATATCTCCTTCTTAGATTGATCCCTTGATCATTATGTAGTGTCCTCCTTTGTCTCTTGTAATAGTCTTTATTTTAAAGTCTCTTTTGTCTGATATGAGCATTGCTACTCCAGCTTTCTTTGGATTTCCATTTGCATGGAATATCTTTTTCCATCCCTTCACTTTCACTCTGTATGTGTCCCTAGGTCTGAAGTGGGTCTCTTGTAGACAGCATATATACTGGTCTTGTTTCTGTATACATTCAGCCAGTCTATGTCTGTTGGCTGGAGCATTTAATCCATTTGCATTTAAGGTAATTATCGATATGTGTGTTCTTATTACCATATTCTTAATTGTTTTGGGTTTGTTTTTGTAGGTCTTTTCCTTCTCTTGTGTTTCCTGCCTAGAGAAGATCCTTTAGCATTTGTTGTAAAGCTGGTTTCCTGGTGCTGAATTCTCTTAGGTTCTGCTTGTCTGTAAAGGTTTTAATTTCTCCATCAAATCTGAATGAGATCTTTGTTGGGTAGAGTCACCTTGGTTGTAGCTTTTTCTCTTTCATCACTTTAAGTATGTCCTGCCACTCCCTTCTGGCTTCCAGAGTTTCTGCTGAAAGATCAGGTGTTTACCTTATGGGGAATATGCTCGTATGTTATTTGTTGTTTTTCCCTTGCTGCTTTTAATATTTTTTCTTTGTATTTAATTTTTGATAGCTTGATTAATATGTGTCTTGGCGTGTTTCTCCTTGGATTTATCCTGGATGGGACTCTCTGCACTTCCTGGACTTGATTGACTCTTTCCTTTCCCATATTAGGGAAGTTTTCAACTCTAGTCTCTTCAAATATTTTCTCAGTCCCTTTCTTTTCCTTTTCTTCTTCTGGGACCCCTATAATTCGAATGTTGGTGTGTTTAATGTTGTCCCAGAGGTCTCTGAGACTGTCCTCAATTCTTTTCATTCTTTTTTCTTTATTCTGCTCTGTGGTAGTTATTTCCACTATTTTATCTTCCAGGTCACTTATCCGTTCTTCTGCCTCAGTTATTCTGCTACTGATTCCTTCTAGAGAATTTTTAATTTCATTTATTGTGTTGTTCATCATTGTTTGTTTGCTCTTTAGTTTTTCTAGGTCCTTGCTAAAAGTTTTTTTCTGTTTTCTCCATTCTACTTCCAAGATTTTGGATCATCTTTACTATCATTACTCTCAATTATTTTTCAGGTAGACTGCCTATTTCCTCTTCATTTGTTTGTTCTGGTGGGTTTTTACCTTGCTCCTTCATCTGCTCTGTGTTTCTCTGTCTTCTCATTTTGCTTAAATTACTGTGTTTGGGGTCTCCGTTTCACAGGCTGCAGGTTTGTAGTTCCTGTTGTTTTTGGTGTCTGCCTCCAGTGGCTAAGGTTGGTTCAGTGGGTGGTGTAGAATTTCTGGTGGAGGGGACTGGTGCCTGTGTTCTGCTGGTTGAGGATAGATCTTGTCTTTCTGGTGGGCAGGACCATGTCCAGTGGTGTGTTTTGGGATGTCTGTGACCTTATTATGATTTTAGGCAGACTCTCTGCTAATGGGTGGGGTTTGTTCCTGTCTTGCTTGTTGTTTCTCATAGGGTGTCCAGCACTGTAGCTTGCTGGTCGTTGAGTGGAACTGGGTTTTAGCGTTGAGATGGAGATCTCTGGGAGAGCTTTCGCTGTTTGATATTACATGGAGCCAGGAGGTCTCTGGTGGACCAATGTCCTGAACTCTGCTCTCCCACCTCAGAGGCACAGGCCTGACACCCAGGCAGAGCACCAAGACCCTGTCAGCCAAACAGCTCAGAAGAAAAGGGAGAAAAAAAGAAAGAAAGAAAGAAAGAAAGGAAAGAAAGAAGAAAGAAGAAGAAAGAAAGAAAAAAGTATATAAATTTATTAAAATAAAAAATCAAAAAATTATTAAAAATAAAAAAAATTAAAAAGTAATTTAAAAAAAGAAAGAAAGAAGAGAGCAACCAAACCAAAAAACAAATCCACCAATGATAACAAGTGCTAAAACGGACAGACAGAACCCTAGGACAAATGGTAAAAGCAAAGCTATACAGACAAACTCTCACAAAGAAGCATACACATACACACTCACAAAAAGAGAAAAAGGAAATATATATATACATTTATATTTTTAAAAAAAGAGAGCAACCTACTCAATAAACAAATCTGCCAATGATAATAAACTCTAAATACTAAACTAAGATAAACACAAAACCAGAAACAAGTTAGATTCAGGAAGCAAGCCCTAAGTCTACATTTGCTCCCAATATCCACCACCTCAATTTTGGGATGATTTGTTGTCTATTCATGTATTCCAGAGATGCAGGGTACATCAAGTTGATTGTGGAGATTTAATCCTCTGCTCCTGAGGCTGCTGGGAGAGATTTCCCTTTCTCTTCTTGTTCACACAGCTCCTGGGGTTCAGCTTTGGAGTTGGCCCTGCCTTTGCATGTAGGTCGCCTGAGGGTGTCTGTTCTTTGCTCAGACAGGACGGGGTTAAAGTAGCAGCTGATTAGGGGGCTCTGGCTCACTCAGGCTGGGGGGAGAGAGGGATATGGATGTAGGGTGAGCCTGCGGTGGCAGAGGCCGGCGTGACGTTGCAACAGCCTGAGGCGCGCCGTGCATTCTCCCGGGGAAGTTGTCCCTGGATCACGGGACCCTGGCAGTGGCAGGCTGCACAGGCTCCCGGGAGGGGCGGTGTGGTTAGTGTCCTGTGCTTGCACACAGGCTCCTTGGTGGCTGCAGCAGTAGCTTAGCGATTCACGCCCGTCTCTGGTGTCCGTGCTGTTAGCCGCGGCTCGTGCCTGTCTCTGTAGCTCGTTTAGGTGGTGCTCTGAGTCCCGTCTCCTCGTGCACCCCGAAACAATGGTCTCTTGCCTCTTAGGCAGGTCCCGACTTTTTCCTGGACTCCCTCCCGGCTAGCTGTGGCGCATTAGCCCCCTTCAGGCTGTGTTCACGCAGCCAACCCCAGTCCTCTCCCTGGGATCTGACCTCTGAAGCCCGAGCCTCAGCTCCCAGCCCCCTCCCGCCCTGGCGGGTGAGCAGACAAGCCTCTCGGCTGGTGAGTGCTGATCTGCAGTGAGCCTCTCTGCAGGAATCTCTCCACTTTGCCCTCTGCACCCTTCTTGCTGCGTTCTCCTCCATGGCTCCGAAGCTTCCCCCCTCCGCCACCTGCAGTCTTTGCCCGCGAAGGGGCTTCCTAGTGTGTGGAAGCCTTTCCTCCTTCACAGCTCCCTCCCAGAGGTGCAGGTCCCGTCTGTATTCTTTTGTCTCTGTTTTTTCTTTTTTTCTTTTGCCCCACCCAGGTACATGGGGAGTTTCTTGCCTTTTGGGAAGTCTGAGATATTCTGCCAGCGTTCAGTAGGTGTTCTGTAGGAGTTGTTCCACATGTAGATGTATTTCTGATGTATTTCTGGTGTATTTGTGGGGAGGAAGGTGATCTCCAAGTCTTACTCCTCCGCCATCTTGAACGTCTCCTGTGATGGTCTTTTAGGGAGCGATGGTTCCCAGTTCTAATGAAGTAGGGATGTCTGGAGAGAGTCGGGGTCCTGCGAACACTTCTTGTTCTTTGGATCTGGAAAGTGGGTCTACCCTAGAGCACATGGGGCCTCATTCAGATTTAGGGGTATTTGGTGCAGAGTTGTTTCCTTTCTAGGCTGTAGTGTCAGGTGTGATAGGGTACTTAAGGGAGGTTTGTGGGCCTCCCTTAAATTCCATAGTAGGCAACGCTGTATCTGGAAGAAAGGCATCTTATCAAGAGCCAGAGAGCCAGGAAGACATCTCCATGTGGTAAAGTATGTTAGACTTTCCCTATGTGCTTATGTTACTGAACCAAACTTGGGTCCGCTTGCCCAAGCACAGTAAAGCCAATCTACTGACACTGGGTGGTGGTAAAGGAAAGTGCAGCATGTATTGCAGGGCACCAAGCAAGGGTCCAGGGCAACTAGTGCTTAAAAGACCTGAACTCCCCAAAGGCTTTCAGGGAAAGGTTTTTAAAGACAGGGTGAGGAAGGGGGTTATGGGATGTGTGTTCAGCTCGTGGACTTTCTTCTGATTGGCTGGTGGTGAGGTAATTGGCATTCAGCATCATGAACATTCTGGTTCCAGCCGGTCTGAGGGTCTACGTGTTTGTGGGCAGCATGCAGTTAACTTCTTCACCTGGTGGGGGTTTCAGTATCTGCAAAACAGCTCAAAGGACATGGCTCAGAATATTATCTATAGCCCTTAAGGGGGAACTAAAGGTCCTTGACTTTTTTTAATGCTTAAACTATTATTATTTGGTCTTGTTTGACTGTTTTCCTTTCTTTCTGCATTTTCTCCCTTCGTTTTTAAAATACTTTTTAAATTTTTATTTTATTTTATTTTTTTGGCTGTGCTGTGTGGCTGTATTTTCTCACTTCTATGATTAAATTTATTCTTTGACTAAAATTTTTCTATAGACAAAAGATAGGCAGAGGACATGGTGGGTGGTGGAGTTTTGTTCTGGGAAGGCCCCATAGGGTCCTGCTCGGTGTTTACACTTTCTGAGTATGATGTCTAGCTTAAAGAGCCTTCTCCCTCCCCAAGACTCTATAGATTCTTACATTTCTTCTAACACTTTTCAGTTTTTATATTTAGCCTTTAATTCCTCTGAAATTTTATTGCTATATGTTGCATAGTAGGGATCTAACTATTTTTCTTCATTGCAGTTTTTCCATATCATTTATTAGTTACTTTATCCTATATATGAATGGATGTCGATCTGTTTTCCTATCTCTGCAACATTATCACATGGTTTACATGCTGTATCTTTAGAGGACATTTTGATATTGTATAGCAAAGGCCTGCTTCTTTTTCAAAAAAAAAAAAATTGGCTCTTCTTACTTATCTTTTCTTCTAGATGAATTCTAGAATCAAACATGTCAAATAACATAAATAATTCTGCTAGGATATTGATCTGTATTGAATCAAATTGATAAATTTTTTTAAGGAAGAATTAGCATTTTTACAATATGTACTCTTTCCATTCAGGAACACTATACAATTTGTGTTCAAAATCATAAATGTTCAATCCTGAATTCCATTCACCCACCCATGCTAATTTGTTTTGCCAGTAACAATCTTTTTGCATCTTTTCTATTTTTTTGTGGACCCCTTGGCATCTCCCTTTTCACAGCCATGTGTTTTCAGATAACTCTAAGGGGCAGTGAATACACAGAGAATGGAGAGTTTGAGGATAGTAAAACGTCACACTCAGAAATTTTCTAACTACTGGGAGTTTATGTTCATTTCTTAAATCTATCTTGTTAAATAGAAATGTTTATTCTCTTAAGTGCTCTAGAAAAGATTTGGAAAGTTTTGCTTTAGACCCTGAAGATGTCCACATCAATAGTTTCTCTATAATCAGATAGTTAAAATACAAAGCCATATGAAATTAAATGCCAAACATCATTGCAAATCAACATACAGCTGGAAAAGCACTCTACATAGCTCAATATATTTGTCAGGAAACCAAAATCTTCAGCAATATCCATCTCGTAAAATAAGGTTGTTCATAAAGAAAATCATTTTTATTCAGCCAAATTTTCACTTAGGTTTAATGAAAAACACTTGGAAGCAATTGAATGCTGTGGAGACGTGGTTAATTATTATCCTTGTTTATGAATTAGCATGATTTTAAAGAGTAGTTGATGCTGAAGGCTAAAGTTTTTATTTCTTTTTCATAACAATATTCCACCCAAACTGAAACAGAGAGATTGACAAATGTCAGAGGGCATTTAGCCTGCAAAAGGAGCCGGAAGCTAGAGATTTGGAATCATTGGTGGTGGGACTGGATAGTCTGATGAAGACCGTGGAGCCCAGAAGGTGGCGATAGAGGCTCTTCTCTCCCCTCGTGCGGGCATCTCAAGTTGTCCAGTTTCTTAACCCAACCTTAGGGTAAACCTAATTTCAATTATCTATGGTCTCCTTGTTCTCATGGAAACAAGAATAGGAGGAGACAGGGTAGCATAGGAGGAATGAAAACTTGTATATAAATCTGAGCCCTTGGGAAGGACTTTGCTTTCCCAAGTCACTGAAGACTCCTATTCATAAAGAACATGTATGTTTCAATAGTCTCTGTAAGGATTGTTAGGATTTTTGGGGGGGGTGGACGATAAAAAATTTTTTTAATTAATTAATTTTATTTTTATTTTTGGCTGCATTAGGTCTTCGTTGCTGTGCACGGGCTTTCTCTAGTTGCGGCGAGTAGGGGCTATTCTTTGTTATGGTGCGTGGGCCTCCCATTGCGGTGGCTTCTCTTGTTGCGGAGCACGAGCTCTAGGCGCTGGGCTTCAGTAGTTGTGGCTCACAGGCTCTAGAGTGCAGACTCAGTAATTGTGGCACACGGGCTTAGTTGCTCCACGGCATATGGGATCTTCCCCAACCAGGGATCAAACCCGTGTCCCCTGCATTGGCAGGCGGATTCTTAACCACTGCGCCACGAGGGAAGCCCCTAAAATTTCAATTATCAATAGTTTCAGCTTAATAGTAAGGTTCTTGGCAGATTTTGGTACGGCTAATTAGTTCAAAGGGAGCTTATTTAAAGGCTTAAACTACTAATGACTGTCATAAACAGCAAAAATTTAAAAAGTGTTTTCAAGCAGAGCACATAGAGAACTGAGATGTTACAAGAAGGAGCTGGAAGACTAAAGGTGCCTTTTGTTATGTTAATGAGGTGACCTTTGGAAAGTGCCCCAGGATGCTGAATGGTAGCCAAAGAACCAAACAGGTGATTAGAGGGTTGGAACTTTCAGCTCCACCCCCTGACCTCAGAGGAGGGGAGAGGGCCCTGGAAATTGAATCAATTGTCAATGGTCAATGATTTAATCAATCATGCCTGTATAATAAAGCCTCCAGAAAAACCCAAAGGAGAGCTTCCAGGTTGGTGAATGCACGGAGGAACGGAGGGAATAGTTTGCCCGGTGAGAGCATGGTAGCTCTGTTTCTGAATTAAGTCATTAAGTCATATGGACCCTGCTTGGGCCCTAGCCCCTCTGTCTTGGTGGGGGGAGGGATTTTTTCCCATTCGGGTGGGGTTCGGGCAGCCTAATAACGAAACTGAATCTGACATTGACAGAGCACAAGCTTTATTCAGTGGTCAAAGAATGGAGAAGCAGGAACTAAGTTCACAGATCTACTTCTCACCCATGTGGCGAAAGGGATTTAATTTTAAACAGTAAAGGCAAAGGGAGGAGGAGTGAGGCTATTGATGGGGAGGCATATGTATTAGTCGACCAGGGAAGGGGCAGGGCTTTTTCCAAGAGAGTGGGGTGCCACCCCCTTTTTATCCTTTTTTGTTCCTGAATGTCTGGTCGTGGCCACTGGTAGGTGTGCCATATAATACACTAATGTAGTAAAAGCAGCATATAATGAGACTCAAGGTCAGTTGGAGGTCAGGTTTGTGGGCACCTTGGTCCCTGCTGGTTCCATCTGTTTTTTTTTTGTTTGTTTGTTTATAGCTTCCTTTCTTATCTCTGGACCCTTTAACTTAAAGATTTATGTTAACTCCTGCTAAGGGGCCTGGGGGTGGGGAAGTGTTGGCAGGTTTGAGGAAAGACCTGGAGCAACTCTGGCAACAGCTCCATGCTCTTTCCCCATACCTTGCCCTATTCATCTCTCCCATCTGGCTGTTTCTAAGTTTTGTATACATTCTTTCATAAAAAACCAGTAATCTAGTAAGTAAAATGTTTCTCTGAGTTCTGTGAGCTGCTCTAGCAAAATAACTGACCCAAGGAAGGGGTTGTTGGAAGCTCTGATCTATAGCTAGTTGGTCAGGAGCACAGGTGATAATCTGGATTTGCAATTGGCATCTGCAGTTGAGGGGGGAGGGGCAGTTTTGTAGGACTAAGCCTGTGGAATCTGATGCTATCTCCAGGCAGATAGTGTCAGAATTGTGTTGAATTGTAGGACATCCAGCTGGTGTCTGAGAATTATTTTTGATGTGGACCCTCCACCACAGTGGAACTGGATAAGAATCTTTAAGCACTTAGAACAGTATTGTCACAAAGAAGTTCTCAACAGACCCTGGCTATTATGGCAGAGATAATTAGTGCTTAGAGCTTATTTGTTTTTTCCATTGCATTTCCCAGCCTCCCTTGCAGTTAGTTTAAGGCCAGGTGCCTAATTATAGTCAATGAACTGTAGCAGAAGGACTGAGGCAGGTAAGAGCCAATGTGTCTTTGAGATCTCTCCTTCCCTGATGAAGAGAACTTGGAGACCATGAGTTCCCATTGGTAGAGCACCACCCCTGCCACATCAGGGTGCAATGAGGGTGACAAATTGTTGTGTTACATTACTGAGATTTCAAGGTTAATTCATTACCTTAAGATGTCTTCACTAGGTAAGGAAGACATAGGATTTTACTATTAGAGTTTCTTTGCAAGTATTAATTCTAGATAATGACTAATAAAGTGTTAAAATGAGTAACTGACTTCTAGTTCTTCATAAGCAGAATTTAATCCCCTTGAGGTTAGGGCCTTTATCTATCTTATTTACCATTGAAACCCCAGTGCATAGAGTAGTGCTTGCTTGGCACATAATTAAGCACTAAATATATCTTTTTTGTGCAGGTACTGTGCCTTTTCAATATGCATAGCACTCTTCATACGTTGTATAGGGCTCAAGAAATTAAAACCATGGTCTTTACCCTCAAGGAGTATATAATCCAAATGAGGAGACAAATATACCTTTTCTTCTCTTGCCTCCTTCCCCCCTCATCCCCAGGTACACAAACCAATAACATTGCTGCTTCAACTAAAGACACTATATTTAAATGCTACTTTATGCCATAGATGGAAGGTGTTCAGATAACAGAGTGCTCAGCAAGAGCAGCAAACAACAGGGACCTAAAGAAGAGATAGTATCTCAATAGAGAAAGAGAGACCCCGTGAGTGAAAGAGAGAGGTTAGTGGCATAGCTAGAGGAAAGACCCAGGATTCTGGATATGAGACTACAAATGTTGATGAGACAGAGCCAGGCTAGAAGAAAAATATGGGTGGAGAGGAGAAAGAAAAAAATTGGATGGTGGATGTCATGATAGGCCACCCAGACACCCCCCACTTCGGGACTTAAGCACTCACTCCTTCCTCCAGCCGCTGGGACGGTTGACTGCTGAAGACCCCTCCAGAAACAGCCCTCAGCTGAAGACAGCCGTCTGGGTCAAGGTCTCACCCTCTTTCCAGGGACAACCCATATCCAGTGATTAATTGATGTTAAGATGCAAAGGCTGGGCCTCTTGCCTCAGTGAAGGGTCCCAGCTCCAAGCATCCTGTGGGGTTATAGAGGCCTCTGTTGTGACCTTATCACAGCCTGACGTTTGTCTCTTGCCCAGTCCTGCTTTCCTTACTTCCCTACAGGTATCACTTACGAAAGTAGGCTCCATACTTCCTGCATGCAGATCTCCACCTCAGAAATCTTCTCAGGGACAGGCCGTAAGTTATGGACCATCACACAAGCCAGGAAGAGCTTAGACTTGTTGGAGTTGAGAAAACCCTCACTAATGGCTTCTGAGGAGGGGAATGAGAGTCTAGGAAGGATTCGGCTGGTGATGGGATGGAGGGTAGGTGGAGGCGAAGATCCTTCGTTTGCAAGGGCAAGAATCACTTTGACAAAGTCTGCTCCACGGTCTATGAAGCCCTTCAGTGAAATTCCATTGTCTAGACCCCAGAATATTTTCCCAGAACGTGTCTAGAATTTCAAAGTTCACTCAGAACTCTGAGCTACATGTCTGATGAAAAAAAAGGAGTGAAATTCCTTCCTTGGCTCCACTTCAAGTAGGATCACCTGACTAGAGATAAGTGTGAGGAGTAGCCAGAGTTAAAGGTGAATGCTCCATTTCTTGAAGAAAATGTCAGCATTTTGTGACCTTTCTCAACATAGAATTGGGATTGTGAGGAAGTGAGCAATTGAAGGGAAGACAGCATCCTTATGTGGAGAGCTGACTACAGCTGCTCATTTTTACCACCCAGATCTTAGTGTTCCACAGTAGCACTGGTCATAGAATAAAAAACCAGCTGATAGGAATATTCTGCCAGGAGAGAGAGAGAAGCCAGGGGCAGACAGCCAAGACGAGCTAAGTCAACCTAAGAAGCTGTGGAAAATAGAGATCAATGAATATTGCTGATTGTTTGATGTGGTAACGTTTTCAGGTACGATTTACGTAACATTTAGGATCCTTTCTCTACATTAATTAAAAGACATTTTCTCTCTTCCCAACTTTGTTTTCATCTCTTACCTGTTGTTTTAAAGATGTTTGTAATGGCAGTGGGAGTACCAGAGTATCAGGTCTTCGAGAGTGATCGCTACTAGAATGATGCTCATTTCACAGAAACTATGTGCAGATCTAATAAGTGGTATCAATGGAGTCTTGGAAAACTATTATTTTGATTGGTGCAGTTTTAGAAGTGTTGATTGAATATTTAAATAAGAACTTGGGGAAAGAAGTTAGCCATCCTAATGTTTTTATAATGGGGCCATTAGCTCAATTGAGCTTGGCGTGCTGTCCTACTGATCGTAGGTGGATGGAGCAGATGTTGTAAAGGTGTAAATGTAGGGATTTATGGATTCAAACAAAAGAACAAAGATGGGACATCCTGAGGCAGGACGTGTGCAACGAGTGGTTTTGACACTAATGAGCCCAGTAAAATGGGCATGACCTGCTTTCTAACCTTATTCAACAAACATTTCTTAATCCTTTACCTGTGCCAAGCACTTCGTGGGAGTGTATTTGGCAAACTGATGAAAAATCAGAACTAGTAAGGCCTTCTGAAGTCAGAAAGATGAGGGAAAAGGTAGAAGAGACAAAGGGTTTGAGAAAGGACGGAAAGTTGGAATTAGGCAAATGAGGAGAGCTGAGTCTGGACGGAGTGGTCACTGTGAGAAGCAATTGCTCTGTCAGATTCCCCTGTGAGTCTGTGGAGTCACCAGCTGGATCGGACGATCCTGCGACTTCTGGGAGCAGAGGCGTCTGTGACACATGGGACTTTGGCTAGTTCCTTAATCTCTCCATCCCCCGGTTCCTCATCTGTACAATGAAATTAATAACAGGACCTCAGGGGATTGTTGCCAGAAGATAATAAAGTAATTCATCTGGAGTGCTCTGCACAGTGGCTTGCACTCTGTCACGGTGCTCAGATAGGTTTGCATGTGCTGTATGACAGTGGACACACTGTGTATGGGCAGAGAGATCACTGGAGAAATGGAAAGGGCACCAGTCCCTGGGATGTAGTCCTTTCAAATGTCTTCCCTCCCTGAGTTCCCTAGGGGATAAAAATAGAAAAATCACCCAGCATAGCAGCATGGGGAACAAAGACGGGATACGTTCTCTTTGGAGTCATTCGTCTGACCACAGACATCCATAGAGACATGCAATTTCTTTTCTCTTAAGTTTATAGCTTATGGAGTGTCTTAGCTTCTGATGGACTGCAGGTACCTTCTGGTGAGACTTAAGCAATTTTCTCAATTTTTGCTTAATAAGAATAATTCACTCTATGTGCTAAGTCTGCATAAATAGTTTCTGACAGATGAAACAGTTTATAAATCCTCAAGAGTTTTTTTTATTATCCTTGAAAAAACCTTTACACTTACTGTGTACCCTGAGGGCCTGTTGTATGGAAAGATCTCTTACTCTAAAGAACAAAGGCAGGCGATGTTTTCTTAAAAAACAGGCATATCGTCCTGCTTGACTAAGGCTCCCTCTGACTCCAAACCTTGAAAATCCTGTTCGTTTTTAATATAAGTGCTCTAGCAAGGATAGGAATAAGCCAGATTCAGAGGATTTCCATGTCAGCAGTGCCGGATCCTTGCATGACTGGTGGCAAATGGTTTTCTTCGCTTTCTTTCACCCTTGAAACCTCTGACATATCTGAACTCTTGTTCTTGTGTCTTTTCTGGCCTTTGAGGATAACAATGCAGCTGTGTGTTAAGCGAAGGTAAAACAGCCTTTAAAGGGTTATTCTGGTTTTCATAGGTTCCACATAAGAATAAGATAAAGAGAAGTGATTTAACGTGCCCCAAATGACAATATATTCTGACAGGAGAGCAGAATAGCTTATTTGGAGTTTTTCCTCATCCCTGTCTTAACTCCCATCTGACACACCAAAGCCAGTTGATAGAAGGGGTGCTTGCCTCCTGCTCTCTTTTCTTAGCTGGACACTTTGCTTTCTAGCTATTCACCCATCTTATTCCATCTTCTGACGTTAGCGTGTGTAAGCCATGTAGAGGGCTGGAGGATATCTTTGTGCCCATCCCTGTGTATCAATTAATTTATTAAAGGCCGTAGGGAAAAACTTTTCAGAGACATGGTGTCGGGTGACAGTTCTCCATGAGCCTCTCACGTTTCTGCACATCTTGCAACAGAGATACCAACTGTCCTTTCTTCTGGGCTATCTTTCTAAGGATGTGTATAGAGTGGACAGCCTTGGGAAATAGAGCATCTCTCTCTAGAGCAAAGTACAGGCATGTTCCCTCACCATTATAAAAGATTCAGGTTCCCTGAGCTCAAGGTTCCCCTCCTGTGGCATAACCCACTGCATGTACGGGTTTAGTATGGCTTTCCTCCCAGGGCCCTGGGGTTCAGTGACTAGCGTAGAAATGTTACTGCTCTTGCTGTGTATAATGAACTGTTCTGTGTCTCTGATCCAGGGGTCCTGTGTCATCTGCCGGCCTCCATGAAACTGTGGCAAGCTAACTTGTTGGTATGTACGTTAAAATCTCAGACCCATCTCAGTTCTTGACACATAGTTCCAAATTTAAAACGGTCCTGAGAGATTTATTGATGTACAAAACCCCTGATGAGGATTCTTTTTTTAAAAATTAATTATTTAATTAATTTTTATTTTTTATACAGTTTTAAAGGTTACTTTCCATTTACAGTTATTACAAAATATTGGCTATACTCCCTGTGTTGTATAATACATCCTTGGGCTTATCTTACACCCAATAGTTTGTACCTCCCACTTCCTCATCCCTATGGTGCCCCTTTCCCCCTCCCCACTGGTAACGACTGGTTTGTTCTCTATATCTGTGAGTCTGCTTCTTTTTGTTATATTTGCTAGCTTGTTGTATTTTTTAGATTCCACATGTAAGTGATGTCATACAGTATTCTGACAAGGATTCTTAGCGCGTTGACCACTGTGACACTACAGCAAACTGTTCAGCATGTCCCACTGCTTCCTCAAATTCTCAGAAACTCATGCTTTGTGTGTGTAACAATAGCTTCACTCAATCACCATTCTTCTTGGATCATTATTTTAGAAACTTCTTAAAAATTGGCAAAAAAAGCGTTTAACTCTCAGACCACTTTCTAAATATTATCAGATCTTTGATCTATGCACTGAGGATTGAGTTCCTGTAAATGGCTTGGACAAGTTGTGACTGGCAAAAACACAAAGGCTGTCTCTGTTCCCACTGTATAGATTGGCTCAGTCATTCAGACCCATTCATTTATTCAAATAAATTTATGCATTAACTTAAAAATATATTTCACAGAGTCAAGTAAGACAGGCACATTCCTGCCTTCTTGGAACCTGTAGGTTAATGTGAAATAAAATATTAAAAATATTTACATAAAATTATTTAATAAATCATAAATACTAGAAATGAAATAACTACTGTGAAGTACTATGAAGCATGATAAAGGATTTAATAGGGAATTTTTTTATTCTCTCAAATTTCAAATGTAGCATAGATTAGCAAATAACTCTGCTACAAAAGTACAAAACTTTTTGAACCGTTGAGATCTTTTTTCCTTCCTTTTTTTCTTGCAGATAAACAAGAAGTAAGAACTAAAATTTGTATGTTCTTTAAAATTTTACCCAAATAAAGTAACATTTCCCCCTGGATAAAGTGGATTTGGGGGAGGTTCCATGATTTCTTTTAAGAAAGAAGATGTTGCTCTATTGACAATATTTAAGAATAAGTTGAAATTTGCTGGCCATTACGTAGAAGTTAGAAGCTGAAGGGAGCATGAGACAAAAAGAGGAACATTTCACTTCTCAAACGAATGAGGTAGACCTAAGGCCCGAAAAAATTTTTTCACCTTTCCCAGCAACGTTTTATAACTATGTTAGGTGACTATAGCCTGTGATGATAAGCACCTAATCTGTTATATTTTAAAATAAGTCTTTTGAAATTATGAGAAGGGAGACACACATAAAACAGTTGTTATTTATAAACGTTTCCAATTAAAATTTCAGAAAAGCAGAAACTTGTAAAATTTTCTAGGCAGCTCTCACCTTCATTCAATTCACAGGCTGATTTGAGCAGAAAAACTGCAAAATGGCAGGATCACCCAGTATTCTGGAGCTGTATTCATATCTGTCTGTCTCTCTCTTTCTCTCTGCATGCATGTGATTTATATTTATCCTGAAAAATGGCAGGATCACCTAGTATTCTGGAGCTGTATTCATATCTGTCTCTCTCTTTCTCTCCGCATGCATGTAATTTATATTTATCTCCCCAGTTTTCTGAATAATTCAAACATTGTGTTTTAATTTGTGAATTATTCCAAATAATGCAGATAATTGATTAAAATCTGTACTTTTGACTAGCGTTGGCAAGGTTTAATCATAAAATCCAAGATATAAAAGCTATTTTTAAATGGGAATGAAGAAAGCATGTGATAGGGATTTGACTGAGGAATGGTTAAAAAAAGAAGGTATTATTATGTTCATATAGATTAAAGGAATGTAATCCCATTGAAATTCTTCTTTTAAGGTGGTGCCAGAAAGGAATTTATTTTTCTCTGTAGTAATACTAGGACTTGAAATAACTTATCTACTAATTAGTTACTTCATGGGAAAGAAAAAACTCATTTGTGTTTGCATTACTAAACATGAAGGCAAAGAAGCCAAGATGTGGTAGACAAGTTCTCTTCATCTGTCAGCAATAGCAGATGTTTATCTCTGTTTTTCCCTGAATGCTACATGAATATCTGGATGAGGCTGAGTTTCTGCCTAAGCAGGCAGAGCTGATCCTTGCATCCAGCAAACCACATTGCTCCAGCTATTGTTTCTGGCTTGGTAACCCTCATTACACTACCCGGCTCATTTTAGAAGGGATTGTTCAATATGATTGTCCCTTGCTCCTAAAAGCAATTACATTACAAACTGGTGTAAGATTTCTGGTTTCCTTTCAGAGCATTGGTAGGTGAGTGTGTTTGCTCCAATTCTATTGGTAGCACAAATGCCCTCTCATTCAACGTTTCAATTTTATGAGACCTTCAACCCTGCCATCAAAGTCAAATAAAAGTTCAAAGCCTGAAACCCTTTCTTTCATTTCTTCATCCCTTTGAGGGAGGGACTCTTGGGATGAAGTACAGATGGGGGTAAAATGACTTTTTGTGTAAGAAGCAAGACTTCATTATATTGCCTGTGTTTGGAAATATCCATGTGGAGCTCAATTTATTTCTTCACATCTGACACTGACAGTTTCTGGCACATAATAGTAAAATTCCAGTGTTTCCTAAAAGATTCTTGGTAACTGGTTCTATTTTATCTGAATTATAGCTTATAAAATAATGTAAGCAACTAACTCATATCATATTAATAAAGGAAATTCTCCTGCTAGATCCAAGTCAGTATTACAAGTCTAAACAGAAGACAATTGTATTGGGTTTATAATGGAATTCTTAGTTCTATCTACTTCTATGAAAGTGGATCTCAGTGATGCTGCCTGGAGAATTTGGTATAGTGTAAGCCATTTGCATTTAATGACCATCGAAACTAAGGCAAATATTTTCTTCTTTAGGACGTTATCTTTCAAAAATTCCACTGACAATTTGAAGCATAGCAATTCAATGAGGGATTATAGAAGCCATACCTTGGGATGTGTTTTTAAGTGGGGTAGAATAAGGACTCTTGCTGGTCTGTATATCTCTCTATGTGTCCTAGGGAGGACAGAGATATTTACCTTAAGTACTGGGTTTTGGACTAGCTACATCGTAATCAGTTGGGTAAATTTAAAAATAATACAGATTTGAAGACAAAAGTCCCAGGGATTCTTATTCAATTGGCCTGAAGCAAAGCTTTAGAATTAGTGTTATTAATAAGTATCTTACTCAATTTTAAGTTATGCCATGTTTGGGAAACAGTTTTTAAATCCATAAGCTACTTTACTTTTTCCTATAATGCTCTTTCATGAAGACATGACGAAATAAAATAATAACTTGTGATGATGCCAAAATAAATGTCCCAGTGCTTTTGTCTGTTTGATTTTATCTTTTCAAAGAAAATGTTGTGGTAGGAAAACAGTAGGTTGTTTAGGAAGAAACAACTCAGGCAAACTTGTGTAATTTGTCAAATGTGTTTTAGGTACTCTTGGGCCCTATGGTTGCATAGGTGTCTGTACCAGTCAGGATAAATTAGGTTATACTGTAGAAATGAACAGACCCCAAATCTCAGTGGCTTAATATAGCAGTTTATTTACTACACATGCCACAGATCCATATGATCAACGGCAGCTTTGCTGCACAGCATTTTCTCTGGGGCTCAGGCTGACAGAGCAGCCTCTGTCTAGGACATGGCTGGTGATTGTGGAGGAGTAGCAAAGAAGGCATGGTGAGCCATATGCAGGCTCTTAAAGCTTCTGCCCAGGGAAGGTCCCACAGCCATGCCTGAATTCCATGGGGAAAAGTGTAGAATCAATCCCCCATTAGGAAGGGATAGCAAACATTTGAGAATCAGAGTGCACCACATAATTCTCTTTAGAAAATGAACAGTGATGATCTTAAACCAACAGAAAACAAGTATTTACTGAGTACCTACCATGTTCCAGATACTAGGATATAACTGTAAATGGGAAACACAAAATCCCTGAACTCTTGGGGCTTTCATTGAAGGGGTGGGAGGAGGAATAAAACAAATATTTTTCTTTGAAGAAAAACAAAGCAGAATAGGAGACTAAGAGCAATGAGAGTGTTGGGAGTTCTATTTAGACAAAGTCATCAGGGAAGTGTCTTGTGAGATATTTGAGCATAAAATTGAGAGAAGAGAATGGACTCCATTCCAGGACCTGGGGGAGGAGACTTTGAGACAATGAGAGCAGCAATTGCAAAGGGCCTACAGCAGGAACATGTGTGGCCTGACAGGCACTACGAGAAGGTCAGAGTGAATAGACGCTTCCATTTCAAAAGGGAGAAATAGGGAAGAGAAAAGGGGTAAGAGGTCCCAAATAAGTCCAAACTACAAGGCAATTTCCATGAGATTTAAGGCTTAAGTACAGTCCTCTTTGACTTGATACTCTGCCCTCCAGATCCAGGTGGGGCAAAGGTCCCACCTTCCAGACACTGGGGCAGAAGTTCCATCTTGTAGGCCCACTAGGAAAGCAGTCTTTCCCCTGAAGCTTTGGCAGGGCTGGGTGGGAACCCCAAGACGCTGGGCAACCCCACCCCCCATGGCTTTGAGCAGAGGCCGTCTGGCCTGTTGAAAGTGAGGTGATAGGCTCCCCTTTTGAAACCAAGGGGGTGGCCCTGATGATCTCTGAATTGCCTTCAGGGTTATTCTTTCCTTGTCTCGAAGAACAGTGCACATTCATAATCAAATAGTTCTAGGGTTCCATCTTGAGAAATTCCAGAAGTCCAACAGTCTGGTCTCCCTTCATCCTTCCCATCTCCTTCCTCCTCAATTCAGACTGGAAGTTTTCCTGCTGGGGTTGCTGATGAAATCCATGGTGCACACACAAACCAATCTCTTTATCGGAGGGATGCTTGGCCACATCTTTAGTGTTCTCTCCCGAACACACTTTCTCAATTTTGCAATATGGGTAGGATGAGAATTTGTCAAATCTCTAAGTTCTGCTTCCTTTTTGCGTAACAATTCCATCTTTAAGTCATTTCTCTCTTCTCACATTTTCCTATAAGCATTCAGAAGGAGCCAGGCCTCACCAGCACTTTGCTTAGAAATTGTTTTAGCTAAATATTCCATTTCATTGCCTGCAAGTTCTACCTTCCACAAAACACCAGAACAGGAGCACAATTCAGTCAAGTTATTAGACACTTTATTACAAGGATCACCTTTTTTCCAGTTTTCAATAACATGTTCTTCATTTCTGTCTGAGACCTCATCAGAATGGCCTGTATAGGCCATATTTCTACCAACATTCTGGTCAGGATTACTCAGGTATTCTCGAGAAAATGTGAGGCTCTCTCTAGAGCTTTCCTCTCCTGAGCTCTTACCAGAATCACCCTCAATGGTCTGTTCATAGCAATGTAAGATTTTTCTAGCATGCACGTCAAAACTCTTCCAGCCTTCACTCCTTACCCAGTTCCCAAACTGCTTCCACACTTTTAAGTGTTTGTAATAGCAACACCTCACTCTCAGCACCAATTTCTCTCTTAGTCCATTCAAGCTAAAACAGAATACCATAGACTGAGTGGCTTATAAGCAACATAAATAAGAAATTTATTTTTCACAATTCTGGAGACTAGAAGGTTCAAGATCAAGGCACAGACAGATTCTCTGATGAGGGCCCACTTACTGGTTCACAGGCAGCTGACTTCTTGCTGTATCCTCACAGGCTGGAGAGGGTGAGGAAACTCTCTGAGGTCTCTTTTATAAGGGCAATAATCCAATGCATGACCTACTTATCTCCCAAAGGCCCTACCTCCTAATTCCATCAAAATGGGGTTTAGGATTTCAACATATGAATTTTGGAGGGACACAAACATTCAGTCAGTCTATAGCAAGGTCATTGGTCATTTTGGCAAAAGAGGTTTAAGTGACGTGATATAAGGATTAAAAACTTGACTTGAGCAATAATGGAGGCTGAGAATTTGGAGAGCAATTACAGACTCTTAAGAGGTTTTACTGTGAGTGGGAACAGTTGGCTAGGGTTCACTACTTCGCAGTTATTTTTTTCCACTGTAATTGTACCATTTTACATGTTTGCCAGCAGTACTTTAAGAGTTCCAGTTTTTCCACATTTTTACCAACACTTGGTATGGCCAGCTTTTGTTAATTTTAGCCATTCTAATGAGTATATAGTTATATCTCATTGTGGTACTTCCCTGATGACTGATGATATTATTGATCATCATTTCATGTGCTTATTAGACGTTTGTATAGCTTCTTTTGTAAAGTAGCTCTTCCAATTTTCCATTTTCTTGTTGGGTTTTTAGTCTTTATAATTGAGTAGTAAGAGTGCTTTATGTATTCTGGATACAAGTCTTTGTCTGGTATCTGGCTTGCCAATAGTTTCTTTCATGCTCCATGACTTGCCTTTGTGTGTTCTCATTAGTGTCTTTCAGTAAGAAAAAGTTTTCAATTTTTGAAGAGTTCCAACTTATCTATTTTTCCCTCATGCTTCATGCTTTCAATATTCTATCTAGGAAATATCTCCCTACCCCAATATTGCAGATTTTCTCTTATGCTTTCTTCTAGAAGTTTTCTCATTTTGTGTATTATATTTGTGTCTGTGACCCTTTTTTAGTTACATGTTGGGCATCATGTGATGTGAGGGTGGATATTCATTTTTTCCCTGTGGATAGCCATTTGAGTCAGCAATGTTAGTTAAAAAAAAAATTTTTTTTTCCCATCGAATTGCATTGGCAACGTTGCCAAAAATCAATTGAACATACAAACTTGCTTTACTAAATTTTTGGGCAGTGATCACTCGTCCTCTCTTTTTTACTATATTTGAATAAGATTGGTGTGCTTTTTCTTTCTTCAATATTTTATAGAATTCACCAGTGAATTTATCTAGTCCTGGACTTTTTCTTCTTGGGAAGGTTTTGATAACAAAGTAAATTGCTTTAATACATATAGAGTTATTTATATCATTTATTTTTTTCTTAAGTCAGTTTTGACATGTCATATTTTTTGGAAATGTATTTATTCATTTCAATATTCCTATTTTTTAGCATAAAGTTATTCATAGCATGGTCTTATTGTTCTTTAACATCTGTAGTGTTGATAACCCCTTTTTCATTACTAATATTGGTGATTTATATTATCTCTCTTTTTTTCTTGATCAATCTAGCTAGAGTTTTGTCAATTTTGTTGATCTTTTCAAAGAGACAGTTTTTGGGTTTGCTAAGCAGTTTCTCTATTGTCCATTTTCCATCTCATTGATTTCTGTTTTTATCTTTATTATTTCTTTCCTTCTACTTACTTGGGGTTTACTTTGCTCTTCTTTTTCTTGTTTCTTGAAGTGAAACTTAGGTCTTTGCTTTTAGAGCTTTCTTCTTTCTTATATAAAGCAACTTTTCCCTCTCACCACTGTTTTATCAGCATCCCACAAATTTCGCAGTGTTGTATTTTCATTGTCACTCAATTCAAAATATTTTCTAACTATGCCTCTGATTTCATCTTTAACCTGTGACTGTTACTTAATTTCCAGATATATAGGATTTTCCTAAGATATGTTATTGATTTCTAATTTAATTTCTTTGTGGTCAGAGAATCACTTTGTATAATTTTGATCCTTTTAATTTTATAAAAACATGTTATATTGTCCCACTTATGGTGTATCTTTGTCAGCGTTCTATGCGCACTTAGGGAAAAAATGTGTAGTATTCTCTAGTTTTTGAATGTAGTGTTCTATAAATTAGATCAAGATGGTTGAAAGTGTTGTTCAGATCGTCTGTATCTGTACAAGGGTTTCATCTCATTGTTCTATCATTCGGTGAGAAATGGGTGTTAAAATCTCCCATACATCAAGGTTGAACCTGAGATTGTGTAGGTTCACACTGAGTATCTGAGCACGTTCCTCTCCAGCTCTCCCCTCTAGGATTCTCCTCTCACTCTCCAGCCTCTGGACACTCATTTTCCTCTGGCCAGAAATATGGGGTATTTCTTGGAGTTTTAGCCACTTACAGTATTGCTACTGCTGTAGCACTCCAAGACCAGAGCCTGCCACGGGGGCAAAGCCACAAAAGAAAAGAGAACACAATGAGAAACTTAATTTTGTCTACTTTTCAGAGTCTTCACGTTTTTTTTGTATTTTGCCCAGAGTTTTTAGTCATAATCAGTGAGAGAAATGGGACATAGGTGGATGGAGCTCTTGTGGTATGCCAATATCAAAACATCCAAAAAGTTTCAGAAGTTTTATGTAGAAAAACTTTAGCCTTTTCACCAGGAATTCTGAATTTTTGTGTTTTTTTCAATAAGGTCTTCTTTATCCCAAGAATATAAATAAATATATATATTCTATCTTGTTTCTGATTTTTTTTTTTTTTTTTTGGCTGTGCCATGTAGCATGTGGGATCTTAGTTCTCCGACCAGAGATCGAACCTGTGCTCCCTGCAATGGAAGTGTGGAGTCCTAACCACTGGACCCCCAGGGAATTACCTAGTCTGTCTTGTTTCTGTTAGCACTTTCAAAGTTCTTTTGTTTGTTCATTTGTTTTGTTTTAAGCTTACTTATTAAGCCAACTAAAATTCATTTTTTAATGTTTTAGCATGGGATGAAACAGAGATCTAAATTTAATTTAATTTTTTTCACTTTGAATAGATGATCAATTGTTCAAGCACCATTTATTGTATAGTACATCATTTTCCCACAAGAATTTGTTTCTGGATTGTCCATTCTATTCTGTTGATCATTTTGATTATTAATTTTCCAATACCTAGCATTATTACTTTAATCCTTTTTTGGTCATAATGTATATTATTCTTGTTTTATACTTAACTTGTAATTCAAGTTGAATTTTCAAAAATTGTCTGAAGTAGGAATCTAATCCTTTTTTAAAGGACAGTCAATTGTCCCAACACCACTTTTTGCATACTCCATCATATACACACACAAATAAATGCATTTCTGAATTCTAGATTCCCTATACTGTTCCATTGACCTATTTATCTATCACTTTTCCAATATTTAGCAATACTGTGTTAAACCCTTTTTGATCATGATGTATATTATTGTTTTAATGAAGTTCTTCACTAAAAGTGCTAATATCTCCTACAACTGTGTATGGTGACAGATGTTAACTAGCCTTATTGTGGTGATCATTTTGTAATATATACAAATATTGAATCATTATATTGTATATCTGAAACTAAATAATGTTGTATGTGAATTATACCTCAACAAAAAAAATGTTAATATTAAATTTAGGGGGTTTGCATCTAGCTTTATAAGAGAAGATCTATTGCATTCTCTTCTTTCAGTATTCTGGTTCTGATTTTGTAGAATCCACCCATAAAATGTTCTGATCCTGGCTTTTGTCTATATTTTAGGTTTTGTCTATGCTGCTGGTCTATTCTGTTTTTAACTTCTTGAAGAAATCTTATTAATGTATATTTTTTCTGGAAGAGCAAATCATTCCAATTTAAAAAATTACTTTGTATAAAAATGTTCTCTTATGTTTTAAAAAATTCTGGAATTTATAGTTTTGATCTCTTTATCATTCTAATGTTTTTTTATTCTTGATCAGGTTACAAAAGGGCTGATTATTGGTATTTTCAAAGAGGCAACTTTTGACTTTAAATATATGTTCTATTGTGCTTTTAATTAATTAATTTCTATTTCTGTCTTTTGACTCCTCTTATAGTTTCTTTGGGTGTGTTTTTTCATTCTCTTTCTAGTTTATGTGGAATATATGGTTCATTTATATTTAATTTTTACTTTATTAAATACTTTTCGGCCTAGGTTTATTATTATTATTATCATTTTGTGTGTGTTTTTAAGTCTCAAAGTGGATAGATTTTCCTGTCTTGGCTTCTCTCCTTTTTCTATCCTTTAGGAGTTTCTTTTGTTTGTTTTGTTTTATTGCATTTTTTGTCTACTTTATACATATTTCTTGTCTACTTTTATTTCTGAAGTTTGTTAAAGTCTCCCAAATTAAGATACTTTTTTGTTGCTGAACTAGTCCCAGAGCATACATCCCAAAATACCTGTGGACTGCACTTTCCATAGCTTCCCATAGCCTCTGGAACCAGCTCAGAGTTCCAGAGGGAGAGAGCTAGGAAGACAATACGCAAAGGTCCTTAATGCAATGCCTGTTGCATCAGCTCTTTGCTTCCCTAGCGAGAGCCAAATCAGCAGTATTCTTGGCAAGGCAGACCCTTTCTCTGGAGGTAACTGTATGTAATTGATGAGCAAAGCAGTCTCTCTGTGTATGACATTATTTATAAGATTTCCTTGATGTGATGAAGGAAATTGGGAATTCCCTGGGGAAAGTCAGTGTATACACTCTGAGCACTCATTCACTTCCATAAGATATAAATATCTGAACTGTTAAACAACCAACTAATTTTGACAAGAGTACCTCCATTTCGGGTATTTGTAATGAGGTGGATGGAGTTAGAGTCTGTCATACAGAGTGAAGTAAGTCAGAAAGAGAAAAACAAATACAGTATGCTAACACATATATACGGAATCTAAGGAAAAAAAAAAAAAAAGGCCATGAAGAACCTAGTGGCAAGACGGGAATAAAGACACAGACCTACTAGAGAATGGACTTGAGGATATGGGGAGGGGGTGGGGTGAGATGTGACAGGGTAAGAGAGTGTCATGGACATATATACACTACCAAATGTAAAATAGATAGCTAGTGGGAAGCAGCCGCATAGCCCAGGGAGATCAGCTCGGTGCTTTGTGACCACCTAGAGGGGTGGGATGGGGAGGGTGGGAGGGAGGGAGATGCAAGAGGGAAGAGAAATGGGAACATATTGTATATGTATAACTGATTCACTTTGTTATAAAGCAGAAGCTAACACACTATTGTAAGGCAATTATACTTCAATAAAGATGTTTAAAAAAAATAAAAATAAAAATTAAAAAAAAAAAAAAAAAAAAAAGAGTACCTCCATTTCAGAGGAGGAAAGTCTGACTTGTAAAGAGACTGAAAATGTCATGGCTTCAGAGAAATATTTCCAAAGTAAATTAAAATTAAAGTTTATTATATTTCATAGAGTATTCTCTTATACACTATATAACTTTATACTAGCAATCATCCTGTGACAAAAATTTAAAAAACATGACTATCATCACCATACTGATAATACCATTGAATACAAAGGATCCGAAGTGACTCATCCAAAGTTATACAACTAGCACGTGGTAACATCAGTATTGGAATACACATCTTAGGACAACACACATCTATTTACTTCCACTTTATCATAGCAATCTCCTACAACCTAAAGACTCAATTTCCATGGGAAAGTTCTTGGATTCCAATTCACGTAGATGATGAAATTTTGGAAATGAGGAATTCCTCACCTGTAGTTGTTGAATAGATATCGGTTGATTTTAACAGAAATGTGCCAGATGTCTTCCAGTTTCCCTTCACCCTTTCTGCCACACTCTGCATACCAGGGGACTGACTTAAGCCTTAGCATCACGGGTTCACTTGACCTCTGAGATCTGGTAGGGTTGACCAGTGGGAGAGCCAGCAGGAGACCTGAGGGAAGAGGAGAATGAGGTTTGGGCATTTATATCCATTTTCTCCCTGCAGGTTGATTTGGGCTGGCCATGTAACTTAAGATCTTAGCTCTTGCAAAGGGTCTTCTTCACCCCCTTCTTTTCTCCCCTATTCCAGTAGCAATGTCCTCCCCTTGCCTTCTCAGGCCTAGGGTGAGTGTGGTTCCTTGGTGTTCCTTACCTCAAGTACCACACCATCCCTTCTGGTTTCTCTATACCCTACTCACACCTTTGTAAAGGTGTCTTTTTTAAATGATCCACAAATTATCTGATTTAAATGTGCCAGCTGTTTCTTGCAAGGACCCTGACTGATATAGGAAACAAATTACTCTTAAAGTTTATAGTTTAAGTACAAAAAGATGGGGTAAAGAGATAAGTTTTCTAGCCAAGCCCAAAATTATTCATATACTAACATCTGATTACTACAGTTTTGGAAAGGAGTTGACTCTTTTAATACATGCTTCATTGGGGATTACACATTTTCTGGACCAAACTCATAATCAGATCCAAAGGATTTCTAATACTTTATATATAGTTAATTAAATTTAACAGTAACAGGAAAAAAAGATAAAAGGAAACAACCCTTTCAGTTTCCAAAGCAGAGAGAAAAAACAGGGCACTGCTCCTAAATCACTCTGTTGCCATGCAAACTTCTTAGCCATACCACACTAAGACATCTCTTAGAAGAGTTAGAGTCTCCTGATTCTGATTCTTTGGCTATTTAAAGCAGGCATGGGGCACTGCAAGGGCTCACTTTCCAAAATTCAATGTAAGAAGAGAGCGGGAATGTTGATTACATGTGAACAGAGGGATTGAAACAATTTCCAGCAGGCGTCTATGTACACATGAGGATTCATATACACACACACACACACACACACACACACACACACACAGCCAGAAAGGCAAACCTGCAGAGAAAAAGGTATGATTGTCAGAATTCATTCTGGTGCTTGGGAACTAGACGGGACCAAAGGCTATTACTTTCCTTCTGAGCCAAAGCAGGGTGACATGCTGACATGTTCAGTATTTTCTGCCAGTTGGCCACAATTTGGGTGGGTGGGAAAATATAATTCATTCCTATTCTCCTCCCTTATCCCCTGCCATGGGTTAATTTTTAATATAATGCCATAAGGAATATTATAATTCAAAAAACAAGAAAGGAATCCAGCTACATATTTGCTTAATCAACATAGAATAGGTTTCCACTGTCAAAGTCAAATGAAGAGTGGAGCGTTATCCTCCAGTGGATTTGTTTTTGTTGTTTGTACAAGAATAAGGCTGAATACATTTCCATTTTTTGCATTTTAATGAGAAGGGGAACTGAAAACTAAAAATTTTGGCTGCAGCCACTGAGGGGTATGAGGTGGCACAAAATAATAGTGGGTTGTTCATACTAACAATTTTCAGTTTTGAAACAGTCCCTCTTGTCAGTCAAGGTAATGAGATAAAGTGGCCTACTAGATATTTAAGTTATAAAATTTGTGTCCTTGAACAATTATTGCAGGTTGCTAGTCTCTTGTCTTTGTTTTTAGCAATGTAATAGTATTTCTTCAGACACCAACTTAGGGGTACAGTTATGGCACAAATTAATAATAAAACAATTTGTGCATCAGTCCTTCTAGGTTTGGAACAAGGGAGATGAGAGTAAGCACTTAGAAACGAAAATGATTGTCAAAATTAACTTTTGTTTCCTAATTTCTCAAAGTGAGGATAAATAACTATACCTGAAGTGAAAGTTGATATATTGAGAACTGTAGGATTAAGCGTATCATTTAAAACTGTAACTGCAATTGTTTTTTGAATTTAAAATAGTCTGTATTTTTTTCAAACATCAAAGAAGAAGATGGCAAAGGAAGAAGATGCAAGACATTAAAAGCAGAAAAGATCATTGGTATGACAAAAAAATCTAATATATTAGCTTGATGATAAAAGTAAACGGCATAATGATCTACTAAATAAATAAAATGATGGGAGAAAATGTTACTATTATCAAGCAGAGGTGAATGCAAGCTGAAAGTCTTATGTTAGTTAATGATGTAGGTTAAAATTTACAGAGAAGTTATAATTATTCCTTATAAGTAAAAATATGAATAAAATATAAAATTACTGAAGATAAATGATATATTTACAAAAACACAATAATAGTGAAAAGCAATGCATCGGTTTCTATACTTTATGGATAAAAAAGACAAAATTTAAATACAGAAGATTTGAATAGCAATATGTGTAATAGTATTTAATAGATACGTAGATGTCAAATATCAAACCCTAGAAACAAAGAAAGGCATCAAGGTCTTCCCTGGTGGCACAGTGGTTGAGAATCTGCCTGCTAATGCAGGGGACACAAGTTCGAGCCCTGGTCTGGGAAGATCCCACATGCCACAGAGCAACTAGGCCCGTGAGCCACAACTACTGAGCCTGCGCGTCTGGAGCCTGTGCTCCGCAACAAGAGAGGCCACAACAGTGAGAGGCCCGCACACCGCGATGAAGACTGGACCCCGCTTGCTGCAACTAGAGAAAGCCCTCGCACAGAAACGAAGACCCAACACAGCCAAAAATAAATAAATAATTAATTAATTAATTTTAAAAAAATGTAATGCATCATTTTTTCAAGGACCCATAGATATTCACCGTTTGAAACAAAAAAATAAACCCCAAAGTAGAAATACTATAAGCAACATTCTCTGACAAAAAATGCATTCAGTGCTAGAAACAAATAAGAAAATCAGAAACAAAACAAAAATGTTTTTTGTAAAATAGTTCTCAGGTTAAGTAAACAATAACATCACAGTTACAGAATATCTGAAAAATAACAGTGAGGGAAAAATTTTTAAACCATATACATTTATATTACTCAAAAAAGAAAAAGAATGGAAATAAGTGAATAAGGTGCCAGTTTAGCTAGAAAAATGAATCTAAAATAAACTTTAGAAAAACATAAGGAAGAAATTTTTTTAAATGAGAAGCAAAAATCCATAATGAGAAAAGTGATAGAAATTATAAATTAATTCAAGACTTGGTTCTGGAGGGAGGGGGTATCAAATACAATTAAATAAGTAAATAATCTACCAATACCAAATATGAGCGAGACCAAAAGAGAGAGAAAAAACATGAATTCATAAAATATGCAAAGAAAAGGAGAAATGACTACAAATAATGAGAAAATCATCGTAAGAAAATATTTTGCACAATTTTATACTAATAACTTTTTAAACTGCATTTTTTTTCTCAAGAAGAAATAGACTACAAATTGTGCAAGAAATTGTGAATGTTGTTAAAGTTTTCCAAAATGCTTCTGACACAGAAGGTATCTTTGGAAATTATTTTCATTCTTCCAAGAGCCAGATTACTCCAACGTGATTTGAATTTGTTCCAGAGCAACACAAAATAAGGAATTCTCTTCATATTCTTTTATGACACTAGCATATGTGTGACAGTAACATTGAACAGATTCTCTTCTGTATCTCTCTCTCTTCCCTCTGTCTCTTCCCCTCTCTCTTTCCTCACAGAAACTGTGAATGATATATTAACAGAGAGAATTTAGCAGTACATCCAAAGAGTAATACAATATAACTGACTGAGATTAACTCCAAGAATGTATCCAATTCAGTATTGGCAAATACACTGATTCCTTTCAATCAGTCAAATCACAATAGATGCTAAAAATATTTGATTAAATTCAGGACTTTTCCTGACTTTAAAATATTGTTTTAAGTCTCACAAAAACTATAAATAAGAAGATACTCTTTACATAATAATAATCCAAATTTGACAAAAAAGATAAGTAAAGTATTGAAAATAGTAATAAAAACATAAAATAAAAAATATATTTGAATAAACTGATCAAGAAATATTTTGCAGGTATATAAAAGAAAAATAAAATATTCTAAAGGACACTAAATATAATTTAATAAATGAAAATAGGCGCCATGTTTTTGGTTACCAATACTTAATATTTTACTATTATTTTATTCACTTTCCTCAAAATAATAATATTCATGTATTTTTATTCAATATTGAAGTACTATTTCTTTTTTGCTTTTTTAAAAATATCTTTATTGTGTTAGTTTCTGCTGTACAACAAAGGGAATCAGCTATATGTATACATATATCCCCATATCCCCTTCCTCTTGCGATTCCCTCCCACCCTCCCTATCCCACCTCTCTAGGTGGTCACAAAGCACCGAGCTGATCTCCCTGTGCTATGCGGCTGCTTCCCACTAGCTATCTATTTTACATTTAGTAGTGTATATATGTCCATGCCACTCTCACTTCGTCCCAGCTTACCCTTCCCCCTCCCCCTGTCCTCAAGTCCATTATCTACGTCTGCGTATTTATTCCTATCCTGCCCCTAGGATCTTCAGAACCTTTTTTTTTTTTTTTTAGATTCCATATATATGTGTTAGCATATGGTATTTGTTTTTCTCTTTCTGACTTGTGAAGTACTATTTCTTTAGAAGCTTTTGAACTATTCTAAAATTAATTTTTAAAATAGATAAATGAAAAAGCTAAGACAATTTGGAAGGATCAAAAAAAGAATTGTAAGAATACTTATCCTACTAGATCTTAAAATTTATGAATTACAATATCTAACACAAAACTGCTACAGGAGGCAGAAACAGTCTGAAATGAAACATAATAAAGCAGCCAGAAATAGACCCAAGGATATGTGGTAATTAAGTATATGATAAAGATGGCATTTCATATTGGTGAGATGATGAATAGAATTTCTGGTATATAACATTGGGATTACTGGCTAGACATTTGGGGAAAAGAAAGCTGAATCCCTTATGGTAAAATAACTTCTAGATGGATCCAAGATTTAAATGTGTATAAAAAAAGATAAAGAATGGAAAGAAACCAGAAACTACTAGAAGAAAATATGGGTGAGTAATTTTATAGTCTTAGAATGCAACAATCTTTCTAAGCAATATAAGTAATAAAAGATCCATAATTAAATTTTGATAAATTTGGTTACATAATAATGTAAAATTTCTCCACCATAAAATGTCTTTAAGTTAAATCAAAAACAAAATACAACCTGGGAAATATATGAGAAAGAGTTAATACACTTAATATATAAAGAGCTCTAGCATATCAATGAGGCAGTCAAACACTGTAACAGAAATATGGGTAAAAAAGTAATAGGTGGTTCACAAAAGGAGAAATGCAAGGGCTGACAAACATGTGGAAAATAGTCACTCTCACTAGTAGAGAAATGGAAAAGAAATTACATATATTATTTTTTGCTCATGAAATTAACAGATGTTTATGTGACTATAGGGAACACTGAGTTGTCCAGGTCTTATTGGTGTAAATGTAATTCTACAGATTTCTCTAAAGCAGTGTAGGAGTGAGTATATTAAATTAGATACCTTTGGCCTAACAACTCTACTTCTAGAAATTTATCCCAAGGAGATCATTGTGTAGGTTAAATTAGTATATATGAGGTTTTTCTTTAATATGTATAAACAATCTGTAAATGTCTCTCAGTATGAAACTGATTCAATAAATTATAGTACAAATTATAGAACATCATATATCCAATAAAATAACAATATAGATCTGAATTTAATTATTCAGAAAGATGTTAATGACATTTTTTTTTGGTTGAGAATAGCAGGTTAAAAATAATAGGTAAAGAATAAACTGAAAATGAAATTATAAATAATAAGATCCATCTATGCAGATGTATGCATAGAAGTATACAAACATGTATTAGTTATATTTCCCTTGAATACAAGTGACAGAATCTCAGTCAAATTTAATTTAAGCAATCCAATCTATTTTTGGCTCAGATAGATGAAAAGTATAGAGTCCTGGTTTGCTTCTAGGCACATCTTTATCAGGGCTTCAGACAGGGTCATCAGGAAGAGCCAGTTTTTCCCTCTGTTTCCAAGTTTCTGCCCTTCCTCCTCTGTGGTGGTTTTATCTTCAGAACAATATCTCCCCTCATGATGACAAGGAGGCTGCCACAGTTTTTGCCTCTCCTCCTCTCCATATCAGCACTGGCATGAAAGAAAGTCTTCTAATTACTCAGTTGAAAGCTCTAGGTTCATTGGGTCTGGCTGTTTAACTTAGGATGTGTGCTTATACCCAAACCAACACTGTGATCTAGAGAACGTGAGATTCTGATTGGCTTAGGCCTGTGTGCTCTGTCACACGTTCCACCATATCTCCACCATATCCATAGGTGATATAGGATAATACCTATAGCATGGGGCCTAAGAGTCAGATGGGGCAGGGGGAGAGAGGAGGAATCTCAGTTAAAGAAAACTGGTGGGATAATTATCCGGAGATGGGTAAGTGGATGCTGGGCCACTGAAAGAACAAAAGAAGTTTCTCCCTTCATGATGATGTTTCTGAACACTACTATTTTTTGTATTATTTGAGAATTTACAATTTTTAGTTAGCAAAACTATGAGAAACTATTAGCATGCATTCTTTTTATATTTAGGTAAACAATAAATCTATTTTCAATATAAATAAAATACACAGATATTTGTTTTTCTTGTTCATGCTATTTTTGCTTTTTTGTATTTCTGCCTTGTCTTTCACTTATTTTTCTTTCCTATAAATCTATCAGTATTACTTCTTTCTATTATCTTTCATAGCTGTTATTCAGTCTTCCAAAGTCACAGGTAAAACAATCCATGCAAAAAGGGAAGATATTTATCCTAGGAAGTATCTCAGAGAAAAAAGTGGAAAAGTAAAGAAATAGGTGGTAGTTCCTGAATGTTTGAAGAGGGTATTAGGGAACTCATTTTGAAGTTGTATTTGCAGAGCAAACATGATTTTTACTTTGCTTGGAAGTTTATATGTGGTGCTGGAGGAAAGGGTGGCTTTCTATAAGCCTACTTGATATGCCTTTGGTGAATGGTTAATTCAGATCAGTGCTTCAAAAACTTTGTGTACATGTGAGTCACCTAGGGATCCGTTAAAATGGAGATTCCAATCCAGTATGACCATGCTGGGGCCCACAGTTCTTCATTTCTCACAAGCTCCCAGGTGATGTTAATGCTACAAGCCTATGGGCCATTCTTCGAAAAGGAAAGATTTGGATAATATTTTCTACCTATTAAGTAAAAACTTAAGCCAGCTATATTCTGCATGCTTTTTCTTAAGATTAGAAATATGTTAAAATATACTTTTATCTATTCCAGGTTTATTTGTACATGTTACTATATTTCTATTTAAGGCTACATTTTTAAAAATCAACAGAATTTGATTTTATTGTTTTGGCCAAAAAGTTCGTTCGGGTTTTCCCAAAGGATTTTACAGAAAAATCCAAACGAATTTTTGGACAACCCAATATGTTACCTCATGTTAAAAGATGGTAAATACTTTCATTCTTGCTCCCACTTTCTAATACAAAATCCCGTATCTGTTTTTACATTAACTCCATAAGAAAAAAATATTTTCTTGCCATCTTAAATGCTATTTTTCTTGTTCTGAAACCAAAGATAACTCAATTCAACTTTGCATTACATTGTGATTATGGATTACTGTTTGAGCATTCTACAATGTGTTCTGTCAAGGGCAAACTCAAGAGCTGTGGGTTTCTACTTTACTGCTGCCAACTAGCATGATTTATAAGGCAGAAGGAGCAAGGTGCAAAGAACTTCTCCTGGAGAAAAATCGTCTAAAAGTTAGGTTCCCGCTTGTGCAGAATGCTGGTTGCTTCTCCTCACTGCGGATCCATGTGAACTTGGGCAGCAGACAGAGCCCAGCCCTAGTTTCAACACCAATAAGGACTGAAGGCCCAAGCGGTTTAACCTGTCAGAGGCCAAATTTTGTGGGTGTGTATGAATTCACTTTGGGTTACCAACATTTTTAATGATTTTTAACGATGTACATGTTTTTAAACTTCACATACCCTCTCCAACTCCAGGCCCTTTGCCAGTTCCTCTTGGCTCTGCTAAGATGCATGGAATCTGGGAATCAAGATCAAGGGAGGAAGTCTGCTTTACTCAAGAGGGATGTGTGTGCGTGTAAAACAGAAACACCCCTCTCCATGCCTCCACTGGTTTGTGTGCCTTTCTTTAGCTTGCCCCAGGAGCCATACTTGCTTTGGGGACTCTAATAAGCAATTCCAAATGGTAACTCTGCTGTAATTTTTACTTCTATGTAAGCATCTCACTTGTCTTTGAGTTCCTGGCCCTGTTTTTGAATATGGCTTCCCTGATGGGTGAGCCATGATTCTATCTCCCTTAGCCCCTTGTTGCTATCTTGACTGTAGACACAGGTTACCTTACCTTTTGGGAGCTTATTTGGACTTTCAGACTGTACTCAGGGCTACAACTACCTATGATCTTCTCTGACTCCTATTGAGGCCCACTGGCTAGGAGTTTTTCTCATTCGTACTTCTCTGGCTATGATTTTGTGAAAGTTACCGGCACTTGCTAAGTAGAGAGTGGTAATAGTAACAGCATTTATAATAACAATAAAGCTTGTTGATGAAGAAAAATATCACCACAACCTACATTTACTTTTTTCCAGAGACAGAGACCTTTAGTAACCAAAGATGTCTCCCTTTTCAAGGCATCTACATAGTAAACAACTTCTTTTTACTGTAAAATCATGACACTTGTTGGATAATGGATGTTGGGTTGACCATTGGTGCAAGTTTGCCCTTTAGCCTTGCCAGTCTGGTGGTAGGAACAGGGACCCCATGGTGCACTCCTGTGGCTTGGCCATTCCCCTCACAGTTGCTTCTCTGAGTCTCAGGGGGCTTTACAAGAGATGTGGAGTTAATGCCTCTAGCACTGTATATAGACAGAAAAAAGTCTTACATATGCATGTGACTAGTTTTTAAATGTATAAGAAGAAAATGATGTTTTCAGTTTATTAGTCTTTGGGTACAAAACTTAAGCTATGGAAGAAAACAAAAAGGGTTCAAATATGTTTTGAATAATCATTTATTCTAGAGCATCTGGCAAACATAAACTTGGAAATATGGAAGAACCTCCATGTTAACAATGGCCACTTTCCAAAGAACAATAAGGGACATATACTGAAAACAACAACAACAAAAAAGCCCAACCACAGTCATCTGCCACAGAAGTAATGATTGTAGGAATGGTAAAGGATGGTGATACTAAGCAGAGGTTATGCCTTTAAGTCCTGCTAGTGAAATCCAATATAATGAAATGAGGGTTTAATCATAAAAACAAAGATGACTTTCACTTCTATTTTTAATTTTATGGATGAAAAGTAAGCCTCAGAAATATGAAAGAACCAAATAAAGGCCTCAAATAAGAATAACTTAAACTCCTTTTGTGGGGGGTTGGGGAGTTTGAGAGCAGAGGATCATTTGGCAGGCAATAGATAAATATAAGCAAACTGCAAGTCCTTGACTTTGCCTTAAGTGGCAAAATGCATGATGAAGACAAGACCGAAAGAGTCTGAGTTGATAAACATGGAGGCAATTATTATTCTTATTTATTGGCTTATAAAGCACATCTTACTTAATACAAGGTGCTGGGCTGGAAATCAGAAAGGCCGTAGAAACCCCAAAGTAGAGCCATTCTGAGAGTTGAAGTCCTGCAGAGAATATTTTTATTTACTTCAGAAGGTAAGATGTCATATGTGGAACTATGTGTACGAAGGAGTTTCACTGAATAAGGATTATAATTGCAAAATGAATGCTGTACCATGTGCCAGGATGGCAATAGTATGTTGAACCTAAATAAAGAATGTAGGCTAAAGCATTAGAACAGATTAAGATATTTTAAATCAAATTTATTATTATTATTTTATTTTAAAACTTTTTTTCTGAATGAGGAATGGTGGGAGTGAGGTGGTGAGGAGATGCAGGAAAAGAGTTACAGAAAGAGAGGTGCCACAATGGCTAAGTAAAAATTGGTTAAGTTAATTCAGAGCTACTCAGTGGGAGGTCTATATCATATTTTTTATATTTTGTAATAAGCCCAAAATTGTATGGGTCTTTTTTTCCTAAACTGGCAACTTTATGTGGCTATGTTCGTCTATACCCAGTCTGAGTGGGCATACACACAAACCAAAACATTTAAAAAAATGTTGCCTGTCTCCAGGATGTTTTAAAACTAATTTATTTGACTTTACATCATTATTAAGGAAGATTATTTAAACAGAGACACAGTCTACTTTTTGAATATCCTACCCTGGGACTAAAATTAGCAACTAGACCCTGAATTTAAACCATTCCAAGTTGTGGAATGAATCACATTAAACTTTCTACCAGTTTTCCTGTTCAGTTTAATCTGATAGCCCCAAGAGATGGGTTCTGAAGGAGTGCCTGAGCTATTGGGGAAGGAAGTGGTTAAGAAGAAAGAAGTACATTTCTGGTCAGGGTGTCTGAGCATGCAGTGACATTACTCAGGGCTGGAGTAGATGGTGCCTAAATATCAAGTGTCATTTAGAGGTGTCAAAAGGCTTACCAGCTCTAAAATACCTGATGGTCCCACCATAAATTCACTCAACAAGGATACATTTGTTAATTAAACATTTTGGGGAGACAGGGCATCTATCATGGGCAGAGTCTTGTGTTTGGCATTTATGTATGATTCAAGGGAGGAATAAGACATGTCTTTGATTTCAAGAAGAGACCCAGTTCATATTACCCAGGCCCTGTCAACAGTGCAAATGAAGCCCACATACCATATGTCTAAATATTTTAAAGCCATAAATTAAAATGTGAAACAAGTTTATTGAGATATCTTTGACACATAAAAATCGTGTATGTTTAAAGGCTAAAATGTGATGTTTTGATATATGTATACATAGTAAAAAGATCACCATAATCAAGCTAAATAACATATCCTTCACTTTTACATAATTACCAGTGTGGGTTTGTGTGTGTGTTCCTGTGTTGAGAAGTTTTAAGATCCATCCTCTTAGCAAATTTCAGTAATACAATACAGTATTGTTCATTCTTGTTACCATGCTCTATATTATAGCTCCAGCACCCATTCATCTTGCAAAACTGAAACTTTGTACCCTTGACCAACATCTCCTCATTTTCCACTCTCTATCCTAACCTTTGGCAACCACCATTCTACTCTCTGCTTCTATGAGTTTGACTAGTTTAGATTCCAAGTATGAGGGAGATATATAGGACTTGTCTTTCTGTGTGTGGTTTATTTCACTTAGCATAAAGTTCTCCAGGTGTCTTCTTTTTTAAGATTGAATAATATTTCATGGGAGGGAGGGAGAGAGAGAGAGAGAGAGAGAGAGACACCACATTTTCTTTATCCATTCATTTGTTGAAAGACATTTAGTTTGTTTCTATATCTTGACTACTGTGAATAATGCTACAATAAACATGGGAGTGGAGATATCTCTTTAAGATCCAGATTTCAATTCCTTTGGATAGATATCCAGAAATAAGCTTCCTGGATCATACGTTAGTTCTATTTTTAGTTTTTTGAGGAACCTCCATACTGTTTTCAATGATGTCTGCACTAGTTTACATTCCCACCTACTGTACAAGGATTCCTTTTCTCCATATCCCTAACAACACTTATCTTTTGTCTTTTTGATGACAGCCATTCTAACAGGTGTGAGGTGATATCTCATTGCGGTTTTGATTTGAATTTCCATGAGATTAGTGATGTTGAGAACTTTTAAAATACTTATTGACCATTTGTATGTCTTCTTTTGAGAAATGTCTATTCAGGTCCTTTGCCCATTTTTAATTTTATTTATTTATTTATTTATTTAACATCTTTATTAGAGTGTAATTGCTTTATGATGTTGTGTTAGTTTCTGCTTTATAACAAAGTGAATCAGCTATAAATATACATATATCCCCATATCTCCTCCCTCTTGTGTCTCCCTCCCACCCTCCCTATCCCACCCATCTAGGTGGTCACAAAGTACTGCTCTGATCTCCCTGTGCTATGCGGCTGATTCCCACTAGCAATCTATTTTACATTTGGTAGTGTATATATGTCCATGCCACTCTCTCACTTCGTCCCAGCTTACCCTTCCCACTCCCCGTGTCCCCAGGTCCATTCTCTACATCTGCGTCTTTATTCCTGTCCTGCACCTAGGTTCTTCAGAACCATTTTTTTTGATTCCATATATATGTGTCAGCATACGGTATTTGTTTTTCTCTTTCTGACTTACTTCACTCTGTATGACAGACTCTAGGTCTATCCACCTCACTACAGATAACTCAATTTTGTTTCTTTTTATGGCTGAGTAATATTCCATTGTATATATGTGCCACATCTTCTTTATCCATTCATCTGTCGATGGACACTTAGGTTGCTTCCATGTCCTGGCTATTGGAAATAGAGCTGCAATGAACATTGTGGTACGTGACTCTTTTTGAATTATGGTTTTCTCAGGGTATATGCCCAGTAGTGGGATTCCTGGGTCGTAGGGTAGTTCTATTTTTCGTTTTTTTTTTTTTTTTTTAAATTAAAAAAAAATTTTTTTAATATTAAAATAACAAAATAAAAATTAAAAAAATTATTAAAATAAAATAAGAGGAAAAGAGGTATCAAACCAATAAGCAAATCCACCAATGACAGCAAGCACTAAAAGCTAAACTGAATAAACATAAAAATCAGAAACAATTCAGTAGCAGACAGCAAACCCCAAGTCTACAGTTGCTCCCAAAGTTATTTTTCGTTTTTTAAGGAACCTCCATACTGTTCTCCATAGTGGCTGTATCAATTTATATTCCCACCAACCGTGCAAGATGGCTCCCTTTTCTCCACACCCTCTCCAGCATTTATTGTTTGTAGATTTTTTGATGATGGCCATTCTGAATGGTGTGAGGTGATATCTCATTGCAGTTTTGATTTGCATTTCTCTAACGATTAGCGATGTTGAGCATCCTTTCATGTGTTTGTTGGCAATCTGTATATCTTCTTTGGAGAAATGTCTATTTAGGTCTTCTGCCCATTTGTGGATTATGTTGTTCGTTTTTTTGATATTAAGCTGCATGAGCTGCTTGTAAATTATGGAGATTAATCCTTTGTCAGTTGCTTCATTTGCAAATATTTTCTCCCATTCTGAGGGTTGTCTTTTCATCTTGTTTATGGTTTCCTTTGCTGTGCAAAAGCTTTTAAGTTTCATTAGGTCCCATTTGTTTATTTTTGTTTTTATTTCCATTTCTCTAGAAGGTGGGTCAAAAAGCATCTTGGTGTGATTTATGTCATAGAGTGTTCTGCCTATGTTTTCCTCTAAGAGTTTTATAGTGTCTGGCCTTACATTTAGGTCTTTAATCCATTTTGAATTTATTTTTGTGTATGGTGTTAGGTAGTGTTCTAATTTCATTCTTTTACATGTAGCTGTCCAGTTTTCCCAGCACCACGTACAAAGAGACTGTCTTTTCTCCATTGTATATTTTTGCCTCCTTTATCAAAGACAAGGTGACCATATGTCTGTGGGTTTATCTCTGGGCTTTCTATCCTGTTCCAGTTTTTGTTTTTGTGCCAGTATCAGACTGTCTTGATTACTGTATCTTTGTAATATAGTCTGAAGTCTGGGAGCCTGATTACTCCAGCTCCATTTTTCTTTCTCAAGATTGCTTTGGCTATTCAGGGTCTTTTATGTTTCCATACAAATTGTGAAATTTTTTGTTCTACTTCTGTGAAAAATGCCATTGGTAGTTTGATAGGGATTGCATTGAATCTTCAGATTGCTTTGGGTAGTATAATCATTTTCACAATGTTGAATCTTCTAATCCAAGAACATGGTATTTTTCTCGTTCTGTTTGTATCATCTTTAATTCCTTTCGTCAGTGTCTTATAGTTTTCTGCATACAGGCCTTTTGTCTCCTTAGGTAGGATTATTCCTAGGTATTTTATTCTTTTTTTGCAGTGATAAATAGGAGTTTTTCCTTAATTTCTCTTTCAAATTTTTCATCATTAGTGTATAGGAATGCAAGAGATTTCTGTGCATTAATTTTGTATCCTGCTACTTTACCAAATTCATTGATTAGCTCTAGCAGTTTTCTGGTAGCATCTGTAGGATTCTTTATGTATAGTATCATGTCATCTGCAAACAGTGACAGTTTTATTTCTTCTTTTCCGATTTGGATTCTTTTTACTTCTTTTTCTTCTCTGATTGGTGTGGCTAAAACTTCCAAAACTATGTTGAATAATAGTGGTGAGAGTGGGCAACCTTGTCTTGTTCCTGATCTTAGAGGAAATGGTTTCAGGTTTTCACCATTGAGAACCATGTCGGCTGTGGTTTTGTCATCTATGACCTTTATTATGTTGAGGTAAGTTCCCTCTATCCCTACTTTCTGGAGGGTTTTTATCATAAACGGGTGTTGAATTTTGTTGAAAGCTTTTTCTGCATCTATTGAGATGATCATATGGTTTTTATCCTTCAGTCTGTTAATATGGTGTATCACATTGATTGATTTGCATATATTGAAGAATCCTTGCACTCCTGGGATTAAACCCCATTTGATCATGGTGCATGATCCTTTTAATGTGTGGTTGGATTCTGTTTGCTAGTATTTTGTTAAGGATTTTTGCATCTATGTTCATCAGTGATATTGGCCTATAGTTTCCTTTCTCTGTGACATCTTTGTGTGGTTTTGGTATCAGGGTGAAGGGGGCCTTGTAGAATGAGTTTGGAAGTGTTCCGCACTCTGCTATATTTTGGAAGAGTTTGAGAAGGATAGGTGTTAGCTCTTCTCTAAATGTTTGATAGAAGTTGCCTGTGAAGCCATCTGGTCCTGGGCTTTTGTTTGTTGGAAGATTTTTAATCACAGTTTCAATTTCATTGCTTGTGATTGGTCTGTTTATATTTTCTATTTCTTCCTGGTTCAGTCTCGGAAGGTTTTGCTGTATTAAGAATTGGTCCATTTTATTGGCCTAGAGTTGCTTGTAGTAATCTTTCATGATCCTTTGTATTTCTACAGTGTCAGTTGTTACTTCTCTGTTTTCATTTCTAAATCTATTGATTTGATTCTTCTCCCTTTATTTCTTGATGAGTCTGGCTAATGGTTTATCAATTTTGTTTATCTTCTCAAAGAACCAGCTTTTAGTTTTATTCATCTTTGCTATCCTTTCCTTCATTTCTTTTTCATTCCTTTTTTTTTTTTAAATATCTTTATTGGAGTATAGTTGCTTTACAGTGGTGTGTTAGTTTCTGCTTTATAACAAAGTGAATCAGCTATACATATACATATATCCCCATATCTCCTCCCTCTTGCATCTCCCTCCCATCTTCCTTATCCCAGCCCTCTAGGTGGTCACAAAGCACTGAGCTGATCTCCCTGTGCTATGCAGCTGCTTCCCACTAGCTATCTATTTTACATTTGGTAGGGTCCATGGACTCTCTCACCTCGTCCCAGCTTACACTTCCACCTCCCCATGTCCTCCAGTCCATTCTCTACGTCTGCATCTTTATTCCTGTCCTGCCCCTAGGTTCTTCAGAACCTGTTTTTTTTTTTTTTTTTTTTTTTTAGATACCATATATAGGTGTTAGCATACGGTATTTATTTTTCTCTTTCTGACTTACTTCACTCTGTATGACAGACTCTAGGTCCATCCACCTGATCTGATCTTTATGATTTCTTTCCTTATTCTGACTTTGGGTTTTTTGGCTTTTCTTTCTCTAGTTGCTTTAGGTGTAAGGTTAGGTTGTTTATTTGAGATTGTTCTTGTTTCTTGAGGTAGGATCATATTGCTATAAATTTCCCTCTTAGAACTGCTTTTCCTGCATCCCATAGGTTTTGGGTCATTGTGTTTTTATGATCATTTGTTTCTAGGTATTTTTTAATTTCCTCTTTGATTTCTTCAGTGATCTCTTGGTTATTTAGTAGTGTATTGTTTAGCCCCCATGTGTTTGTATTTTTTACAGCTTTTTTCCTGTAATTGATATCTAGTCTCATAACATTGTGGTCAGAAAAGATACTTGATACTACTTCAATTTTCTTAAATTTACCAAGGCTTGTTTTGTGACCCAAGACATGATCTATCCTGGAGAATATTTCATGAGCACTTGAGAAGAAAGTGTATTCTGTTGTTTTTGTATAGAATGTCCTATAAATATCAATGAAGTTCGTCTTGTTTAATGTGTCATTTAAACCTTGTGTTTCCTTATTTATTTTCATTTTGTATGATCTGTCCATTGGTGAAAATGGGGTGTTAAAGTCCCCTGCTATGATTGTATTACTGTCCATTTCCCCTTTTATGGCTGTTAGCATTTGCCTTATGTATTGAGGCGCTGCTATGTTGGGTGCATAAATATTTACAATTGTTATATCTTCTTCTTGGATTTATCCCTTGATCATTATGTAGTGTCCTTCTTTGTCTTTTATAATAGTCATTATTTTAAAGTCTAATTTGTCTGATAGGAGAATTGCTACTCCAGCTCTCTTTTGATTTCCATTTGCATGGAATATCTTTTTCCATCCCCTCACTTTCAGTCTGTATGTGTCCCTAGGTCTGAAGTGGGTCTCTTTAGACAGCATCTATATGGGTCTTGTTTTTGTATCCATTCAGCCAGTCTATGTCTTTTGGTCGGAGCATTTAATCCATTTACATTTAAAGTAATTTTTGATATGTATGTTCCTATTACCATTTTCTTAATTGCTTTGGGTGTTTTTTGTAGGTGTTTTCTTTTTCTTGTGTTTCCTGCCTATAGAAGTTCCTTTAGCATTTGTTTTAAAGCTGGTTTGGTGGTGCTGAAGTCTCTTAGCTTTTGCTTGTCTGTAAAGGTTTTCATTTCTCTGTCAAAACTGAATGAGATCCTTGCTGGGTAGAGTAATCTTGGTTGTAGGTTTTTCCCTTTCATCACTTTAAATATGTCCTGCCACTCCCTTCTGGCTTGCAGAGTTTCTGTTGAAAGATCAGCTATTAAACTTATGGGGATTCCCTTGTATCTTATTTGTTGTTTTTCCCTTGCTGCTTTTAATATTTTTTCTTTGTGTTTAATTTTTAATAGTTTGATTAATATGTGTCTTGGAGTGTTTCTCCTTGGATTTATCCTGTATGGGACTCTCTGCGCTTCCTGGACTTTCCCTTCCCATATTAGGGAAGTTTTCAACTATAATCTCTTTAATTATTTTCTCAGTCCCTTTCTTTTTCTCTTCTTCTTCTGGGACCCCTATAATTCGAATGTTGGTGTGTTTAATGTTGTTCCAGAGGTCTCTGAGACTGTCCTCAATTCTTTTCATTCTTTTCTCTTTCTTCTGCTCTGTGGTAGTTATTTCCACTATTTTATCTTCCAGATCACTTATCCATTCTTCTGCCTCAGTTATTCTGCTATTGATTCCTTCTAGAGAATTTTAATTTCATTTATTGTGTTGTTAATCATTGCTTGTTTGGTCTTTAGTTCTTCTAGTTCCTTGTTAAACGTTTCTTGTATTTTCTCCATTCTATTTCCAAGATCTTGGATCATCTTTACTATCATTACTCTGAATTCTTTTTCAGTTAGACTGCCTATTTCTTCTTAATTTTTTGGTCTGGTGGGTTTTTACTTTGCTCCTTCATCTGCTGAGTATTTCTCTGTCTTCTCAGTTTGCTTAACTTACTGTGTTTGGGACTCCTTTTTGCAGTTTGAAGGTTCATAGTTCCCGTTGTTTCTGGTGTCTGCTCCTAGGGGGTAAGATTGGTTCAGTGGGTTTTTCGGATTCCTGGTGGAGGGGACTGGTGCAGGTGTTCTGGTGGATGAGGCTGGATCTTGTATTTCTGGTGGGTAGGATCGCATCTGTTGGTGTGTTTTGGGGTGTCTGTGAACTTATTATGATTTTAGGCAGCCTCTCTGCTAATGGGTGGGGTTGTGTTCCTGTCTTGCTAGTCATTTAGCATGGGGTGTACAGCACTGGAGCTTGCTGGTCATTGAATGGAGCTGGGTCTTAGATTTGAGATGAAGATCTCTGGGAGAGCTGTCCCCGATTGATATTACGTGGGGCTGGGAGGTCTCTGGTGGTCCAGTGTCCTGAAGTTGGCTCTCCCACCTCAGAGGCTCAGGCCTGATACCCGGCCGGAGCACCAAGATCCTGTCAGCCACACATCTCAATAGAAAAGGGAGGAAAAAAAGAGAGAAAGAAAAAATATTTATTATAGAATAAAGTTATTAAAATAAAAAATAAAAAAGTTATTAAAATAAAAAAATTTTTAAGTAATTAAAAAAAAAGAACACGAGAGCAACAAAACCAATAGAGAAATCCACCAATGATAACAAGCCCTAAAAACTACACTAAGATAAACATAAAAATAAGAAACTAGTCAGTCACATACAGGAAACCCCAAGTCTACAGTTGCTCCCAAAGTCCACTGCGTCAATTTTGGGATGATTAGTCATCTATTCAGGTATTCCACAGATGCAGGGTACAACAAGTTGATTGTGGAGATTTAATCCGCTGCTCCTGAGGCTGCTGGGAGAGATTTCCCTTTCTCTTCTTTGTTCGCACAGCTCCTGGGGTTCAGCTTTGGATTTGGCCCCACCTCTGCATGTAGGTTGCCCTCTGACATCTGTTCTTCGCCCAGACAGGAGGGAGTTAAAGGAGCAGCTGGTTAGGGGGCTCTGGCTCACTCAGGCTGGGCAGAGGGAGGGGCAGAATGTGAAGCAATCCTGCGGCGGTAGAGGCCAGTGTGATATTGCAACAGCCTGAGGCGTTCCGTGTGTTCTCCTGGGGAAGTTGTCCCTGGGTCACAGGACCCTGGCAGTGGCAGGCTGCACAGGCTCCCAGGAGGGGACGTGTGGATAGTGATCTGTGCTGGCACACAGGATTCTTGGTGGCTGCAGCAGCAGCCTTAGCATTTCATGCCCGTCTCTGGGGTCCGCGCTGATAGCTGCGGCTCACGCCTGTCTCTGAAATTCGTTTAGGCAGTGTTCTGAATCTCCTCTCCTCGTGCATCCTGAAACAATGGTCTCTTGCCTCTTAGGCAGGTCCAGAGCTTTTCCTGGACTCCCTCCCGGCTAGCTGTGGTGCACTTGCCCCCTTCAGGCTGTGTTCACACAGCCAACCCCAGTCCTCTCCCTGGGATCTGACCTCTGAAGCCCAAGCCTCAGCTCCCTGCTCCCACCCGCTCCGGCAGTTGAGCAGATAAGCCTCTCAGGCTGGTGAGTGCTGGTCGGCACTGACCCTCTGTGCAGGAATCTCTCCGCTTTGCCCTCTACACCCCTGTTGCTGCGCTCTCCTCCGTGGCTCTGAAGCTTCCCCCCCCGCCCATCCCCCATCTCCACCAGTGAAGGGGCTTCCTAGTGTGTGGAAGCTTTTCCTACTTCACTGTTCCCTCCCAGAAGTGCAGGTCCTGTCCCTATTCTTTTGTCTCTGTTTTTCCTTTTTTCTTTTGCCCTACCCAGGTACGTGGGGAGTTTCTTGCCTTTTGGGAAGTGTGAGGTCTTCTGCCAACGTTCAGTAGGTGTTCTGTAGGAGTTGTTTCCCATGTAGATGTATTTTTGATGTATTTGTGGGCAGGAAGGCGATCTCCATGTCTTATTTCTCTGCCATCTTGAAACGTCCTCTTTGCCTTTGCTTTAGATGTCATGACAAAAAAAAAAATAAGTTATTGCCTTAACCAGTGTCAGTAAGCTTTTTGTCTATTTTCTGCCAGTAGTTTTACTATTTCAGGTCTCACATTTAAGTCTTTAATCTATCTTGGGTTCATTTTTGCATATGGTGTGATAAGGTTCCAATTTCATGTGGATATGCAGTTTTCCCAAAACCACTTATTGAAGAGATCTCCCCATTCTGTGTTCTTAGCACCCTTTCAAAGGTTAGTTGACTGTAAATGTGTGGATTTATTTCTGGGCCCTCTATTCTGTTTCATTGTTTTATATGACAGTTTTTATGACAGTACCACACTGTTTCAAATACTGCACCTTTGAATATATTTTGAAATCAGAGAATATGAAGCTTCCATCTTTGTTCTTCTTGCACAAAATTGCTTTGTCTATTCAAGTTCTTTTGTGGTTCCATATGAATTTTAGGATTTTTTTTTCTATTTCTGTAAAGAATGCCATTAAAGTGCCATTAGAGTTATGATAGGAATCACACTGAATCTGTAGACCACTTTGGGTAGTTTGGATATTTTAACAATATAAAGTTTTCCAATTCATGAACATAGGATGTCTTTCCATTTATATGCATCTTCTTTAATCTCTTCATGAGTGTTTTAAGTTTTCAGTATACTAGTTTTTTACTTCTTTGGTTAAGTTTATTCCTAAGTGTTTTATTTATTCTTTTTGTTGCTATTGTAAATGGGATTGTTCCCTTAATCTCCTTTTTGGATAGCTCATTTTTACTGTGTAGCAATGCCGTCAACTTTTGTATGTTAATTTTGTATGTTAATTTTGTATCCTGCAACTTCACTGATGTTGTTTATTAGTTCAGACAGTCTTTTTGTTGAGTCTTTATGGTTTTCTACATATGATCAAGCCATCTGCAAACAGAGATCATTTTACTTTTTACCTTCCAATGTGTATGCCTTTATTTCTTTTTATTGTTTAATTGCTCTGTCTGGGATTTCCAGTACTAGGTTGAATATAAGTGACAAAAAGGATGGTACAGAGCATCCTTGCCTGTACCGAATCTTAGTGGAAAAGCTTTTGGTTTTTCTCTATTGATTATGATTTTAGCTGTGGGCTTTTCATATATGGTCTTTATTTTACTGAGGTAAGTTTCTCTATACCTATTTTGTTGAGACTCTTTATCATGAATGGACATTGAATTTTTGTCAAATGTTTTTTCTGTATCTATTCAAAGATCATGTGGTTTCTATGTTTCATTCTGCTAATGTGGTATATCACACTGACTGATTTGTGTACGTTGAACTATCCTTGCATCTTAGAGATAAACCCCACTTGGTCATGGTGTATAGTCCTTTTAATGTGCTGTTTAATTTGCTAGTTTGCTAGTATTTTATTGAAGATTTTTACATCTAGGTTCATTACGGATGTTGACCTGTAGTTTTCTTTTCTTGTGGTGTCTTATCTGACCCTGGTATCAGGGTGATCAGCATAAAAAAAAAAAAAAAAAATCAGTTTGGAAATGTTCCCTCTTCTATTTTTTTTGAAGAGCTTAACAGGGATTCATATAAATTAACTTTTAAAATCAAAATTAGTTAAGTAAAGCTGAAAATGTTTAAATTTTGAAAATAATGAAATATCACTCAATATTTTAATAAAAATAAAACTATTTGCATTTCTAGCATTAAGTATCTCTTTTGTTACCAAGGTAAAGAATTAGTAACATGCTCCATGAATGTTCTGTCTAGACCAACATGTATGAATTGTTAAGTATTTCAGCCACCATGGGCAACTCTTGTGAATATCATACCTCCAGAATCACAAACCAGAACACAAAGAAAATAGACTCTTGGCATTACAAAGAAATGATTGATATGCAAAAGTAGATTGCATTCACACTATCTAAAAGGGAAAATTTTACAGTTAATAACTTTGTCTTATCTCTTTCCTAAGCTCACCAGTGCTCATCAAATCTTCCCCTTACTTCAGAGAAACACTTGCTTCTGACATGGGCAGTGGAAAAGCCAACTAACCTTCACAACATTCAAGTGCAGTCACCTTTGTTTTGAGCACATAGGACAAGAAAGGTGGACAACGATATTCCCTGGATCTGAACAGTTTAGTCAGAAGAGCTGTTGTTTTAGAGTGACATATGCTACATTGTACCAGTCTTCAAGGTTGAATCTCAAGTGACTAAGACCCATGTGTCCTTTAATAAATTTAGCATTGTGGTGTTTGTGATATACAGGGCTTAATAAAGCATAGATGCTGTGTCACAGGCTCTTGCCTGGGCCAAGGATGGTTCCACCATAGAGCCTATAATTTAACAAGAGAAAGAGACATATAAATCGTGAATTATAGCAGAGACTAAATGAAGGAGTGCTGTGATAGAAGAATAACAATACTCAAATTTTATTGGCTCCCTATGTCCCACTCTTACAAGTGCTTTATGTATGTTATTTCATTTGAACCTCACAGAATAAGTGAAGATTGCAAAATACAGAATTGAGGCACAGAAACATTAGGTAGCTTGCCCTCGTATGTGAATGCCAGTCAGAGGTCACGTTTTTAAGTCGACGTTTGCTGGATATAGTAGTTTGCCAAATTTTATTTTAAACTTTCAAATAGATGTTCACTGAAAGGCATTTTTTTCTTTATCATTATGCTCTTGTCAGGTTTTGCATTTTCAAGAAAAAAATTCAGCTCTGTGTGTACGTGTGTGCTTGTGTGTTTTTTCCTAGAAATAGGGTCTTGGTTTTTATCAGCTAAGTCTAAAATGTATATGGAAATGGCAAAGGCCAAAAATTGTCATGAAAATCTTATAGAAGAACAAAGTTGGAAGATTTACACTATTGGGTATCAAGATATATCATAAATCAACAGTTATTAAAATAATATGGTATTCAGAAAAGGAGAAACAAATCAAGGGAATGTTGCAGAGAATTCAGAAACAGGCCTATACCCAAAAGGAATTTTGATTTATGATAAAAATGATCCTGCTTAGGGTAGAGGAAGGGCAGCCATTTCAATAATGATGATGGGTCATTGGATATCTGTATATGAAAATAAATGAAATTTGATTCTCGTCACATATCATATCCAAACATCAATTCCAGGTGGATTGTAGTACTAAACTGAAAGTGCTTCTAGAAGATAGCATGGGAACATATCTTTCTGACCTTGAGGGATGAAAAGATATTTTTAAAACAGAACATCAAAGCACTAATCATAAAGAAAAAGACTTCCAAATTTGACCACATCAAAATTAAGGCGTTCTGGGGCTTCCCTGGTGGCGCAGTGGTTGAGAATCTGCCTGCCAATGCAAGGGATACGGGTTCGAGCCCTGGTCTGGGAAGATCCCACATGCCACGGGTCAACTGGGCCCGTGAGCCACAGCTACTGAGCCTGCACGTCTGGAGCCTGTGCTCTGCAACGAGAGGCCGCGATAGTGAGAGGCCCGCGCACCGCAATGAAGAGTGGCCCCCACTCGCTACAACTAGAGAAAGCCCTCGCACAGAAACGAAGACCCAACACAGCCAAAAAATAATAATAATAATAATAATAGAAAATGAAAACTGACATGTGCTATAAAAAAAAAAAATTAAGGAGTTCTGTTTATCAAAAGACATCATTAAGAGAGAGAAAAGTTAAGCCAGAATGTGGCAGAAGACATTTTCAATAAATATATCTTGCAAGGCTGCATATCCAGAATATATAAAGAACTCTTACAAATCAGTAAGAAAACAACAGATGACACAATAGAAAAATGGGCAAGAAATTTGAGCAGACACTTCATAAGAGAGATTATCCAAATGGCCAACAGACATGAACATGTGCTAAACCTTATTAGTCATGAGGGAAATGCAAGTCAAAACCTTAATGAAATATAACAACACATTCACCAAAGTGGCTAAACTTTTGTAAATGATCACAATACCAAGTGTTGATATGGATTTTGACCTCTTGTACTTTGGTGGTGCAAATGTAAATTGACACAACCGCTTTGGAAAATTTATTTGCAATATATATTACACCTGAAAAATTCTTATTCAATGATCTAGGAATCTAACTCCTTTACCCAGGAGAAATGTGTATATATGTGCATCAAAACAATGGACAAAATGTTCATAGCAGTATTATTTGTAATAGGCCCAAATTGTTCATCAATGGTAAGGTGGATAGATATATTGTGGTATAGTTATACAATGAATGATGTTCAGCAATGAAATGAATGAACTACAACTATATGCAACAGCCTGGGTGAATTTCATCAATATTATATTGCATGAAAGAAGTCAAACCAAAAAGCACATTCTACTTTATAAAGTTAAAAAACATGCAAACTAATCTATGGTGCAGATGTTAGGATTGTGACTGACTACCTTTGGGGTGGAAGAGGAATAATGACCCAACAGGGGCATGAGGTGAGTCTCCGGGATGCTGATATGTTACACTTCTGGGCCTAAGGAGGCCACTGTGTAGAAATCTATCAAACTGTACAGTTATGATTTATGTGCTTTTCAGTAAACAATACCGTGAATAAAAATGTGTTAATGCTGTGAAGGAAGTAAACAGTGATGGAATAGAGAATATCTAGAGAAGGGAGGTCAGGGAAAGGCTTTCTGAAGAGGTGACATGAGTTAAGTCCTAGAAGATAAGAAAGAGGCACACGGCTGGGGGAAACCCTATGCCCTCTGCAAAAGTGAGTGAGTTTCACTTTCGCATGGATGGGGTAGTTGTGTGCTGAATTCATTAGTGTGTTTGTCATCTATTGAAGAGCAAGGCCCTATGACACAAAATAGATGCATTTTGATGGACTGCAGAACTAGGGAAGATTCAGAAATAGGAGATACTGCCCAAGGGATGTACATGTGTAGCGAAGACATAGCTGAGAAGAGAGAGCCCTGAGGTATAGCGTGAGGGCACTGATTCAGTGAGAGGAAGGAAAGACGGGAGAGATGATAAAGAAAGAAAGGAGAAGGTGGAACTTAGTCTTAGCCTCCTTCACTACTTCACCTATCCTGATCTCAGACATCAAGTGGTAGAACCAGGGCCAAAAAATTAAGGAAAAAATGACGAGGAAAGAAGAAAGCGTCTAAGGTTAACGTGTGTGCAGACCTGTTTATGAGTGCACATCAGCAAACCCACATGAGGAAACTGAGCAGACAGGACATACATTAAGTAGAGGGTTTAGGAAGGTGAGAGGGAAAGGAGGGGCTCCACTAATACAGATAATGTGAAAATAGATACAGAGGTTTGTTTGACATCATTTGGGAAAAAAATTAACTGTTTTATAGACACTTCTCACATTTTAATAAAATTATTTCATGCACAAAACTTAAGAACTGATGGGCCAAAAGGGAAATGCAAAGAAAAAAAAAGCCTTCAGAATGCCTGCCTGTGTACGACATTTGACATTGTGAAGGACTGAATTAGAATCACATTCAGGAACCGTGACAATGCTAAATGAAAAAGAAAAAAATTCATTCTGTACTGGCCTTCACTAACATTTTTGCATTATTTAGAAAGCACCTGGCATGTTATTCCTCTGCATAAATAGATTTTACATACAAGTCTTGAGGATAGGTATATTCATGGCCTAGGCTAAAAAGTACAGACTAAAGAAAGTAGAGTCCCAACTTCCGAGCATCATAATAACACAAAGACTTACACATTCACACGCAGCTAAGTCTGGCTGGTATTTGAGAGAATGCCAGTGTAATTAATCAGTTCTCTCCAATGTTTACTTCAGCTATCTGTTGTGCACAAAAGGCTCAAATTAGTTTTGGTAGTAGAAATGGTCTGAAATCCAAAGACAGTTCACATTACTGTTCTAAAATTATAACAGTGCAACACTGTAAATTTTACTTTTCCAGGTGTGAACCAGATGCTATAAGATGATTGTAAGTTACATTCTCTTCTGCAAAGGCTTTCTTTTCAATATATTCTCAAAGATTACATAGCGATGATTCACACTTATGTTGAACACATTCCAAATTGCGTATGTAGGAAGTACTTCTAACAAAAATCAAACAAAGGCTTTTGAAGATTTCTTTAATTGGTGTTTTATTGGGTGTCATTTATTTTCTAGCATTTCAGGAGAACAAGATGAAAACAAAACATAGTGCTAGGGTATTAAAATTATTAACAGGTATTAACTTAGAGTTTGTAAAGAGTTAAAAAAAGTAATAAGGCATATTTTTATTTATAGAACCCTTTTACATGAAGTAATATTCAGCTCATTACAATAAGAGACGGGATAAACAGGTATGAAATAGTTAGGAAAAGAAATCTGATATCGTAAAATATATAAATGACAAACCCCAGTGTCTTTAGTAAACTTACATATAGACCAAACATAACAGAGAGATTAATAAATACATAATATACATTTTTATGGTCAGGTTGAACAGAAATAAATTTAATTTTATTACACAATAGATAAAACTAAGGAAATATTTGGACTTCTTTCCCCAAATTTCCCACTAGGACTATGTTCTAAAAATAAATATTATAAAAATACAGTATACCTTTATCATATAGAAAACATAGAGCTGTGAGTGAGGCGGTGACAGATATTGTCATGTCACAACAGGGGGACTAGTGTAAGTCCTAAATGAGGGAAAGCCCTTGAGGTGCATTAGTACGTCCTGCAGTGACCGAAACTCCATTATGGGAAGAGTAATGGGGATTTTTCTAGGCTACTTGAGATGTGACAGTACTGTAGCAGAATCCTCCCTTTAACTGTACTTACTAGTTTCCAATGACTACAGCAGAGAAATTTCACCCTGTGGCTTTTCCTATTCTGGGAAAACCAGGTATCTTAGCAGAATAGCCTTGGCTCTGAGCTAATTTCTTCCATGCCAGTGATGTATTTGTCAGACATATGCTGGGGAGAAGCTTCTGTATGCTGTCTACCACGCAATTATCATGACCTCATTAGACAAAATCTCCAGGTCCACACCCATGACGACCCCCTCAAGATAAACACCCCCCCCACCTCACCCCTCCCTTTTACCATTTCCCCATTTCTGCTTCCTCTCCACCTGGCGCTCTTTCTCAGACCCTCATTTCCCACCTCTCACTCTCTGTTACTCTTTTCTCATCTCTCCTCCTCCTCCCCATCTTATTTTTTCCCTCTTTTTGTCTGCTTTTTTCTCTGTTTTCTCCATTTCCCCCATTTTTCCCCATTTATTCCTCCATCTTCCCCAGATCCTCTCCCCTGACCCTTGTTCTATCCTAGCTTCCCTTCTCTCTGTTTCCCCTGTCTCTCCCATCTACTTGGGGTATTCTTTTGGGATTTGGAGGGATGAATTCTCTGGGGAAGGGTACTTCTCTGAGCATATTCTCCACAGAGCCTATTTCAGCAGCTCTGCTCAGTGTCACATCATTTGCCCCACTACACACCTCATGCTTGGCCCAACCTGACCCTTTGTAACCCAAACACATTATTCCCTTTGGGAAGGTAGAGTGATTAGAGAGGTAAACACCTTATAGGAAATCAAAATCCTACTGATTTATTGCCATCAGCAACACATTTAGGCCAGATTGTCAAGGGCCCTCCCTTTTCAGGGTCCTCTATTTTTCAGGCTTCTGATTGATTTATGCTTAAAACCCATAAATTGTTTTCTGCAAAATAAGAGGTAAAAAGACAATTTTATCTCATTAAAATGGAAACTGTTCCTTTGAAAATCTGGCCAGAAATGTTGGTGGAATTGCTCTATTCATCAAGGCTCAAAAGACCAAGAGACTGATCATCCTTAGGAGAAAACAACACCGGCGCTGTGGCTACAGTCTAACGATTTAGATAGAAGATGTCAGAGCCAGCAACTGATGTCCCTGTGATGGGTTACCAGGGCTTGCATATAGGAATGAAATGGTTCGGGTAAACTAAGCCTAAATTATGCAAATATATCATCTTCTCACTACTCTTCTCATGTACGTAGGAAATAGTTCACAGTCAGACTCAGGAAAGAAGGCCCCTTGGAGCTCTGTTGGTAGGTGCTCTGCTCATGAAGTGAGTGCCAACATGGCCCCAGCAGTCCGCAGTCTTGGACTACAGATCACCCCTCCACAACAATGTTAACAGCTGTCTGTTGATGAAAACTGAGCGACTGGTTTATGTACCTACTTTTTCCGTCTTTCAAAATAACTAACTGTTTGATGCTGACACTGTGAATTCTTATGATAAAAATAGGAATTAAAAATAGTGCTTGTCTGTGTTATTCTTGAAAGAATTTCAGATGAAGCCAAATTCTCTCATGCTGCTCGAATCAGACAAGAAGTTATTGCCTTTATGTTTCCTTACTGAATCCCATTAGCTGTTTCATGATTCACTATTTGGTATGTGATCGTGGCCTTCTTTTCTATGATTATCCCAAATTAAAGTTTACATTGTCTGCTTTTTTTCAGATTTTCTTATTGGATGAAAGAAAACATACTTAGCATTCAGTGGGAATTATGGTAATGAAAATGACCCTAGCCAGCCATCCTGGCATTACAAATATGTGGCTTGCTAATTATAAAAGGAAAAAAAAAAAGCCATTATGTCAGATTAAGACCTTCATCTCTTAATGGGCAGCAAGCTCAGAGTTTCTTTGTCTGAAGGATATTTTCACATAAATTGTTCCCTTTGTATCTGAGTCCAAGGATTCTGCTTTTGTTACTTGAAAAATTCAATAGAAATTTCTAGCAATACAAGAAATATTTTTAAATAGGTAAAGGCACAATCTGAAAATAAAAAGAATGCTAATTACTTGTTTAAAGTGCATAAGAATTTAGCTTCAAGTTATATATATGTGTATACATACATACACATCCACATATAAAATCTCATGACACTTAAAATTTTCCCAAATGATCATAGAATGTTCACATTGAACAGGACTTTGGAGATCATTGAGTGGTTCTCAAATTTAGCTCAGGTCAGAAACACCTGGAAGGCTTGTTACAAAACAAATGGTAGGCTCACCCCCACAGTTTCTGGTTCAGCAAAATTTGCACTTGGAACAAGTACAGGTGATACTGCTGCTGCTGGTTCAGGGACCACAATGTGAGAACCTCTGATCCAGGCAAACCCCCTTGATTTACAAACCAGAAACCTGCAGTTTCAATACATTGTCCAATGCTAAATACATGAGTGGATGAGGTGAGAGAGGAAACTGGTTCTTCTTGCTCCTACTTCCATTCTTGATCTTCTACATGAGTGTTTCTCAAACTCTAATGTGCATACGAATGACCCCCGGGGAACTTGTTAAAACACAGACTGTAATTCGGTGGGTCTGGGGAGAGACTTGGGCTTCTGCACTTCTAACAAGCTCTCAGGTATTGTCCTTGCAGCTGATCCACAGATATACTTTAAGTAGCTAGGTCCTGCACTGTCATGCAATAGTGCTGTCATCTTTATGTTAATTACTTACACTCAAAAAATGTAGAACAGATATTCTTTTGTTTTCCCTAATAAATTTCATTTTAGAGTAGTTTTATGGTCACAGCAAAATTGAGCAGAGAGTACAAAGAGTTCCCATATACTCCCCTCTTCCATTCCTCCTCCCTGCTCCCTACACAACCTTGCCCACTATCAACACTCCCCAGCAGAGTGGTACATTTGTTACAACTGGTGAACCTACATTAATGCATTATTATCACCTAAAGTCCATAATTTACATTAAGGTTCACAATTGTAAGTTCTGTGAGTTTGGACAAATGTATAATGGCATTTATCCACTATTACAGTACCATGCAGAATAGTTTCACTGCCCTAAAAAGCTTCTGTGCTCTATTTGTCTCTCCCTCCCCCCAGTCCCTGGCAAACACTGAACTTTTTACTGTCTCCATTGTTTTGCCTTTTCTAGAATGTCATGTAGTTGGGATCATATACTATGTAGACTTTTCAGATTGACTTCTTTCACTTAGGTCCCTCCATGTCTTTTCATGGTTTGATGGCTCATTTCTATGTAACACTGAATAATATTACATTGTCTGGATATAGCACTTTGGAAAGCATGACTTTATTTGCTTAATGGGTGTCTTGGAATGTAGGAGCTTAGATTTAAAGGAACCATGATCCTCTGACACTTCTGACTTAGAACGAACGCTAGAATGTATCTGTAGATTTTAGATTTTATTGTTATCGCTACATATAACATCCACCCAAACTTTCCATTTTTAGTTTGTCTAAATTCAGATTTTATCAGTTTTCTAGTTTGATAAAAGTATTTTCCAAATTTCTACTTATCCTTTAGTATATGCCACTCCAATTGTTTTTTTTTTAAGTCAGTATTATCTTTTTCAAATGTTATCTTCACAGTTTGCTTCAATGTTTTCTTTTTCAAATATACATAAATACCTCACTGTCATAATTAGACATTGACTGGTTCTCCATTGCCTCTACAATAAATTATTAATGCCTTACTGGCCCTATTTAAAAAATGGATATATCCATTCAAGTACTGAAGGACATCTTGGATGCTTCCAAAGAATGTCCATGTGCAGGTTTTTGTGTGGATATGTCTTCAACTTCTTGGGGTAAATACCAAGGAGTGCAATTGTTGGATCATATGGTAAAAGTTTTGTGAGAAACCACCCAACTGTCTTCCAAAGTGGCTGTACCATTTTTCACTGCCACCAGAAATGAATGAGGGTTCCTGTTGCTCCACATCCTCATCAGCATTTGGTGGTGTTAGTGTTCCAGATCTTGACCATTCTAATAGGTATGTAGTAATATCTCATTATTATTTTAATTTGTAATTCCCTAATGATATATGATTTTGAGCATCTTTTCGTATGCTTATTTGTCATCTATATATCTTCTTTGGTGAGGTGTCTGTTAAGGTCTTTTGCCCATTTTTTGATTGGTTGCTTTTTTCTAATTTTTGAGTTTTAAGAGTTCTTTCTATATTTTGAATAACAGTTCTTTATAATATACGACTTTTGCAAGTATTTTCTCCCAGTCTGCAAACTGCCTTCGCATTCTCTTAATAGATATTAATTTTGGGGGAGCAGAAGACATCATTTCTTGCTTAGGTTTTTATTCTTTCATAAAGTTAAGTTTTGCTGATTAGCAATAATTCTATGTCAAGGAAGTATATGAATGATTAAAAATATCTTTTAAACGAACTCTTTCATTGCTTCAGAAAAGGAAGAGTACCCTAAATATGCTGCGTATTTTTGTGGCTGTGTTAAAGCTATTTTAATGAAGAGTTATTTAATGGTCATTGCTAGCTTGTATATATATCTATTCATTCGACAGCATTTATTATTAATCACTGTCCCTGTGCTAGGAACTTGGACCAGGTGAGTCATAGACCCAATCTCTGTCATCAAGCCTAATTAGGAAGGGGAGTGTAAAATGCAGTGCAGAGTGTACTGTGGTAGGTGTTAGCACAAGCAATATATACAGGATGGAAAGAGTACTGGAAGGAAAGTGTATTTAGGGATGATTTTCCAGAGGAGGTGGTTTCTGAGCTGGATTTAAAAGTACACATGGGAGTTTGACAGGGGCAGGGGGAGGGAGGAAACAGACAGTCTTGAGATGTCATAGAACTTAAGACCTGAAGAGCAAAGGCCTGAGCACACAGCATTATTGGAAGTTTACACTTAGGTAGACAAAGGAGGAAGAGAAAAGCAAAATAGAGATAGGGCATTTTCAGAGACTTGGGAGAAACTACTCTCCAGAGCTAACTTTAAAAATGAAATAGGATCGGTTGTTCTTGTACTCCAGCAGATGTAAACAATGAGCGCCTAGCTTCTTATCTGTTCTGTAGTCTACAGGAAACCCAACACACTGTTAGCTCAAAAGGACTCATTGCTAAGGCAGACACACACTGGCTAAACTTTGGGGATTCATATAAATTTAAAAGTTGTAATTTTAAAAACACCATCTCTCTTAAGCAATTAAAATGTAAACTAATGGATGAACATCTATTTTCAGTGTGGTATACTTTAAAGCAATCCAATAAAACAGAATCAGTTGGTTAGACTGAAAACTTTGGGAGTACAGAGACTGTGAGTTAAATTCATAAGCTCCTAAAGTTTAATTAACAAGTATTTTTACTTCTAATCTTGCCTTTTACTTCTTTTAAAATGTATATGTGTTTTTTAAAGAAAGGTCTTCTTTTTTCTCTACATTTATTCTCCACTTAGCTCAGTTGCAAACCCCTGTTCTTTTGGCAGCTCACTTCCCTTTAGGGAGCGATAGTTCTCTGACTCAGACATTTCTGCCTTTTCCCCATTCTCGTGTAAGACCTCTACCTAAATTTTCCAGCTATATATCAGCTAAAATATCCCTTCTTTCCTGTGTGGCTAATTCACTTCTCTCCAGTTTATTTTCTACTCTGCAGTTTCCCTGTCCTTCCTTGGAAGAGAGACGTTTTATAGAATTTTCTTAGCTCTCCAGATATCTATGTACAGTGATTTAGAGTTATATTGCAAATTTTCCTCCAATATGATTTTTTTAGATTGAGAGAGAATACTTGTAAGTATCCAGAATCTCTTCAAATGTAAACTTAAGACTTGAATTTATTACATGCCAGTTAATGAATTTTCCCGTTTTCTCTCTAAACTTTTGTCACCATGAACATTTAAATACTAAACATTGTTATCAATTTAAAGATTATTCAGTATTTAACACAGCTAAAATCATACTATGGACTGGCTATCATGTCAATTCAAAAATCATTAACTATAAAAAAATAATATATAGAAAAATAAACTTTTGACACCATCTGGCAGAAGGAAGGAAATAATAATGATAAGAGCATTAATTAATGAAATTGAAAACAGGAAAACAATAGAGAAAACCAATGGGACAAAAAGCTGGTTCTTTGAAAAATTCAGTAAAATTGATAAATCTCTGGCAAGACTGACAAAGATAAAAAGAGAGAGAAGGCACAAATCACCAATATCAGGAATAAAACAGGGGCTATCAATACAGATCCTGCAGGCATCAAAATGATAAAGGAATACTACAAACAACGTTATGCTCATACTTAGAAGAAATGGACTTGAAAATCACAAGCTCTAAAACTCAGCCCAGGTGAAATAGGCAACCTGAATAGTCCTACAAACACTAAATTGAGTTAGTAATTTAAAAGATCCTGAAAAACAAAAAAAAAATCTCTAAGCGCAGATGGTTTCACTGGAGAATTCTAGTCAATTATCCTCCAATCAATCTGTAGGTTCAAAATAATTCCTACCAAAATTCCAGCAAGGTTTTTTGCAAGCATAGACAAGAGAAGCCTATTCTAACATTTACATGAAAAGACGTAGGTCCTAGAATAGCTAAAATAATCTTGAAAAAGGAATAAGTTAGAAGGAATAAATATACCCAATCCTCAGACCTACTATGTAGATACACTAATCAAGACACTGTGATACTTGTGCAAAGATAGACATAAGGATTAATGGAACAATATAGAGAACCCAGAAATAGATCCGCACAAAACATGCTCAACTAATATTTAACAAAAGTTCAAAAGTAATTCAATGGAGAAAGGTTAGCTTTCTTAACATATGGTGCTGGAACACCACACAGGAAAAAAAAAAAATGAATCTCAACTTAAATCTCACACCTTATACAAAAATTAACCCAAAATGTGTCACAGACTTAAATGTGAAACATAAAACTATAAAACTTTTAGGGAAAGAAATAAATCTTTGGTAACATATTCATAACCGAAAATCTGATAACAGATGTGGCCAGGTAAGAGTTCTTAGATTTGATACCGAAGTCACAACCCATAAAAGGTAAAATTAATAAATTGGACCTCATCAAAATTTTAAAATTGTCCTCAGTGAAAGTCTGTCAAAAGGATGGAAAAACAAGCTACAGACCTGGAGAAAATTTTTCTGAACCATCTACCTGACAAACGACTAGTATCTAGAATATATTGCAAACACTCAAAACTCAACAGTAAACAAATAATCCAATTAGAAAATGGGCTAAAGACATGAACATGTATTTCACCATATATAGTAGATGACAAATAAGTCCATGAATGTGTACCAGCCATTAGGGATATGCAATTTATAGCAACAGTAAGATATCACTACATACCTATCAGAATGACTAAAGTAAAAAAATAGCAACAATACCAATTGCTGGCAAGGATGAAGAGAAACTGAATTACTTGCACATTGCTGCTGAGAATGAAAAAATGGTATTAATACTCTAGAAAATAGTTCGGCAGTTTCTAATAAATCTAAACATGCAACTAGCATATGACCCAGAAATTGCATTGGGGAAATCCCAAAGAAACGAAAACTTAGGTTCACACAAAAACATGTAATGGATGTTTTGTTCATAATACCCCAAAACTAGAAACACCCATGTCCTTCAACAGGTGAATAGTTAAACTGTGGTCCATCCGCACCACAGAATATACTTACAAAGGATACACTTGACAATTTGAACGAACCTCTAGGGACTTACACTGAGTGAGAAAAAATAAAAATCCAGAAAGATTATATACTGTATAATTCCATTTACATAACATTATTAATATGCTAAAATTATAGAAAGAAGAACTGATTACTGGTTGCCAGTGTGCAGGGGTGGGGGTAGGTGGGTGTGGCTATAAAAGACAACAAGAGGGAAATTTGCCTGTAGTAATATCAATATGCTTGTAGAGATATTGTCCTGTAGTTTTGCAAGCTGTTACCACAGAGGGAAACTGGGTAACAAGTACACAGATCTCCCTGAATTATTTCTTAAAACTTCATGTGAATCTCTAATTATCTCAAGTTAAAAGTTTAAAAAAATCAGTTTTAATCTTTTCCTATTTTCTAATTATTTAATAAACTTTTTATCAATACCAAAAAAAGATATAGGAATCAAATTATGATTTTATGGAGAGGCAAAGAGGAATTATTAATCTAATTTATGAAATATTGACTAATACTCCATAATACTAATTATCTGTATTGTAAACCTGAAGCCCCATATGGGAAATTGCAAGACAAACAGAATATGACATTGTCTCCTCAGATCTTATATGGAACAAGATGGTGTATTAGAAACCAAAAATATATTGGGTGTGAATACAATCTCAGACTTTACATAGAGAATGTTAACAAAGTAGCATTTCTCACTTAATCTGCAAATTATAGCTTTAAGTAGTGTTTCTTCTGTCATCAATGCACAGGCTTATTAGTGAGTTTTATTCTCTGATGATGACATATTTATTAACATCAAGATAGTTAATGTGGATTGTTTGGTTATTGAAATGATTCTATAATGCAAAATGAAAATCTCATCATTTCCCTGCAAAGAAAAATAATTGTAGAATACAATCTAGAAATTGAAGCCTAGGATTAGATGCTGAGGCCATGAGATTTTCTTTACTCTTTGCACCATCGTATATGGATCTCAACGCTGTAGATAACATGCCATTTATGTATTGTTATCAATTAATTTATTTAATTCTGTATTCACTTATTCAACTAATATTTACTGAGAACATAGCATGTGCATAAAATTATGCTCAGCACTGAAGTAGAGCAGACAGGTAAATAACACTGCACCCTCAAGTAGACTTCAAAGTAACACACATCCAGAAACAACAGCATAAAACAGAAAGTCTTAAATGCCCTAAGATATAGGCCATGTAAGCCAAGACCAGTCAGTGTTCAGAGGAAGTGAATCTTTCCAACCTAGTGAAACTGGCAAAGGCTTTATGGAGAAAATGATGCCTGGTGGAATCTTAAAGGAGGCTAGGTTCAAACAGCCTGAGAGAGTGAAGGTTTAGAACAGAGGAGTCAAGGCCCTCTGGAACTGCCAGGGAAGCCTGAGGCCATCTAGGCTGATAAAGGGATGGCCTGAATTCTATCTCTGACAACTGTCAGTCAAGCTTGCTTGGATTCCCAGGGACAGGTCAGTGACTAATTTGAAAAGACATTTCTTCAGCCTTTCAGCACATTTCTGACTGGTACCTATTTCCTTACCTATAAAATGAACTTTACAGAAATGAAGGAACTACAAATATCTAAAATACCTAAATAAATATATATTTTTTAATATTTTTATTGACAGTGAAGATAGAATAAGAGAAAGTTGACACAGGGGTAGCAGTCAGATAGGAAATCATTTATAAGCATGAATACTGTAGGGGATTAGGGTTTAAGGATGGCAGCACTGAAGCACTAGGAAAATTTTGCATTTCCTGGTGGGATCTAAAGAAAAAGAAAGAGAAATTAATACTCGTCATCCTAGGGCAGTGTATAAGGAGTAGATCTTTACCCAGACCAGTGTGAGGATCTATCAGATGTAAATTTCTTTCAATCTGTGGCTGTTTGTACCTGGTGAAGCTCAGGCTGGTAAATAATTTAAGAGCATATGTTATCTACCATTAATCCTCTAAGGAGTTTCAGATGCTTAGATTTTTTCATTTGCATATTAGTTAATTTGCAACATCCTTTTTGATGCTCATGCATACACTTTCATATTAGATGGGTAGTAAAGTCTTAATGTCAGGCAGTGTCTGCTCCCAAATTTTAATTTTCTCTTTCCCTGTTCCCCTGAATCTGGATGCCCTGGTGAGTGAGTGTGTGTGTGTGTGTGTGTGTCTGTGTGTTGGGGTCAGGAGGAGAGAAGGTATAAATAAAGGAAGGTGACCATGTCACATATGCACTATTGGAAAACTGATCTTAAATTTCATTTAAACCCTAAGAACCATTTCCAATAACCAGAAAATAATTTTCATCTTATTAAAAAAATAGCTAAATCAAATTTAATGAGCCCTACAATTTTAAAGCAGTGTTCAGTTTGACTATGAGTGTTGATCAAATCCCAAACATAACTGAGTTATCAATTTCCTCGAATAATTTTTAAAAGCTCAGGTTTTGACCTTGAAACTAAAATACTTGACCTTTATTATGCCCCACCTCTAATTTGACTAATTGGTGACATAATAAAAACAACACACATGTAAGGTCTTTAAATGTTAGCACAAAGACCTTTCCTGCTCCTCCTACTTTCTAATTCCAGATATTGTGAATTCATGCAACAGACCTGTTTGAATCAGCACTTTTCAAAAAAAGAAACATTTTCGGAGCAACGAAGAGTGTTTTTAATTTAGCCTGATGAGCTGTATTTCAAACAGCTATATAGATAGGAGGCTTAAGAGTAGGTTGCTTGGGCTTCCCTGGCGGCGCAGTGGTTGAGAGTCTGCCTGCCAATGCAGGGGACACGGGTTCGAGCCCTGGTCTGGGAGGATCCCTACATGCCGCGGAGCAACTAGGCCCGTGAGCCACAGCTACTGAGCCTGCGCGTCTGGAGCCTGTGCTCTGCAACAAGAGAGGCCGCGATAGTGAGAGGCCCGCGCACTGCGATGAAGAGTGGGCCCCGCTTGCCACAACTAGAGAAAGCCCTTGCACAGAAACGAAGACCCAACACAGCCAAAAATAAATTAATTAATTAATTTAAAAAAAATCAGCTATACTTCAATTTTAAAAAGTAAATTAAAAAAAAAAATAGAGTCATTTGCTTACACACACACACACACACACACAAACCTACCACTTTGATGATCACAAACCAAACCCTTATAATCACAAGGTTACAGGACTGAACTTCTTGGAAGACACGCCATCTAAGAACACACAACTTCACAGAGAAGTTTAATTACTACATTGTCTCATGGAGCTTACCCTCAACTCTGATAAGTAGATTTCATGTTAACTTTATAAACAGTGTCTAAACTATTACTGCTCAGGACTTTAAAATTGCTATGTGTTTTCTCAAGGAATCAGTCCCAAAACGAAGAAACCCCCCCCCCCCAAAAAAACAGTTTATAAGCTGATGTGGTGAAGTCAAATACCAGATACCACGCAAAAATATCCAGTATGAATTTTCTTCTTCATGTGAAGGTCTAGTTCACTCACCTGAATAAACTGGCTTCTGATATACATTACATCATGAGTATGAGATCAGAATTTTCTTCCTTAGATATACTTAATGTAGAAATACTTGAAGCCTGTGTTTCTTTGAACAGCTGTAGTTACAATGATTTTAAAGTATGTGTGGCCATTTGAGTATTATTGAGTACAAAGTTTTAAAGCATTGGTTCTAAATTGTGAGTTGTTCCACATTAGACAAATCACTCCACACCAAGAAGCCTGATACTTGCTCTCAGGGACCAAATTGGTAACTCTTTATCCAGACACTTAGGCTTTCTCTTGAAATCTGTGATTACCTTGGTGTCCAAGTAGGAATTGAAAGGTAGTTAAAAAAAAAATAGTAAAGGCAACACAGGAGACCTAAGAATCCAAGGAAACTGATTGTTCTCTATCTTTAACAAGTGTTAACAGATTGGAATTGTAGGTTTGTAATTTTTGGCAAGCATGCTTATTTTGTACTGACAGAAGTATTTGGCTTTGGAAAGTGTGTTTGGGTCAGGTAGACACACAACCCAGGCCATCCGTCACTGGGGTAATGTTAGGACTAGGAGAGTTTGGTAGGTCAAGGAGAACAGGAATTGCCCCAGGATATGTAGCAAAGAGAAGTCCCTGGATGAGCAGGTGTCTACGGTGGCAGATACCTATGGCCCGAGTGCCCATAGTGACCGCAGGCCATTATCTCCTCCCCTACCCCGAGACATATATTTGCAAATTGCAGTGTGACCCAGACCTTCCCCACTGTGTTCCTTCCCACAATCACCTTGAAAAATGGAAAGAGGTCCACTGCAGGTCTGGGCTGGCCTTGAACATTAAGATACACCCTGAGCAAGTGGGCAATTCTAACCTGTGCTGTGCTGGGCAGTCCCAGAGATCTCACAAGACTTATGAGAGTGCGAGTCTCCCACAGTGGTCGGCTCACGCCATCCGCACTCCTCCAGCAGTGGCCATTCTGTTCTGATATATAGGACAGTACAGACTGGCCATGCAGTGGCTGTGATTCGGGAGACGAGGACAGATGACAATATGTCATTATTCCTGTCATGAATGAGCACAAACTTTCCTCTGTGGATTGTACTCAGTCAGTGTGAACGTCTAAGTCCCCAAGCTGTTCTTTGAGTCTGCCTACCATCACTCACATAGATTGTCTATGTACATATGCAAAAATCCTCCCTTGGAGAAGGTGGTCAGGCCAGATGCAGCGTTTCAGGAAGACTAAAGACAATTTGCTGTCACATGATGCTGCAGTGTTGCTAATTACTGAACAAGAGCACATAGATAAAAATGCACTCCTTGTTTGAACTGGACCTTGAGCACTTGACTCCAAGTCCTCTGTCACTGCACTGACTTTCATTGAAACTATACAGCCTGGAAGGGTGGCAACCAGCTGATATATCTGCGATGTAACAGACACTATTAATAGTGAGGGTCAAATGTGACATTATCTAAAATATCTTTTCCTTCTCTTGGACCTGCAAGCTTTCCTTATGCTTAAAGCATGCTTGGCCTTTCATTTATATCCTGGTACTTTGGAGGACAAGCTCCTGATGTCATTTTCCAGACATTTTGGCTTGTGGTAAAATCCTTTCACCAGGTGCATTAACTGTTTCAAAGGCATTTGTTTTTGAACCACCTAGTTTCTTATCCAATGTGACAGATTTGTATTTTCACAGTTTATGAATTTATTATATACTTCTTCATGGTGATCTATGCCCATCCTGGCATCTAGTCACTCAAGCACAGGAGAATAAGGATTTGGCACTATTCCTTTGAAATGTAGACCCCTTTTATGTGTCTTGCGGCTGGGAGTCAGAGGGGGGCGTTCCTGTGAATAGATGAAAGATGAATTAATTTAACAGAATGACTATTTAAAGATAAGTTCTTGCAGCCTACACAGAAAGCTGGCACTTCAGTCCCCAGTTTTGGAGCGTCTGAGGTGAGGAGGAATGCTGGAGCCCCGGCTGCTTCTTATTTGGCTCACCATGAAAACCTTCCCCCTCTGAAATGCCTGCTTTTTAGGTGTCACATAGTTCTTGCAGCTGAACCAGGCTTCCTCTAAATTGGCTGGTTTACATGCAAAATATTTTGTCAGATACACTTTAGCTTAGGGTACTTTCATTTCAATCTTTTAAGCTAAAACAAAAAAGACTTGTTTTCTTTTATTGAAATAGGGAGGGGCTCCCTGTAGGGCAAAGGGGGTCAGAATATTTCCTTTCCTCCATTGTTCAATGATTTTTCTTTCTAATTATCTTATGTTTTCAAGGTCTAGGCAATTTTATACATAAGAAACAAAAAAAACCCTGTTTTTGAAAAATTATGTTAGAAAGAAAGAAAAAAGCACATGCCTTTACAAAATCAAAACAAATATCTTAAACGGATTTTTTTCACATAACTTTTCAATCCTTTTCTAAGTGTAAACATTTAACTAAAATTTATTACATACGTATTTGAATTAACTCTTCACAGTGTTCAGTTCTCAGACGCCTCTTCTTAGGTAGGAGAAGCAACTCTTTAGCTATTGAAACATGCTGAGATCAATGAAAGGGGAGAACATGAGGAAAACAAGATCCATTAGCGAGTCTTCTTGTACAGCCTTGTGATTTCCCTCCCTTCACTCACAGAGACTGACTCCCTCTACTCAGATAGGCACCTCCAGGAGAGGGATCCCCAAAACTCATAGACCTGTGATCCATTTTGACAGGAAATGCAGGAGGATGTGTATTTGTGGAAGCATACTGGAAACGTCTGCCCTACGGTTATCCCCAAGTTTCCAGGCTTCTAGAGCCACCCTTTTCTTTAACATCCAAACAAACTGAATCAATATCCCAATCCCAGTTCCCCTCGCCATATTTTCAACAGATTTTCCAGAGGGATTTGGTTTCCAGTTTCTCCCTTTCTCTGAATTCCTGTGCCTATGTGTCAGCCTACCTTCTTCCACATTCCCTCACCCAGCTCTGGACAGCCCTGAGGGCTACCCCACAGCACAAAGCTAGGGGGCACTACTCACTTTGTAGTGTATGTGAATGACGTCTTCTGGAGCACATCTAGGAGTAAATGGTGGCCCTGGCTTGGGCAACATAGCAGCTGCAGAAAAAAAAAAATAATTCTTTTTTTTTCACTTGCAAAAGTACTGTTAACTCAAGATAGAGGTCTATGGGATGTGTTGGGCTAATTATTGAGAGTAATTGGTGAGAGTAATCACATCCCAGGTAGGGAATCCTTTTAGGCTAGGTGGGGGGAGGGGAGCAACTCAATTTTCATAGCCAAACAGGCCCAGGTCATTAAGGTATTGTCTAGAAAAACAATTCTTGAAAAGAATTCTGCCTTCTTCCTAAGCCTTTGCCTTCAAATGCTAAAATGACAGATATTTTTATTGCCTTTACAGATGATTTGCGGAGAAAGGAAGGAAGGATGAGTTGAGACCATAGGGATGATTTAGGACTATGGCAAAGCCCTAAACTGAAAGCCTGAAATCCCTGAATTCATCTCCTATTTGCCACTTCACATTATATATTCAGCCTTTCCCAGGCTGAGAGTAAGGAAGAGATGCTTTCAGACGGTTGTATAGAAATAAGTTTTTCTTATCTATCCAATGTCAGCCAGTTGCTTACTCTATTGATTTGAAAATCTCCCTCCTGTGCTAGGTCTTTCTTACGTTGCCAGTTAGCTTCTTTCTAATGTCCTGGCACCATTAAGATCCCCTGATTAAGGACTTATAACTGCAATCTCATTTTTATTATATATCTTCAGATGTGAAGTTTTCCCCTACCATGTAAATCTTCTCTCTTGAACATATTTAATTAAATGAGTGAAAAGTAAATAAATGTTCCTTTTATAATTGATTTATGAGAGCTTAATGCAATTCAAATCAAAGCCTTCAATTATCCTTCAGATAGCTTCTTCATTGAATATGAAATTAACGTGGTACCATAAATTTTCTCTATGTTGTGTTAAGGGTCAGGTAAATTGAACAAAAGGCATCATGCATGGAAAAATTAGAAAATAACTGTGTTTAGATATTACTATGTCCAAAATGGTTAAGCTGTCAGGAAAATCTACTCCTGGAAATAGAATATTAATTGGCTATTCCAAACTACCTTATAAAAGAACACAGTGGAACTAGAAGGATTGACCAGAGACTGATCAGTGAATTTAGGTGAATATTCAGAGGAAGCATTACAGTCTGAAAAATAAAGTTTTACTTACACTTAAGAAATACAGATTAATAGACTACCTTTTTCATAAGAACCTTAGATAAATTTTTCTTTCCTATGATCTTAATTAAAAAAACCCACTTATACTACATACTGCATTATCAGTTGCTTCTTGGAAAATAAGATTGAAATACTGTATGTAATTTATACTCTTTAGAGAAAAAAATCATATGAAATAGGAATTTGAAAGTATCAGAAAAGATAGGACCGAATTGAAAAGCCAAGCGACAGAAGTAATAATTGAATGTTTTATTCAGTTGGAACAGTGCTGTCTTCATCCCAGTTTGACCCCCTATGTGTTTCTTTTGAGTTCCCTTGTTGAACAGAACATGGTAGGCATTTCAGTGTGGTTCTGTAGAAGCAGTTGCCTGGGTGTCCTCTAAAAGACTGGGCAGGTTGGCCATGGAGGAGGTGAGATAAAGTGGGAGAAAAGTGATTAGTGAAATCCACATATTTCAAACAAGATCTTTCACTACCTGTTTTGTAGAATGTCAAAAAGATGCCTTATGTTGGAGAATATTCCCTGGCAGGGCTCTCTTCCCCTCCTGTGGGGAGGAGACCTAAGGACTGCTAAGTTATAGTTGCTGCTCTGTTAGGATATCCCATCAAGTTTCTGGTCAAAACGGCAGAAGGCAGAAGGCCAGGCTACGTTCATGTGGTAGGGAGCTGCCTCCTAATGTGCTTTGAGGGCTTTCTAAAGCAACTCTGTCACTGAAAACCTCCCCTAAGAAAGAGCCTTAAGGCCCCACCATTATATTCATTCCTTTTGCATAAAGACGATTCTAACCAGATTCAGAAAGAGCCTCTTAGCTGCACATATTACCCAAGAGATATACGGCACTAGGGACCTTCATTTGTATAGTTTATCAGCTTCACTCCAGATCCTATTAGGATCCGGAGGGAGTGGGACACAAGACAAGTATATTTTGGTGGCAAGTGTTGAGTGGAGACAGAAAAGTCTGAGATGTGGTACACAGCTCAGATCTAAGAATCAAGCGTGGTCCCAGACAGCCCAGCCCAGGGTAAGGATAGTGTGTTTCTAGAGACGAGGGACATTAGGGCCTATTTTGAGAAATGGAGGGCATTTGAAAAGTGAAGTGAGGTGGTTGGTACCCAACATAAACTTGACCTACCCCACACTTTCGTAGTTAATACTGGCCTTGAGTAAGGAAGGGACCCTGTTTTGATGCACTCACTGATAATTGCCAAACAGGAAAACAAAAGCCCTCCCAGAAGTCTGGTTGCCTTGGGCCTCAGACGCTTCCTTGCATTTCATTGTTGAACAGGAATCTGCTGTCAGGAGCTTCTCTTCCTTGTCAACAAAGAGGCAGGGCTTGCTGTTTTAATTGGCCACTGTTTTTTGGTCACATAATCTGCTGCAGTTGGAGATGTCATTAAAAAATTGCCTCATGTTATTTTCTTACTTTCAACAACAGTATTGAAGACAATAATAAAACAGAAGTGAAAGTGGGCCTTGCTGCTTCTCTGGGGTCACAGGCAAGGCACCTGCATTTCCTGTCCTGCTCAGCGTATCTGAGAAGTAGTGGTACACATCACTCAGCATATCTTATCTCCCTGCTTTCAGACCTAAAAAGGCCAGTGTGAAGAAAATTAAGCCAGATGATAAACCACCACAAGAAGGGATAATTTTTTCAAGTTTTCTTATGTGGAGAAGGTAGAGGAAAATATTACAGGTAATTGGGTCAGGCTTCAGTAACCTGAAGGGTCATAAACAACCCCCTCCCACCACCAAAAAAAAAGGGCTGATACTGTCTGCAGGTTTAATAATGATACAAACACAAAAAGAAAGGACTGAGCTACTTTTAAAGACTCTACAAGTTACCTTGGAAAATAATTCAAAGCAGAGGTAAAATAAATGAATCCTGGCCACTGGGCTGATTAAAGAGTAGTAATTGTATTGTCAATCCTGCCAGGAGTCAGATGCCCCTACAGAGTTCAGAATTAGAAGTGCTTGTAAGGCTCTTGATCTAGACAAATGGACGACAGACATCTGCCTGAAGGTGAAGAACTGTTTTACGAACTGTCTTGTGTGGTAATGGACAGAAACTGACAATGAAAATGGCTGACATGTAGGTTAAGAGGTCAGTCATCTGCCAAGACCTGTAGGCCTGGAGCACGATTTGAATGTTATACAGGAACACAAGGAAAGGCAACTGCGCATGTGTGATTGTGGGTGTGAACTTCACCGGTCCTGGGTCAGATCATTTATGTTGAGGTTTCTTCCCATGTCACACTTCAAATCATGCCTCACTGCTGCCTGTTTCATCAGACCCAGTGCGTGTGTGCATAAGGATGTGTAGAAGGTGGAGATTTTAGTTGGCCCTTGTTCTGATCATTAGTTCAGAGTTTTTTATTAGGAAATAGCCGCAACAATAATAAAAATGATCATAATTTTAAAAAAGGGAGGAGTATAAGAATATGTTGAAGGTTGTTTGTTATAATCATTAGATCTAACAGCAAAAGCAATAGAAAACAAAAAAACTAGAGACCGACTAAATGTTCTTCAATACATTGAAATATTAGCTGCTAAATAAAATGAGGTGACCTATATGTTTTATGTGAAAAGATGTCCATAAGATGCTTTTAATTGTTAAAAAAGGAATTAATTTGGGAACAAGATGCATACCTTGATTCCATTTTTTGTTAAAAGGAAAAGAAATATTTTTTGATAAATGCAAGGAAGAGGATCTGGAAGAGTACACTCAAAGAAACACTTGAAGAATAGGTTTGATATGTAAGGTTTGGATTTTTATTTTTTAATGACGACTTCTCTACTACTTATATTTTTTAAATGAGTATATATTGGTTTATTAATTTTTAAAAGCCATCAATTTTTTATTTAAAAAGGAGGGAAATGGTGAAATAGAAAAAAACAATAGATCTGAGAGGTATGGTTCAAAAATTTGCACTTTTGCATGCAGACCACCTCCTGTGCCAGGAATGGTTAATTTGATTGCAATTATTTAGTTTGTATTCAATTCTAGTGGTGAGTTAAGATTGATATTCTCTTTAGAATTTCCATGTGTGTAATTGTGTGTATGTAATTTCTGCTAACACATTGAGAGAAAAGAAGAGAAATTACCTAATCATTTCCACTTTTCTTCTCTCTTTTCTTCATTTTTGGGGGCCCTTATTACTCCTTTTTCCTTCCTTTCTCTTTTTTGACACAGTTTTTATTTGCACTCAAACATACTATATTAGTTATGAATCTTTTGATTACAAGAGATTATAATGAGCAGAAACCCAGCTCAAACTAGCTTATGCTGAAAAGAAAAGCTGAGTGGGAATTTTGTGATCATGTAATTAAGAAATTCGGGGGCTTAAATTTTTTCATCAAGATTTTCTTTCCCTTTACATCTCTCAGCACTACTTTTCTTTATATTGTCTTCATTCTCAGTCAGGCTGTCTTCTCAGGGTAGCAAAGATGGTAGCCACAACTGCCCAAGTCTTACATCACTCTCAGAGCTAACAACCCCAAGAGAACAAGAAAGAATGCCTCTTTTTCAATAGCCCCAACCAATCCGCCCAGCACTATGGCCAAGAGGATGAGAGACTCTGATTGGCTAGTCTTGTGCCCATCCCTATGGCCAAGAGGATGAGAGACTCTGATTGGCTAGTCTTGTGCCCATCCCTATGGCCAGGGAGGCAGGTTAAGTGATAAACACATCTATCAGCTGAGGAAGGGAGAGTTCCCAGAGGAAAAAGATAATAGCTGTTACAAGACAGGAGAAGGTCTGCCAAGTAGGCAAAAACAAGAGATATACACTAAACGTGGGATTTAAAATGTGTCACACTCCATATGAAGAAGTAATAGAGCCTGCCTCATCTTCTTGGTCTTCCTAAATTCTTGAAACTTTTTCCTCCTTAAGTTTCTATAAGTTCTTTTAAAAATCTCTCTCTGGATTGGGAGACAAGATTGCTTGTGTTCTTCTTCCCTTGTGTATCCTGTTATGAGCAAAAGGCTCTTGCTTTGGTTTACCCAACTGTCCTGTCATTTGCCTTCCAATGATTTATCTCAAAAGGAAGCTGGTAAAATGAAATATTCTGATTTTTAACGTACTTTATTTGAGTGGGGGTGGGGAGAAATACACTGTTTCAGATGGGGTTTTTAAAAGCCTTGAGTCGGTGAGTTGTTGCATCAAAATAACTTATGCTCTTTTCCCTGAGCCAGCAGTCCTTTAAAAAAAGCAGGTGTTCTGGATACTACAGATGACAAACAGCTTTATAACTTACACAAGGAAGAGCAGAGAACAGTGAACTTTTCTGCCAAGTGTTAAAGCCAAGGGCAAAATATTCCAAAATGGACTTCTCTGTAACCATTTCAAAACAGCGGAAGCCAGAGGATTAGTAAAACAGTAAGTGTACAGTATGGTCACTTTGAAGCCTGACATATTAGTCAGTTTGCTAAGGGTGTACTTTTATGTGGATCTTTTCAAGGGAAAAGATTTTTCCTTTAGCCAAGTTTGAAGATACAATAGTTTTTTCTCTATCCTCAGCTCATGCTAAGCATCATAAACATCTGTTGCATAATCTACATGGAGTGGGGCTATTGTCATGAAGTTTGCAGGATACCCATTGGCTACCTTAGCTTATTGATTGTAAAGGTTTATTTCTGCTTGTTGAGTGGCTGTTTTAGGGGAAAGAAAGGGAGGTTGGGTATAGGTTTGGCAAATTATGCATGCTCTCTTTTTTAAAAAAAACAAGCAAAAAAATAAAAAATTAATAAAAAAATAAAAAAGTACAAGCAATCTGAAGGACAGTATATCCTGCAGCCCCTCAGTCACTGCGCATAAGGATAATGTAGTGTTTTGTTTTATTTTTTTATGCTCCCGGTTTCCTTCTTTGGGAACATCTATAGAGCACATCGATAATTTTTCTCCAATACTTATCAATGAGTTTTTCTACCAAGCATCAATTTTTCCAATACTGTGTAACTGTCACATCCATCTGTTACCTCCCACCGAAACCTGAAGCTGGCTAGCCACGCTCTGACGGCGCTGTCATGCATTTTGACAGAACGGTGTATGATGGATGTTAGGGAGCAGGTAGGATGGGGTGATTTTTCACATTCCCTAGAGCCGAGCTGTCCAATAGAAATATAATGCAAGTGAAGTATTCAATTTTAAGTTTTGAAGTAGGTGGATGAAAAAAGATTACAGGTGAAATTAATTTTCAACATATTACTTAATCTAATATATCCCAACATTATACAATTATTAATGGGATATTTTGCATTCTTTCTTCTGCACTAAGACTTTGAAATCCAGTGTGTCTGTTACACTCACAGCACATCTCAGTCTGGACTAGCCACGGTTTGAGTGCTTATAACAACCTCTGGCTAGTGGCTACTCTATGGAACTGTGCGGCCCTGGAGGGACACTGCAGGCTATACTTAGAGCATTTGCTGTGGACCTGTTGTGCTTTTATAGAATATCACAGAGTTGTGAGTAGTTCACTATGCTGTGAACAATAGAATTTTTTGTTTTGTTTTGTTTTTTTCAAAAATTCTCATTTCCTCAAATCTGTACCAAGATTCCAAGTTCTTTCCCCTGGTCAATGTAGCTACTAAAAGCCATTGCCAAGGTCATGACAGGTTTTAGAAAATGTGGAAAGTTGAGGAGAAGTGTTCCAAATTTCTAGGTCACAACTCTTAAGTGAAATTCCATATTGGATAAAATGTTTAAAATGTATCTACCCGATTATTTATGATTCTCATAGAATTTTTCACCACCTCATGATTTTCTGCTACCTACTTGCTCTTAAATGTGTTTTGTGTTCCAGTCTCAATTCTCTAGTGTTTTGGAACAATTAATCTCCTTTCTACCTCAGCTACACATTCCCAATAGCATTGCTTGATCCTCACACCAGGGAGTATACTGTAGGAGTTTTTACTTTCTTTGAAGACTTGCTGTCTAGGGATTAGCACTATGCAGTGATACTGTTCTCATAGATGCTTTGTAAGCACTTTAGTAAGTCAGCATTTCCACTTGTGTTTCCCGAATATATGGTTAATGGTGGCGTTGATGATTAGTTTTGTTTTTGTATGTGTGTGGTACCAGGCCAAGGGGTAGCTGACATATGGCCCTCCTTAAATCACTTAATTTTTTGAGAGTGGCTCTGAACACTTTTGGTTTCTGCATGGTTGATGGAAGGATACTCAGCAGTCGGAGCTGGTTCCTCTGTCTGGATCTCTTCTCTCACTGTTCACATGGTTGTCCTCTTTTCTTTCTTCAAACTTCAGAGGCTTTCCCTGACCACCCAACATTATACTAGGTCCTCTCTTTCTTTCCCCCCCCCCACCGCCAGCAATCTGTTTTTGCCTTCATAGCTGTTTGCAACACGGACGTATACTTGTTTATTGACTACCTATAAGGTCAGTCTGGTGTCTCTGTTCTGTCCACTACAATATATCCTAAACAATTAACACAGTGCCCAGTGCACAGCAAGTGCTCAAAAATATTTGCTGAATAAATGTGTAACCAAGTACCTTGCATTTTCCCAAGAACTGTATTTTTCCATTTATATCACTTTAATGGTAAACATAATCAAAATCATATTGACAGCCCTAGAGTTAAATGCTGATGATAATTCTTTTGCTAAAAATGTTTCATTTAAAAAAATATTTCTTCTCCACCTGTTCCTGAATTGTTAGTCAAATCACCATTGGAGGTCTCAGTAGAATGTTAAATGCTGTTTACAAATGAAAGTTAAATATCAAACTAGAGGATAAAATATTTTTAAATCTTAAATTGTCAGAGAACCAATGGCAATACTAAAACATGAACTGAAAGGTTTTCTAAATGATATTTCCAATAATCTAAATGATTATAATAAAAGTGGGGTTGTGAACAACTATATACAGACCATATAGGAATCCAGGATGTACTATTATTGTAGTTTAAGGAGAAAAGAATTCTAGTGCTATTTAATGCCATGATACAAATAGAGAAATAGGGATATTTCCATCCAGCTAGGCAGCACTCAGCTTCAGAGTTCATTTTTTCCAGTGAATTCACCCAGGTGCCATAGGCTTTCTAGAGTACATTTATTTAACAAATATTTATTTAAACTTTTTAATGTGTTCAATTTTAAGTTTTCTTAGAATATTAGCTTGTTTAATTCTCATAACAATCTTTTGGGTAGGCACTATTAACATCTGATTTTGTAGCTGTGGAAACTAAGGCCTGGCCACATGAAGTAACTTTGAAGTGGTAAGAAGGGAAGTTGGGATTTACACCCAAGGAGTCTGACTCCCAGATCAGTGTGCTTAACCTCTATACTGCAGGGCTGCCTTGGACTTGGAGTTTAAAAGCATTCAGTCTATCAACAATTACATCTTTCTCTATTCTTTCCACAAACCACCTTTAAAACATTTCCCATGATTTACAAGGAACGTTTTTCATCAGCCATCAGCTTTTCTCATCCAGTCCAATATGTATTTAGCTTTTCTCTCCTTGTTTTCTTCTAAAGAGGACCATATGTCCCCAGAACGAGGAATTGGAAACTGGAAGCTATAAATTTGTGGAAGAAAGTAAAACTCGTAAGACAGTCATATCTAGGAAGACTGAAAATCTTACTTCATTTTCAGAACTGGTCTTTCTTCACAAAAGCTGTTTGGAAATAGGATTTATTCTGGTCTGGAACAGTGGGGATTATAATTACTTATGCATTCCATTCACTGACAGCTTTCTTCTGCTAATTAGAGGTAACCAGTTCTAAAGTCTTTGCATGGTTTATCCAAGGGGAAAAGGTTTCTGTTCTATTAATCCCTAGAAGCTGCTTAAAGATAAAGTCAGAGAGCAGTCTATTATAGGTTTAATCCTCATAAAATCTAAATCATTTTATTCCATTTCATAGCCATGGGCATCATCTGTAGAGCTATCCGGTCATCCCCAAATGCGTGTTTTTGGTGTCAAGGTAGAATAGGTGAGAAAAAAGATGAACTACTTGTAAAGACAACAGAAACCCTGAATCCAAGTACATACATATCACAGTAATATTCAAAGCACAGATTATATGCTATGGTAAAATCATTAAAATGTTGAAGAGAGACTTCGTAGTTGCCTGCAGGAACAGAAGCAATTAAATATACAGTTCGGTTACAATTGGTCAGTAATCAATGGAGTGCATTTTCATAGGTTTCATATTCTGGGATCGTGGCAGGTCCCTGTGAACATGGCATGGTGTTCACAAGTTGACCTGCGTTCCCGTTTAAATCATTTAACCACACTCAGCTGACCTACGTTCCTTTTTAAAACAAGCTCATAAAATTCATTTCAAATACCAAAACCTCCAGCTAGGGATTTAATCTGTTTATGCACACTTGTGAAATCTCTGGTATCTAAACGTGTCCTTGCTTACGAATACTCCATGTTTACAGAATATGAACTTCACAAGACCTCCCAGCCATAGTTTTCCAATCTTAAGTGAATTTTCTCTCTCTTTTTTCCTTGCAAAAGGAAAGAAGTAGGATGATTTGCAGTCAGGGTCAGATGGCCTCAGATAATGTTTGGTTTTAGGCACATTGGCCTGTATCAGAGAATCATTCCTGGAAGGAAAACTACGGGTGTCCCTCCTTGAGAGGGTCTCTCTCTCTCTGTCTCTCTCTCTCCCTCTCTCTCTCTCTGTAGTGTAACCCAGCAGGCAAATTACTAATTTGGCAGCTCTGGAAAATATATTAACCCCGTGGTATAGCATAGCGTATGCTGTGGCTGAATATTTAATAACTAAGATATTGTTATATATACATGCCATGTTATGAAAGCAAGAATGCTGATCATTTATCCCAAACTAAGTTGAATACTCTGCCGTATTTATTTCACCAACAGAATAAAACAAACCTAAGAAAAAGTTGAATAATAAGGCTATACAATTTGAAGGGTTTTAAACACTCCCCAGTTTTTCCTATAGAGTGTGAAGTATTTCCCTTGGAGATAAAAATGTTAGATGTAAAAAAACTGCTTAGAAAAAACCATTTTAGAGTTAAGCAACAGATCCATGACATCAATTCACATCAGTGACTGGAGTAGCTATTAATGAAGATGACAAAAGGAGACCGGAATTTAAAAGGGGGAAAGGATGGTATTAAAGACAAAAACCAGACAAGTGAGATTGATTTTATTCAGGCTATTGCAATAGGAAAAGCACCCTGACTCTGAGTGTCAAGGTGTTTCTGAGGGGTGATGTTGCCTTAGACTTTTATAGGGAAGAATAGACAAGTTACAGGTGGGATGAGTTACATTTGGGATTGCTGTAATCAGGGGAAGTCTAGGTCAGTTAGCTGAACAGGAAATGTTTTTCTCTGTGTCTAGCAAGTTTCAGTGGGACAAACAGTTCTAATCTCAGCTATTCATTCATGAGACAAAGAATGGGAAGTTGGAGGGTCTGGGTCTAGTCTTGTCAGCACATTCAGGCAGAAAGGGGAAAGTCTGTGTCTGGCCTTCTCGTAGGTAAACAAGAGAGTCATGTGCGAATCTTATGGAGTCATGAGAAAGACTGGACCATGAGTTTGATCAAAGTCACGGGAAGGTGGCTTTTTGTGGTAAGTCATTTCCCGTAACACAAAATGGTGGGGGTACTTCTCAACCATCGCTGATTTCTGGGAACACAGGGCTCAGGCTGGCTTCACCATGGTCAATGGCAAACGGATTCAGATTGGAGACATCAGTGGACACATAGGGAGATGTGACGTAACCCAAAGGAAGATCAATTCAAATAGATCTGAAGGCATCAAGCCACCTTGGGATGGAAAAGGCTTTCCATAAAAAGTAACCTGGAAAAAGTGACCTACTAAAGACGATGTGGGTGGAGCCCCTAGAAGAAGAGACCAGTCCACTGGGCTCAGGTTGCTGCAGAAATATCACTTTTAAATCACAACTGAAGGTTTGTGGATGAAGCTTAAGAATGGGCAGAGTGTTTCTCAGGGCCACGGTGAAGAGTGAGCCCAAGTCAACCTCAGGTAGAATAACGTGTGAACCTGCACAAATCCGACTACGGGGTTAAAGTAAGTACAGTTAAATCCAGCCATGAAAACTTTGTATAGAGTTTGAATCCAGAGTTCCTCTAGGTATCCCAGCAGTTTTACAGCAGATTTGCTCCCTGCTGGTGGTTCATTATGGAAGAGGAGCACAGGGGAAAATCATGGTCCCAAATCAGTTGATTTATCCAAAACCCCTTAATCCCTGATGGATACTTTCTTTGTGTTTTTGCCCCAGGCTGCCTCAGAACACATGGCAAGACATTCATCTGATTGTATTTTTGTACATGGTCTAATTTTTTCCATTTAAAAATACCAACAACAAAATTGCCAATGATCTGTAAGGACAGGTAAAGCCCAGTAATAGGATTAAATGGAATCTCAGGAATATCTCAGTGAATCAGGTTAACAATGCATAAAATTTCTTCTATACCCAATCTTTATTGAAGTTGCTATAGTATTATAAGCAGCTAAGCTCCTGGGCTTGAATTTCATCTCCCTCCCCAATTCTAACTTTATTAGAAGTGCTAAGATGAAGCAAAAGGCTAAAACTTGCTCCAAAAAGAGAGAAAAGAAGAAATATTGAAGGAAAAAAAAATCACTGGAAAGTGAAGAAATGACCATAGAAAACAGGTCAGGTGAAGAATGCTAAATTCCTAGCCACTCTCACCTCAGGCACACAAACACCCACGGGTATAGCAAAGATGAGCTCTGTCCAAAGAAGTCAAAGATAAGGAGGTGTGTACTGGGAAAAGGAGGTGGGGAGAACATGTGGGAATGTCCTATAACCAGGTGGAAAACTGGGTAAAACCATGTGTTTCTATAACCATTCCTTTCTCTATGAAACTCATAAATGTTCAAAAACTGGGCTCCTAATCATTCTTTATCATTCACATTTCTTTGCTCTTGATTTTGTGGTTGTTTCAGAAGTTAAAACTGCTATAGAATTTATACTTCTGTTCATCATCTATTTCCATACTTCAGTTCTATGGCTTTTTTGTAAAATGCACAGAGATTTTTCTCCTGTTTTATAAGATCTACAGTAAAGTGTAATGTGTTCATACCTCCTCATCTTATTATTTACCAAATATCTGGGTATAGTGTAGGATGCCCTTCCTTGTCCTCTTGTGAGTAGTGGAGCCACATAATTAGTTGTGGCCAATGAGTTGTGAGAAGTGACGCATGTAACTTCTGAGCTGGAGCATTTAATTCCCTGTATAAGACTTTCAAGTTCTCTTTCCCTCACTAGAATGACCAGCAACATTGCTGTTAGTGGCTGTTTCATTAGGCTGGAGTCGTAAAGTGAAAAAGATATGAATCGTAGATGCAGCTGACCTGAAATTGCCATAGAGTGAGAGCAGGAAATACATTTTTAATGATCTGTGCAAGTTTGGGGTTGTTGTTGCATGAGTGTTTGTTACCACAGCATAACCTAACTTATCATGACTAATACAATCACATTTGCATATGAAGTGTGATCTGATTCTTGATATACATATCTTATAATTAATCATATACATTTGTACAGCAAACAAAGCAAACCTGACTCCAGAATAAAAGAGCAGTCTGGCCCAACTGAATTATAGGTCCCAAACAGAAATCAGAAAGGACCCCAAACAGGGCTCTCTTCAGTGATCCGGACTTTGCAATGAGAAATAAAAATCTGAACCTTTAATGCAGAGTTGGATGTTTTATTAAGCAAATCAACACTTAAAGGATGGAAAAAAAAAATAGCGTCTATTTGATCACTGGCAGTGTTGTAGCAGGTTTATCCAATTTTTGTAGCACAATAAAGATATATTATGGAAACTGTAAAAAGAAAGAGGCAGCTGTTTAATTGTAATAATTGAATGAATAATTCCATGGCAACTCCTTGGCAGATGATATACAGTGAAATGAATTTCTGTACAAATTATTTTCGGTAGCTAACTCTTGAATATAAAAATCTGCTCAGTGTCACAGATCCAACTATGAGTAGTATGAACTCCCTGGCATTTAATGGAAACTGACAATTGAATAGAAGGGGAGTAGAAATGGACACGAAGCAGAAATATACTAAATGCTCTAAGAGTTGCATACTCCACGCTGTGACAGGCATGGGAATTCTAAAAATGGGTAAATAATCTACTAGCTATGGCTGGTAAGCCATTCCATAGTTAGTACTAGCCTGTAGAGGCAGCTGCTGGAATAGAAAACTGAGTATTAGAGACTAGTTGGTAGTAAGAAGCCACTGAAGGAGTGGGCAGAACAGTTTATTAGCTTGATAAGAAGTCAATGTTATTTTGAGGAAGCTGGCTTTCTTGCCATCCAGTCTAAAATCTAGCTCTGTTTCAACCCCAATTACTTCACTACTTCCACACTTTGGTATATCAATTTGTGGTTTAGGATTTGGCAAGCCTGTGCACAGGAGAAGCAAACCAACAGTCCAAGTAAAAGCAAACTCATCACCTATGTGGGAAACTGTGTATAAGCACAGGTTTATTTTTACAGTGTAAAAATAATCACATGGAAACAATGGTAAACATGTAATCAAAAACATGTTAGAAACAGAATGAACCATAACAGAAGAACTAAAAAAACAAACGGGGAAAATATCTGAAACAATATCTCAAAGGTTGCTCTTTCAGACTATGGCATGCTATTCCTTGGCTACACAAAAACAAAATTTTCTTTCCTCTGACAACCCATTTTCTGACCATGCAACAGAATCAAGCTCCTTCTTGTTGAACTATTTACACTGGTTAACACCTGGCTTACTGTTATAGGAGATGTTTAGGTCAGTTGGAAGGAAATAGCCATTTATAACTCTTCAAAAAATTACTCGTTCAATAAGTTAAAATTTGATTTTTAAAAAAGCAGGCTGTCAAAATATTTAAGAGGATGGCAATAAAAGTATGTTGTGTATAGAACATATCAAGGGTGACACCAACTCCATCCATATCTACTGGATGGAAGCAAGATGTGCTTTTCTTAGAGTTTATACTAGGCAAAAAAAAAAAAAGAGGCATTTTTATTTTAACCAGATGTGAAAGAATTAAACCCAATATTTTCAAGTATTTTTAGTGCCATATGATGTCATCTGATTTTATATCTTCTGAGGGATAATGTGTATTTTTTAAATTGTGAAGCCACTTTCCATGTATGTACTTAAAGTCTTATATATGATAAATTACAATAAACAAATTACAACACTGCAGAACATGCTTTTGGCTGTTTATCTCAAAAAGCAGAGAGAGAAATTTAGTTTCTCAATAGGAAATGGAATTAAAAGCATGTGAAATGTCTTCTGCGGGCCTTCAAGGTAGTCCTTATTTCAGTGACTATTGTACTCGTCCAAATAGGTCCAGGGCAGGGATTGCTGGGCCATGTCCTCCAAATAGTACAATGGCCTCTTTCCTGAAATGCCAACAAAGCAGCCCCTGGACTACATAGGCACTGTTTGCAATATTTCGCTAGTCATCCAGGGAACCACAGTTTTTAAACAACAAGGCCCTTCCTTTTTTATTGGTAATAATGTTTTCAGTGTCGGTCTTACACATGCTCTACATCCCCATTGCCACTAACCCAGATAGGGCCGAATTTCCCAGGACCGTGGCGCCACTCTTGTCTTCTGGAACTGGCAGGGGAAGGAGGAGGCCCCTAAGCGGACAGACGAGAACTTGCTTCCTCGCACTTTTCTCTGGAGCAGCATCAGGCAAACAGCCACACCCAGGAGCAAGAGTGTGGCCCTCAATGGCTTTGCTGAGTGAGCTTCTCTGAGGCATCTCTCCCGGGAAAGAGATTTCTTAAAAACCATTGAAAGCTTTCCAGAGGGCGAAAGCGAGATGATCGGGAGCCAAGGTTAGCATAAATGCTTCCACTCCTCCTGAGTTCATTTCGGAAAAAAGGAAGGAAACAGGCAGTCACAACTGCTGACTTGCGGATGCCTCATCCAGCAGCTCCCCACCCCGACTCCCCCAATTAAGAAAGAGACTCTAAGAGTAAAGTTAATATTATTGCAGGGCCGTTGGTGTATTAAATGTTGTTGAATTAAAAAGCCATTCGCTTAGACCAAAGTCTCCTCCATCCACCACCCACACTTGAGCACAGAACATTCCGGGCAAAGCCCCCTTGCCCTTCCCTCCTTGGCGAAGTCCTCTAGGGTGGGCGAGCCTGGCGTGGCGGGGGGGGGGGGAGGATTGGGGGCTGAGGACTGTGCCAGCCCCTGAGGACTCTGCCAGGGGTTCCCGAAGCACAGCAGTTTCCCAGGACAGTGCCCATGTTCCGTTCCCCGCCTCCCCGAGTCTCTTTTCCCGGCTGAGGCTGGAACCCTGGAATGGTTTGGGGACCAATGAGGTGGCAGCAGTCGACGCAGGGATCACGGTGAGGGGCGATTTCATCTCCGGGGGGAGAGGCCGCCAAGCGGGGGAGGGAGGCGGAGGAGAAAGGGGGAAGCGGGGGCAAAAAGTAGGAGGGGAGGAGCGGAGAAAGCCAGTTGAGGGGCGGCAAAGGCAGCAGAGGTACCAGAGCGAAAGGTAAAGAAGAAAGAGCAGGTTCGCTGACCGCCGCGGGCAGGAGGGCGGGCGGGGGTCCGGGGCGAGGAGGCGGCGCGGCCGGAGCGCGGGCCGCGCGGGGGGCGCCGCGGGGAGGGTCGCCGTCAGTCAGGCCGAGGGGGCTCGCGGGCCGGGGGGGACGGGCACCCGGCGCACTGCAACGCGAGGTCACGGCGGCCCCTGCAGCCCGGGCGGCGGTGACCGCGCCCCCATCCCAGAGGTGCGCCCGCGCCGCTCTCCGCTTCCCTCCGCGCCGGCTCCGCGCCCGCCGCCCCGGGGCTGCCCCCGCCCGCTCGCGTCCGTTGCGGGGCCCGGGGAGCGGCGCCGGAGGCCCGGCCGCATTGTGACGTAGCGGGGCCGCGGCAGCGCCTCCGCCGCCCGCCCGCTCCGGCTGCGGCGGTTCCTGCTCCCGCCGCCGCCGTCCATCCGTCCGTCCGTCCGTAGTCCGCGCTCCCGAGCCGCCGCAGCGCCGGGCGTCCCCGGTGAGTCCAGGTCCTGGGCGGGCGCCGCGGGGAGGCGGGGGGCGGCGCCGCGGGCGGCTGAGCCTTTCCAAGTTTGCACCGGGCGACCTGGGCGGGTGTCGCCCTGGCTCCCACTGAGCCCCGGGCCCCCTTTGTGCCGCGAGTCCCGGCTGCTCGAGTAGCGGCGGTGCCTCTGCAGAAAGGGTTTGGGGGGAGGTCTCTACAGCAACGGCGGCGGCGGCTGCCAAGCGGCTGCTCTCCTTGGGGGAGGGGGGAACAGCCGCCGCCTCAATTTCCAAAGGATTGTTCTTTTCATTCGCCGGTTTCGTGTGGTTATTATTCTTGCTGCCACCTGGGATCGTATCGGAGGCAGGGATGGGCAGTGCCGCGGCTCCTAAGAGCTGAGATAATGAGGGGCGAAGTAACAGTAATAGCAACAGCACCACCACCAATAATAGTAATCGCAGAAGAGGGACGCCTGGGGTTGCCACGGCCCAACGGGAGCCCCTCGCTCAGCCGCACCGCGCCCACTGGCTGCTCCGTCCTGCCCGGGCTTCGACCGCCACCCTCGGGCGCCGTCCTGCGTCCCGGGCTCGTCCGCGTCAGTTTTAGCCAGGAGTGTTTGTCTCCTGGCCTTCTTTCGCGGTGATGACTTTCATCTGCAGGTGGTAAGTGAGGTGAACTGGTACTTTGGCTATTGTCAGATGCCACGTTTTGTTTATTTCATTTTTACGAAAAGAAAAGAGGGAAGATTCTGAGCCATTACTGGCAGCCATACAGTTTCCACAGGAAATACTAGCATTCTTTGAGGAACACGCTACTGCTTGCAGGGAAGAAAGTCTTTGGGAAACAAAAAGGCAACAGCATTGTTGCTCATTTTCAATGGACCGCTAGGAGGGGGGGGGAAACGTGGTGTTTTTTCCTGTGGGAACAGGCTTTCCTTGGGAAAGTTAATTAAGCTTACTGTCGGTGGCCGTTTTTCACTTGCTGGTGGCTGGGCCCCACTCCCCTTGGCTGTTACTGACAAGTGTCCATCAAAGAGCCCAGAGGAAGGGAGAACCGCTGTAGGGCAGTCTCCCCACACACCACGTGCTGTGGCGCCCAGCCAGGCTGCAGTTTGCGAAATGAAATGAGGGCTGTCTGGGGAGGTTTATGAGGATTACATGTGTGCACAGTATGTCAGCCCTCCAAGGTGTCACTCTAAACACGTCATTTTCAAGCACGGCTTTCCTTGCTGAATCTGCAGGAAGGCAAAAACCTATTTCTCTTATTATGGAGCAGATGTCCCAGTTGGGAATGGGTTGAAATCTGTATTTCATTTGTACATACTGAAATGTTAAAAGGCAAAGAGGACAAGGTGTGGGAAAGCAGTATGTTAATGTGTTTACATCTGGGAGAGAATGTCTGTTGGGTATTTCTGATGCATCTCAATATTAAATTACATTCAGCCTGGTTAGAGTCTAAGGAGACACCCTTAAGGTGTCCTTAAAATTATTTGAAAAGGTGTGACATTTTCATCACCATAGCAGAAGTCTCTCTGGAAGGCAGTATTAACTGAAGATTACCCAAAACCAAATATGTAGGAGTTCCAGGTCTAGAAACAGGAAGAAAAAGATGGTGGTTCTCTTAAGGATCTTTGGACATCTCAGTTAGAAATTAAATATAAAAAATAAGCTATACAATTTTGAACATAAACTTCATTTTATTTATAGCAAGCATTTCATGAGGAAAGGTTACAATATGGTGGATTTGAAATGATGCTGCATTTATTGATTTGACATTTATTGTGTATTGATATCCAAAAGGAAGGGACTAAAGCAAATGCATTTCTCTGTCTACTATGTCACAGCTTTGCTACTTCCAAGTAGTTGTTCTTGTGAAGGTATATAGTAGAAATGCAGAACAGAGACCAAGAAACTTTGTGTGCGCTGTTGTCTTGGAAGGAATTGTAAGGGTACTTTACTGCTCTTAAGAGGAGGGAAACCCACACATAACCATCTAATACAAACAAATGATCTTTGATATTATCAGAGAAAGCCTGGAGCTGTTTTTCTTGCCATACCGAAGGCATTTCTTGTCAAGAGAGGAAATCTCCCAAGGAGCAGGTACATCATTATAAGACACACAAGGGAATTTCTCTTAAATACAAAATCTAATTGAACAGCAGCAAGAGAATCAGTGACACTCTTAGAACAGAAGGCTGTTTTTGGCAGTCAGATTAGGGTTGCAAACCACATAGGAGAAATAAGTGTCTTGGGAGAAAAATAATTTCCTGGTGAAAATCAGACATTTGCTTCTGTGAAGCTTTTACCTTTATATACTTGTTTCCTTGTGCCACTTAGACTGGTGTGCAGATTCCACTTACAAGAATTAATTTTCTGAAAATGAATCAGTGAAATGTTTACTAATATGATACATACTATGCATGATTTTGTTTTAAATGTATGGTTACTATCAAGATTTATGCCGTAACTTGCAAACCTCAAGGCACTTTTTTTTTTTTTTTTTCAAATTTATTATTTTTGGCTGTGCTGGGTCTTTGCTACTGCGCGCGGGCCCTCTCCAGTTGTGGCGAGCGGGGGCCACTCTTCGCTGCGGTGCGCAGGCTTCTCACTGCGGTGGCCTCTCCCGCTGCGGAGCACGGGCTCCAGGCGCGCGGGCTTCAGTAGTTGTGGCTCGCGGGCTCTAGAGCGCAGGCTCAGTAGTTGTGGCGCACAGGCCCAGCCGCCCCGCGGCATGTGGGATCTTCCCGGACCAGGGCTCGAACCCGTGTCCCCTGCATTGGCAGGCGGACTCCCAACCACTGTGCCAGCAGGTAAGCCCCCTATGCATGATTTTTTGCTTTACATAAGTTAGATAACTAGATTTTGTATTTTATGGTTTGTATCTTATCAGCTCTTTAAGCTTTTAAAATTAATGATCAAAATATGTGTTGAAATGATTAATGTTAATTGATATGATTGATGGCTGGGCCCTGGAAAAGTACTGATTGATTCCTAAATAGTCATTGTGTATACGCTTTGTACATACATGGGATAAAAAATACGCAGAGTCTCTTCACAAGGAACTTACAAGGGGGAAATAGGACACATGAAAAATAATGGTACAAAAGATGAAAGAAGATATTTTATGATTGAGTGCCCAAGACACTGAGTAGTAATTGAAAAGGAATTCCCAGGAGAAATTAATCAAATCAGCTTAGATGTTTTATCAGTTATCCATTGATGTGTAGCAAATCACCCCCAAATGTAGTTGCTTAAAATGACGCTATAGCTTGCGATTCTGTGGTTGGCAGTTCAGGTTGGGTTCAGCTAGGTGGTTCTTCTGCTGGTCTTGGTTGAGTTCCTCAGTTATCTTCAGTCAGCTGGTAGTTTGGATGAGCCAGGATGGCCCCATTTATGTCTGGCAGTTATTAGGTCACATTAACAGGTAACTGGGGCATGTGCCTCCCATTCTCCAGCTGACTAGTGTGGGCTTCTTTATGTGGCAGACAAGCAGTGTTCCAAAAGCAGTGAAAGAGCAAACCCCAATTCAAGGTGATTTTTAAGCCTCTGCTTGTACTGTATTATACTTGCTACCTTCCCATTGGCCAAATCAAATCACAAGGTCACCCCAGATTCAAGGGGTATTGAAAGACTCCACTTACGATCAGAGGGAGCTGCAAAAAATTGAGGCAATTTTTTTTTCAATCTAGTACGTGTATGAAAACACTTGTTCTAGCACATGTTTTGTGCTGAGGGATAGTGTACTATAAGATAGTATACTTGTAAACAGCCCAGAATTGAGGCTAGGGAATTGCCCTATAAATCATTGTGCTATCATCTTTGTTCTGAAAACCACAGGTAGAGGAGGAGGAGTGACAACGATAATAAAATTTTAGCCATAGCCTCTCCCAGCGGCGTTAGGATGGTCTGGAAACAGTAGGCTGGTAGCAGAGTCAGCAGTCCCTGGTGGGAGGTGAGGAAAGCTCTGACAAAGGTGGAGGCAGAGAGAATGGAAAGGGAGGGATCGACCTGGGAGAGCCCGTATTTATCATTAGGTGACTGATTACAGTCAGAATCATTATGAGAATTAAAAAAGCTTAAGTGACTGAAAGAATGATTGTGCTGTTGTGAGAAATAGAGAAATCAATAAGTGATTTATTTGGGGGGAGGAGAAAAATTCAGTTCCAGGAAGGTTGATTAAAAGAGATGAATTGCATGTGAAAGTACTTTATAAGCTGCAGAGTATACTATGAATGTCACTATTGCTTAGTGTTTAAATGGCAGTGGATTCTATACCGCTAAGTTTCTCTAGTTGTAAAGCAACAGAAAACAAAATGCAACCTGGAGGATATCCTAAGGGTCAAAGGGAAGTCAGAACCACTCTCAGGATAGAAACAAAACCTCTCTGGGGGGCTGGGGAGTAGGAACTGAAGTTCTTTTTCCTGAGGCACACGCAGCTGGAGGTCTGCCCATGGAAGGCTCTGCCCTTGGACTTAGTGAAGCAGGAAAGAGAAATCCTTGGGCCTAGTTTGAGTGGCAGGCACACTGCTGAGCCAGAAGCCTTGACTGACAGCCCCGCTAAGACAGCACACAACGGGGAATCGGTGGGTGCTTCCTCAAAGGACATGGGAGCAATGCTATCAAAATTGGGAATGGACACAAGGTGGCAAAACCAGCCAGTGTCCGCCAGAGATGAACACTTGAAGATTTATTTGGGCCTAGCCACTGGGAAGCAGGCAGGGTAGGAGGTGGCAATTCAGGCACATTTACATAGAGATGTCAGCGCATTAATGACAGTTAAACCCATGCTAGTGGCAGGGTTTTCTCATGGAGGGAGAGTAGAGAAAGGAGAGAGCCGGCAAAGTGCGTCATCCAGGCTCCTCCGTAAACGTCAGTGGATATTTCATTAGAGGGGAGAGGAATGCAGAACACGTTCTGTGCCGTCTTTCACCTGAGGGCTCAGTCGAGGTGCTGCTTCGCCAGCCTTGTTTTCTTGGTGGCTAGGCTGAAATTCGGGTGGTGTCCTTACCATCGGGTGCAGCTGTCAGGCCAGCCCGAAACACCTGGCCTTGCTCACATCACACGATCAGTCGCAACAGCACACAGAGCTGCTCTTTATGGAAGGGCCTCGTATGGACCAGCTCAAACCTGAGCATACGCTTTTCTGGTTTCTTTTGCACAAGTCTAAGAACCCTGAAGGTATTCAACAAATGTTAACTTAATGAGTGAAGGTGCCATTATCTGCCGCAGTAACATTTTCTAAAGCAGTCTGGTCTGGCTTTTCATTATTCACAAAAGAATTTGCTATAAAGTCCCTAAATGTGTTCTGCAGATTTAAATGTTCTAAGGTGCTAGTGTCACAGTAATATAGGTTTTTATAATCCACCACTTACAAAAATAGACTCTGGGTTTTCTTTTTTGAAACACAATTGTCTTTACTTTTTGTATTTGTCAGCAAGTCACAGAAACCCAGTGTTCAAGTAGGAAGGGACATATCCTGGCTCCTGTAGTGGAAAACTTCAGGAAGGATCCAATTCTGCTTTTGTCTTCTTCATGGTGGTAAAATGTTCATCAGCAGCTTTAGACTTACTCCCTGTGGGAAAAGAGAATAATTCAGGATTTACTCTAATTAGACCGCTTTGATCATATGCTCATGCCTGAACCAGTTCTTATGGCCAGAGATTGGGAACATGCTTCTTGGCTCGGCCTTGATGGTGGGTCCAGTCCTGGAGCCTTCAGGAATGGGAGGGAGTCTGTGTGAGGAGTGGGTGGGAGGTGGGAGAGGTGCGTGAGAGGGTGGTCAGCAAAGCCCTCCTAAACCAAATGACCTGAGAGCAGGGAACGGGTGGTTTTTAAAGAGAAAATACTGAAAAGAAGAGAAAGTGGAGGCTGTGCAAACAGAAACAGCAGATATCTACTGTTCATCTGTTTTCCCCGGAGAGCATAGCATATCTCACTAAGCCACCAAGCCATAAACCTGGGAATGGTCCTGGTCTGACCGTCTCCCTTTCTGCCTCCACCTAATCAATCACCAGGGCCTCCTGTTCCATCTCTCAATCTTACTCTTTTTCCCTATGTTAGTTTAGACCCTCCCTGTTTCAGTCCTCACAGCTCACCTCTAAAATGCTGCCTCCCGTCTCTCCCTACCAGGCCATTCTCCTCACCACTGCCTGAGAGCTCTTTCTAAAGAACGAATAGTTAAAATCGAATCATGCATCCGTGGTCAAAAGGTACAAATTGCCAGCTGTAAAATAAATAAGTCATGGGGGTGTGATATACAGCATGGTGACTATAGTTAAAAATAATATATTGCATATTTGAAAGTTGCTAAGAAAGCGGGTCTTCAAAGTTCTCATCATAAGGAAAAAAGTTGTAACTATGTGTAGTGATAGATGTTAACTAGACTTATCGTGGCGATCGTTTCATAATACATACAAATATCAAATCATTATATTTTGCACCTGAAACTAATACAATGTTCCGTGCCAGCTGTATCTCCATAAAAGAAGAACCATTCAAAACTTCATGGCCCTGGGGAAGAAGTCCAAGCTCTTAACCGTGAATTCCAGGATTCCCCATGATGTGCGCCCTGCCTCCTGTCGGGCACAGCAGATGGACGGGAGTGAGGGCGTGCAACACACTTCTTTTCGCTCTCCACATAATCCTCATGCTGTGCTGACCTCTCGAACATTAAGGTCACCAAATGTCCATTTTCTCTCTCATTTTCCTACTTTCGCATGTGCTGTTGTCTCTGTGGAATATTGTTTCTCCTTTCTTGACCTAGTGGACATCTACTCCTCTTCCTAGGTACAACCCAAGTATTATTCTCTCAAGAAGCCTTTGCTGAACACCCCTTCCTACCCAGCCCCTGCCTCGGACTTGACCTTGTGGTCGGCGTTGGGTGTACTAGTCTGTCTCTGCTCCTGCTCTAAATGTCTTTAGCGAGGCACCGTGCTTCCTCGTCTTTGTATATTCCTGTGCTTAGTACAGTACCTCTCACACCAGGGATGCACGATAATTTTTAAATGAGTGAATGAAATATGTGTACTGAAATGTTAATCTTCGGGTTTTTAAGGTGATTTTTTTAGGTTTTTTCTGTTTCCTTTAACTTGATTCTCATATTTGCGTCTTGGAACACTGGACATGAAGACAGGTTCTCTTTGAAATTGCTGCTCAGACACTTTTGCAGCAGTTCTCCCAACTACTCGTTTCCTACTTCGTCACTAAGAGCTGCCTTAAGAAAGAGGTGGGAAAATAGCAGTGGCCCAAAGTTTATCTCAAGGCTAGACTCTATGGCTCGGGGATCAGATGAGGAGTACTTTTTCTTCCTACCGTAGACAGGGCATCTAACAGTTAATATCCGAGGTGCTTTCTCTGTGTTGCAGTTATTCTTAGGGAATCCTCACAGCAGCCCCAGGAAAGAGATGTTACATTCTCAGCCTTCCTCTCCATGTGAGAAAACTAAGATTCAAAGAGTTGAAGCCGCTAAGCTCCCTCTTCCTGGAGCCTGCAGAGCTGCCAGCCACTCATCTGGGTTGTTGAGGAGGAGACCCCATCCCTGACTGGGCTCCCAAGTCATCCATTATGATGTTTTTGTTGTTGTTCTAGAACGAAGTGACCACTTCCTAAGAATAAAACATTCCAGCTGCCTTCCTTGGCCATCAATTATGTCAAAAACACTATGGAAAAAGTTGTTGAAAGACGTAAGGACACCAGTACTCTATGTAGTTGAAGTTAAGATGAATGTCTACCTTAGAAATTCCAATTTTGTTCTTGTGAATCTACCATTGCCAGATAATAAAGGCCTCTTACAGAGGTTGTACTGTCATGTGTATAAAGGCCTCTTGGACAGGCATGGAAGAGGCTTAGTTCTGAGAATCACGCATAAAGTTATACCAAAGATACACAAAATGAGCTAAACACTTTGGAAGCCGCAGAAGCTTAAGAATGTTTCTTAACCTGTTGTCAGTCTGAGAGCATTTTGAGGCTCTGATGAAAGCTATGGTTTCTTTCCTTAGAGAAAAAAGATGTGCACACTCACACACACACCACTTTGGATCTGATTTCAAGAGTTTCCATCTGTGGATTTCCTGGGGCTCCATGGCCTCCAGGTTAAAAACCTTGCTTAAAAGCTGTAATCTGGAAGAAGGGTAACAGCCATTGTTGAGTGTTTACCGTGTATCACATGTAACCATTTATCATGATCACCATGTGCCAGTCCTTTCTGAAAAGCACATCATAGCCAACCAGCCCCTAAGACGTGCATGATGAGCCCTGTTTTAAGCTGTGGAGAGTGAAGTTCGGAGAAGGAACTTACTTGTCTCCCAGCTGCCAAGCGGTCAGCGTGGAATTAAACGCAGAACCCAGATCTGCATCACCGCTCCTTCACTCCATTCTTCTTACCAGGAGAGGCATGAGACCCGGTCAGGGAGACTCCCAGCCTCTGTTGGTCCTGACTGCCCTCAGCCTTCAGTTTCCCCGTTGAAAGTCAGTCAAGTGGCTGCTTCTGCCTCAGGAGCCTCCTGGAATGTTTCCAGTGCCAGAGTGGACAAGGGCTGGGAAGGTCTCAGCTCACTGTCGCCCGCCACGCAGAGCAGATAACATCCCTAGAGAGATGCGGCCCGACTGCCAGACCATCCCTGGGTGAGCGCCGCACTTGGTCCGGAGTGCTGTTTACACACCTGGAAACTTTAACTCAGCACATCCTCCACAACACAAGCGCCTGCACGTTCTCCATGTGAGCCCGTCCACAGATGTTTATTGTGGGCGCCTGTTTGCCCGGCCCCACACTCGGAGCTGTGGTCACGGCAGCACACAGATGTGGGTCCTGAGCTCTTGGCGCTTACACCCGGCTCACATCTAGCAGAGAAGGGGGCTAACAAAGGATTTAAATAAAGTGCGATAAGTTGGATGAAAAAGGAAGTATAAAGGATTCATTCCATTCTTTGTAGTTTCAAAACTCTAGTCCCAAATATGTCTAGTTCTCTAGCCCTTTCCGTCCTCCCTCTCAGGGTGTTTAGAGAGCTTCAGGTTTCCAGAGACTTGCTTGACAGAGGAAGGGGGACCCACGAGCAGAGCAATTCCTCTCAGGTCCCCCTTTGCAGGTGAGAAGGCAGAGTGACCAGACAACAGGCCACAGATGGAGTGAAGACAAGGCTGACTGGTCGGTCTGGTCCCAGCAGGTGCTTCTCAGTTATTGGTGATGTGACTATTGTCCTTGTTTTGGTCTTCACGTTGTAGTCTCTCCACTGCAAATGAATCTGGCAGGTAAGTACTCTTCAGGGAACAAACACACCGTCAGCCTGTGCTCCCTCTTTGTAGCCCCTCTGGGCTCCTCATGTGTCACCTCTTCTCTCATTGCACGGCTACTTCTCCCCTCTTGCCCACCTGCCCCCGAGACAGCCTCCTGGGTTTTCTCCCCAAATGTCTGCTTGTGACCAGAACAGCCTGCTAGAAATAAATAGGATCCATGGGTGCGAGCCCCATAGGTCATTTCAGATCTTCCAGTAGGCACAGTAAGAAAAGTAGAAGGAAACAGGTGAAATTAATGTTAATAATGTTTTACTTAACCCAGGATATCCAGAGTATTAGCGTTGCCCTATGTGACCAATATTTTAAAAAATCATTAACCGATTCTTTACATTCTTTTTTTCCCAAACTCTTTGAAATTTGAGTGTATTTTATTGTTTTAATTTTTAAAAATTTTTATTGAAATATAGTTGATTTACAATGCTGTGTTAGTTTCAGGTATATAGCGAAGTGATTCAGTTATACATATATATATAAATACATATATTCTTTTTTTACATTATCTTCCATTATATGTTATTACAAGATATTGAGTACAGTTGGGTGTCTTTTATTCTTAACACAGACCAGCCACGCTTGCCATCCTTGGTCACCACATGTGGCTCGTGGCTCCCGTGGTGGCCTGCAGGCTTGGGCTCTGAGGAGGCCCTGGGAGTCCCAAGAGCAGACTCAGCCACCACCACCTCTGTCCCCCGCAGCACTTAGCTTGCGCCTCTGCCGACGCCCCACCAGGAGGTGTTGTACTCGGCTGTCTGCTCTCTCGAACGTGGGCCTTTGGGGGCAGGCAACGTGTCGGTCATCTCTCTGTCCCTCGTGTAGAGTGCAGTGTTTAGGAGGCCCACAGCTGGCATTTGGGACATTGAACGCGTTAAAGGATGGGGGAGGGTTATTTGTAACCTCAGGAGCGGAAGGGATTGGTATGGGGAAGGGGGCTCACCTCCCCACCCCTGGCTCCTGCCTTGCGATCCCTGGTTCTGTCCGGCGCCGCAGAACTGCATTTGAGTCAGACTGAGTGGACAGGGGGCCTCGACAGTTAAAAGGGACATTCTAGCCTAGAATCGTGCCGAGCTTCTATGTGTCTCGTTGAGTGAATACTCTAATACTGAATACTAGGGGAACTTATCTGCAGTCTAGCATGTTAAACTGTAACGTCTTATTTAACGGCGGTAGGGGAGGGGGCGTAGGCAGGACAGACCAAACACCAAAACAAAACTTGTCCACTGGACAAGCCTCCCAGCGAGATTACAAAGAAGGCCAGCTGACATCTAGAACATTAACTACACAAAGAAGGAATAGCCTGCATCAGGAAGCTGTTAGAGTCATAATGATGAGCTTTCTCTATGTTTCCAGTGGTTTTAGAGTCATCACTACGCCCCCTGAGAGAATGGGAGATTTATAGGCTGAGTCAGTTTGCCTTTGCACGTACAGTATTTAAATTTTGCAAGTTCTCCTAACCAACTAATGTGCATGTGCTTGCTGGTCTACTTTACCCCTAATGATAAATGCCACTTAAAATAATTGATTCAACCAAACCTCAAAGATTGGTACTGCGACAAAACCATACTAATCACATATTCAAATAAATTCAAAGTTTGCAAAGGGGAGAAAACATTAGTGTTTGATCTGTTAAGTCATATAAGCATCTTAAGAAGGACTTCTTGTATCAGAAAAGAGTATGGTTACCTCAGGCCCACTCAAAAGGTACGTTGAAATAGAAAGTGGAATTAGGCCTAACCTCCGTTTTCTGCAGTTGATTCCCATTTTCAACCTGGAAAGCTCCTTGACCTCCTTGAGGTTTTTGTTTCTCAGAGTGCACACAGGGAAAAGTAAATCCTGCTGTCACACACTATGTAGGAGGAGGATGAATGAAGTCTAGAGAGTGTTTTGAACAATTCCTCAAAAAAACTATTTGGAACAGTTGGAGGGCAAAGTAGCTGCCAATATTTTTGCAGACTAAATTCTAAAAAGCCAGAAAAATCATAGCATACATCCAATTGTAGATAACCAAACACTAACCATGTTTAAGTAATTCGAAGATCTCTTTTTAATAAGTCAAGGATGGTTCAAGACAGGGAGTGCTTTTTATCTGTTGGCTCCAGTTTGGGGAAGGCTGCTTTCATGTGAGTCTCTTAAAAAGAACTCGTGCCTGTCTGTATCTGCAGTGTCCTTTGTCCAACATGATGGCTCTGGTGTGCTGTGTTGGTGTAATTGAAAACCTATAAAAAGGCTGAGAGCTACTTTTGAACTGGCTCAGTGAGCTTGGACTGGGTTTGTCAAAGTGGTGAAAGGTTTAAAGGAATTTTCCTAAATGAGGTCTCCAACCTGTGTTTTAGCCATATAGTTCCAATGAACTCTGAGGCCCGTGAACTCAGAGAAAAGCAGTCATATCAAGATGGAAAATAATGATTCATTTTCATTCCCTGAGCTCTGCAGACATAAGCACACTTCGCGGCTGATCATCATAATTTAGCAGTACTGTTGTGCACTAAAAATACAATTTAAAAGTCTAATGTTTAATTAAGTTGAGTACTCGCAGATTAACATGGTTACACATCTTAGGCACAGGATATAGCGCAGTGTTTACTCCTGTTGCTAGGAAATAACAGAGTTCTTCACAAGTTACAGGTTGATTTGGTAAGAAGAGGGATGTAAGTTTCTCCCGCTAACAGACTTGATCGATTCTTCTTTGTGTTTCATAATGTATGTAAATGCATTTCATGCCCCAGAAGTCCTGCACACTCAGAGCTTTTGTTGGTAACAGAAAGCCCAGGTATGTGCACCTAAGTAAACGTTTGGAGGATATTTGAAAGAGTGATTTTACCTAGAGCTCGTGGATGAAATCAGCTTCATCAAGTATTTGAGTTTTTAATGAAATGAATTTGTCCATTTGTTAGAATTATCAAGAAAATAGATTGTTCTTTAATGTATGATTATCACGAGGCTAATTAATGGTTTTGCATTCTTGCCATTAGTGGGAAACTGTCAAATTAGTATCAAAATTTAATCCAGGTTGATGGTTTTCCAAAATCATTAAAACTTGCATGTAGGAAATCAACTCTGTTATTCTTTTTTCCCTTTCCCTCCCTTTGGCAAACCTCACTGCGTGACACATTGTACAATAGTTTTTAAAAATGCAAAGCTAATGCTTGCACAGCATGAAAGGGAGTAGCTATGCCAGCTCACTTGCCTTGTCCCTGGAAAAGACGAAAGATTTCTATGTGCTATTTCAGTCAGGACCAGGCGTGAAAGAGTGGCCTCCCCAAGCTCAAAAGCAGAACTAAGAAAAAACCCACGGGGACACATTTCTGTTTGATCTATTTGAATCAGGCCCTTGTTCACAGGGCTGAGATTTCAAAGCAGAGGCCCTTCCTAAAAGATGGAAAATAGCAGAATACTTGATTGTGTTGAGGAAAAATATCAGCTTTTAGATGGCTTGTGCTTATTACAGGATTTTATCCTATATGCAAACTCAGAACAACTTGGGGAGAAGAAGGGGAGGGCGCTGCTGAGGGGCAGGATTCTGACTGCACTCCAGGATATGTGCCCATGACCTCTCTTGGTGATTAACACACTTTAAACTTCCTTCTGGGTAATTATTGACTCATTTCTTTAGAAAACCACTTGTTGATTTCGGTAAGAATGTTTTCTCAGTCTGTGCAAGTAGCTAGCGCAGTTTCAGGTACATGCTATGTGATCGATACATGTTGGCTGAGTAAATGAATCCTTCAACATGTCTTGCAAGTAAATGTATCAATAATATAAGACCTAAGGCTTACTCCACTGCAGTAAATAGAGGTTAAAGGCTTGTCTTCTCAAAAGATATCATCGTGTAACCTGTGTTATTTATACTCAGAGCATCCCTCTGAAGCAGCAATACTGTCAAACAAGTGGGCAGAATGCCATGTGATGGAAGGTTGCACTGCTCAGCTGCTAGTTGGAATAGGTGAGGGAATTGTAAGAGGCCTGAGACCTGCTGTTACAGAACTTTTGATGCTAGAAGGGAATTTGGAGATTTGACAGTAATGAGATGGAAAGGTGAGATAACCAAACTGGAACATAAATTACTAGCTTTTAGGGTGTGGTGATTATTTCCTGTCATTCTTACTGTCACCTGAAACACCCAACAGCACTCTTGTAAATGGTGTGGGATAAAGATGGTGGATGGAGGAGACCGCTGCATTGGTTATGGGCAGGGGTATGAGTCTCACAGAGCACAGCCTGACTCAGCCTCTTACTGTGTGTGTGATTTGGGACAGCTTACTGAACCCCTTGATATTTTGATATTATTTTTTCTTTCTCTAACAAGTATCTATTGATTACTTCATTTATTCAAGGTAAGTTTTGAATGATTAGGATAAAATGGGAATCATGGATATCTGATCCACTCTCTTCCTTTCTCCACCTGCTCTGTGTGCTGAGATATTTGGACTGAATCAGTAGGCTTCTTTGTTCTCTGGCTTCTGGTTGGGTTTGGCCAATGGGAGGCATCAGCAAGAGATGAGCAAGCAGGTGGGGAGAGAGAGTTTGCACTATTTATTCCTGGGCTCCCTCCTTATCAGCTCGCCTCCCTAGACTATAGGCCACTGTCCTTGGCACACGAGCACCTCCCTAAGACCACTTTCTGAATTCTGGTAACTGTGTCCTCCCCCAGACACTTCATACTGATAAATGCTCCCCTTTAGTCTTACTAGCTCAGGGTACTGCACCATCTCTTGTAGTTTTTCCAAACCCTGCCCACACCTTTGCAAATGATCTCTTTATTAAAATACCCTCAAACTGCATTCGATTGTGCCACCTGTTTCCTCGTGGGAACCTAACACAAGTGGTTACCTGTTTCAGAGGTCATTGTAAGAATGACATGATTTAGCTAGAATTTAAAACAATGATTGGCTCACAGTAAGTATTCAACGAGGTTAAATATGATTATCATCATCAGTTGTTTTTTATTACAAAATATTGAGTTCATCATATTCATTGTTATTACAGTGTTTTAAATTTTTAAAAAGATGAGAAGAAAACTATCACGTTGCAGACGTTAAAAGTGGAAAAAGTGAAACAGAGACGTCAAGGGCTGAAGTCACACAGTGCTTCAGTTCTAGAACTAAAAAATGAACTAAAGATTTTTGACCTTGTTTCTTTGCACAGGGTACACAGTCACAACATGTCTGGAAAAGAAAGCTACAACTTCAAAGTATTTAGTAAATTAAAACATAACCTACTTGGAGTAAATGGGTATGCCAAATGTCATACATCCTATTTGTGACCACTAAATAATAATTGAGTTGAATCATGGACACCTCAGCATCTTCTAATTAATGTACGAGCTGAGGCTAAGCATTTTCACATTTATACCATCTTGGTAGTATCAAGACAGATGATCCTTAGGACCGAATTTCTTACAGACTCTTGAGGGTAGATACGTTTATTTGTACTCAGAGCTGAATAGGAGACCAGCGTTATGATGCTTGTATAGTAGATTTTCTGCACACACACAGTTTTCTAACTTCCATCTAAGAGTTCTCATTCTTAAGTCACATAAAACAGGTGACTCTGTGATATTTGGTGCCATCTCATCTTTAACTTATAGTACACTCATTAAACTGTTTGTCAAGAATGAAAACTAACGAATTCCCTGAAGAAGTAGTGGTCAGTTTGAAAAATGAAACATCCTACAACGTCTTTCCATTCGATAATAAATTTGTCATAGTTGTTGAAAGTTCAGACCATATGGATGTATCTTTCAGTGTCTTGGAAAAATTGTATAAGTATTCACTAAGAAACTAGAAAGAAAGTGAATTTCAGAAATGTCTCTTTTTTACAATTACGTAGAGTCAAGGGAGGTATAGCAATTTGAAAGGCCTTTTGATGTCAGTACAAATAAGGTTTTATAGATTGTCCCTTCTATTCAAGGAGCTAAGTGGCAAAAATAAATATCTTGTTTCTAGAAGAGCTAATGCTTCTAGAAGGAATGATTGTCATTTGAACATTTGGATCTCTTTTTATTTAGCATTTTCTTTAAAGTCAAATCCAGGTAAGGTTTCTGTCGTCTTTCTTTATAAAGAACATGCCTTTCATATATTGGGCATTTAACAAATGTAAACTTTCTCAGCTATTTGTTTGTTTATTGTCTTTGAATTGTCCTTTCTGGAGGAGATATTACATCAGAGTGCCATAGTGATCTCCCAATTGATCCTAGTGAAGCCTCCCGTTGCTTCCTTCCACCTGTCTACTTCTGTTTAGATTTTCTCTCTTCCCATTTTTTGCCTTGAGTGAAATACAGTGGCATATTCACTGAGAGGAACTAGTATATTCATAGTAATTATTATTCTAAATGATGGCACTGTTTTTTTTCAGCACATCAGTTGTGTCGACATGCATATGAGCAATGTGGGAATAAAATAAAGTTCTTAGTAGATCATACCCAAAATATCACACTATACCAAAGAACCTTCTGTGGCTGCTTGCCAAACAGGGGTAGTCATAGGTTTTTTAGAGTAATGGATGGTGTTTGCAGATGGAGGACACATTGCTTTATGCAGTCAGTTTGTAAACATGCTTTGATACCTTTCCTGTGTAGATGCAGTCTTTTCCTTCTCTGAACTTTCTATCTAGTGGAGGATAAAATTGTCCATCAATAGTAGAGGCATGGACCAAGTGCTGTAGTAAGAAGGAGGAGGGCGCAAGGAACTCTACCTGAAATCGGGAGGAAGGTGGCCAGGTTATCAAGGGCTTCCCAGGAAAAGTGACATTTGCTTTAGAGTTTAAGGCCAAGTGGGGGTTCACCAGGCAGAAAACTTAGGGGAGGGTATTCGAGTCTGACAGACTTGGGAAATTATAAGTATTCTGATGTGACTTTACAGTAAGATATGTGGTGTGGAGTGGCAGGAGATAATGTTAAACTGGAGCCAAACCTTAATCTGCTTCCCAGTGTGGAAAAAGGGAGCCTATGTATCTTTTTCAGTGAGTGATATTAATAAATAACCCTACATAGATTCTTGTGTCATCCATGCTCAAGGTTTATACTATCACCTGTGTTGTGACTTCCAAATTTTTATCTCTAGCCCTGGGCTAGAGATTCTCTTTGTCTTCTGCTCATCTGCATTTTGCTGTTTCATCAGCTCTCACATAGCCTACACCCCCAAAGTAAACTCATCACCTTTCCCTCAAAATCTTGGCTCTGTCCCAATATCTTAGTTTAATCAATGGCCCCAATTACCAAGGTAGTTATCCATGACACTCCCTTCTCTTGAACACCCCCAGCATCTCCCGACATCCGAACACTCAACAAGTTGCCTTATTTATTCAGTTACTTTCAACATTATTGTCTCCTTTCCATGTGCATTTCTAGTATCTTTATTCAGGTTGCCGTCATCTTTCTCTTTGATTACCACAGCAGCCTCTTAACCCGGCTCCGTCCCTTTCTGCTCAGTTATCTCACGGTTACCAAGTTGATCTTTCAATTGATTGAATCAGTGACTGTGCTAGTAAATTTTTAGTAGGTTCTCATCGCCTATGGATAAAATCCAAAATCCTTAGCACGACATATTGATACAAACCCTTAGGATTTTGGCCCTGCCCACTTGTCCAGCCTTCTGGGTCCCGTGACCGATCCCCTGCCTTTCTCTAGACTTACTAAATGTTGTGGAACTCCTGTAATTGCCAGTCTGTTAGTCTCCTGGGAATTTTCCTATTCCTGTTCCCAGCCTTCTTACCCTGTCAGCTCATTCCTCCCCGCCTCTGCCTCCACCCAAGTTGGGGTGAGGTGTTTCTACCACTGTGTGGTGATAGGTGGTTTACTTTTCTCCACTAGATTTCAGCCTCCTCAATGTCAGGTAACATGTCTCTTTCATGTCTGCCATATTCTCAGTGCTTAGCTTCATGTCTGACTCACAGTTGTAGCAAAAATAATAGTGTTGACAAAGCACTTAATATAGACCAGGCAAGGTGCTAATTTATTTACATATATTATCTCTTTTAAAGGGGAAAAACAAAATCAAGCTATGATTTGGAAAGGGAATGTGGCAGAAAAGTGAAGATTGGGCAAGAGATTTGTGACAGGGAGTACAGTAAGGACAATATTTTATCAAAACAAGTGAGAATTGAAAAGAGATCCATACTAGGGTAGAAATCAAGTGGAGAGAATTTATTATAGTGATTCCTATGGATATTGAATAGATGGGTGGATGGTTGGATGGATGGATGGATGGATGGATGGAAGAAAGAATAGAGAACCCAGCATGTGTTCCTTAGAACTTGCTGTGGAACTTACTTTGTTTAACTTACAGTCTTAATAACTTTGCTGCAGCAAGTTTATTAGGATGAGAGGAGCAACTGCCTAGGTGCAGAAGCAACCTATGTGGCAACAACCTGAGAGGAGACTAACTTAAAAGCAGAGATATCATAAGAGTAATATGTGACAGCTTTTAAAAATAGATATTTAGAATTACATGTACATATAATATTATTAAGTCCAAAATTAATTGTTCGAATGTGGAAGTATGTTATATAATTCAGAATTCTTTCAATCAAACATGAAGCTTCCAGTGGTGTGATTGTAAGCCTAGGGATTGACAGTAGGGAGTAATGGTTAAAAGCGAGGACCCTGGAATCAGAGTGCCTGGTTTGAACTCTTGCTCAGTCATTTACTAGCTATAGGACCGGGAGGATATTACTTAACCTCTAAAATGGAGGTACTTTCTTTGTTGGGGTGTTTTAATGATTAAATGAAAAAAGAAAAACATGTGTTACTACAGCATAGTGGGATGTAGCAAACACTCAGTGAAGTATGGGCTCACCTCTGTGTGTAACCAACCGCATTCCTTAGCAAAAGTGGGAAAGGGAGCAGTTACTGCATTTGCACTTCAACTCTTGTTTTTGGCTGGCTTTCATCATGTTTTGTAGATGTGTTATAGTGGGTAAAATATTGCCTTGTTTTATATTTAAAATGACAGTTTTGTTTACTAAAATCCACTTCAAGGAACTCTGTGTTTGCTAGGGTACAGCCTAAATGCATTTAGTTTTCCCACACAATTCCTTAAAAGAATTAGTGAGATGAAAAACATGTTAGTGGTGAACAATCATTTAATGCACACAGTGTATTAAAATATGATACCTAGTTATGTCCTTTTGGTGGGAATTCTCGAGTTCATTGGTGTTGAATGTTCATTAAGTAGTCCCTTTTACTATTTATTATTTTAGCTAATTAAACATCTTCACAGGAAGAATCTTTAAAATCTGCTTTCCAAATGCTCATATTAGTCACTATATATTTCAAGGTAAAAATATCCTAAGGAAAATTGCCCAGAAATAAAAATATATATATATTTATTGATTTAATGACTATGTAACTGATCATGAAGAATGAATGAACCTGTAGTATTAACTTAGTGAGTCTCTTCTGAGTGTCTGCTTTTTTAGCTTCTTTGCCTTCCTTGGTTTCTTTGATCGATATAGATTCAAAACGTTTGGTGCCTCCTCTCAATCCACTGTCATTCTCTGTACTTTTACCTTGTGTTATTTTTTTCTGTCATAGCACTTACCCAACTTAACACATCCTAGGTTTATTTGGTTATTTATCATCTGTCTCCCCTACCTGAATATAAGCTGCTATGTGCCAGACTTTCCTTTGTTTATTGCTATATCCCTCAGTCCTAGCATAGTGCCTGGCCCATAGCAGAAATTCAGTAGATATTTGTTGAATGAAGAAGTGTACACATATAAGCTTGTTCTTAGCCGAGAGTCCTAAACAAGATTGTGCTGCTACATGAATGTGTTTTTGTAAACATTGTTTGCTGAATATAATGCAATGCTTATTCACTGAAAACACAAAACAGAACTTGGAAAATACAAAGAAATATCAATAGAAAAATTTAAAATCATTCTCCAACTCTGAGACAGTGATTAACATTTTGGTGTGTTATCCCCTTCATGTATTTGATATCATGATTATGCACCATCCTGGATATATTATTTTGTACCCTGCACTTTTTTTCATTTAGCATTGTGTCATCAGCATCTTCCTATATTTTTTTACAAAACTTTTATAAAGACTTCTATTTTAAATGGTGGAGTAAAAGTCCATTTCTCCCCAGCTCCAAACAACAACAGAAATAATGAAAAAACAGGGAAGAAAATCCATCTGTAATGAAACAAGTCATTAGCAGCAACCCCAGAGCACAAACCTTGAAGTACACCGGCCAAGTCTATAATGTATGGATACAGGTGAAGGAAGGCATAAGAACCTACACTTATCATCTTGGACCTTGAGCAAGATGCAGATTTCCTTCAAATTAAGTGCACTGCTGTAAAAGACATCTCCAGTGTTCCCTGAATTATGGGACAAGACCTAGAGCCATAGATAGACTGTAGGAGAAGTTGGGAGTGACTCTGTAAACAGCCAAGTGTCAGCACTGAAAGGCAGACAAGATGGAACTGGAGGAGAAGCCATTCTGAGGTGCCATTTTAATTTTCTTGTCCCCAGCCCACTGGCTGGAAGTGAAGTGTGGAAAGGAAGGAGGGAAGGCAGCCATTGCCTGCAGGGCTTTTCTGCAAGGTCCACTGGAGCAAGCAGTGAGAGGAGCAGGGGTAGCAGAAAAGAAAGGCTTTCTGGGAGAGCTAGCCAAGGCTTCTCGGGAAACGCATTACTTATTTCAGACTGAGACACTGAATAATATTTGGTGAACTAAAAAAGTGAATACTTTCACCTTATCTCTCAATTTGGTAGAGAGACTTGGCCACTAGGGAGAAACTAACCCATTAAGATTAGAAATAAGAATGAAATAGCTGAGCTTGTGCAAACTTCATGTAGTTTACAGAAAGAGGTTAGCACAAAGATAAGGACCATAAATCACAGATTAAGCAACATGGCACAAAAGGGCATGTTTCTGTAGTTGTAAAATGAGCTTTGCGGCAAAAGGTGAAGCTGAGCTTTTCAAAACGCGGGAATGTCACTGTTTATTTATGAGCCGAGATAAAACTCATTTTTAGATAAATGACTACATTGAAATACCATAATGCGTACTGTTCAAGAGCTGTTGTGGTTAAAAAATGTGACTATAAAAATGTCACATTATCACAGAACCTATTTGTTGGTTAGGTGTTTTCCGAGTCCCATCGACTCAGTTTATTGACTCCCACTAGGTTTTACTGCTGCCTGCCTTGTGTAGCCAATACACAGTAGCTATTGTAAAAGCAAGATAAAGTTCTTTCTACCTCACAGAGCCCTGAAGAGTTTCGGGAACTCAGTATGAACCAGAGCTCACATTGTTGGTGATGGTATTAGATGAAATAAAAATAAAGGCACTTTGTTGACAGAGACCATACCTCATTTACAGAAAAGCAGTGGGCTCTTCAAAATTCCAGTTCATATTTAATTTGAAACTTGACATCTTACATTCTAGTTGTTTACTATTTCCCTTGAGCACTCAAACTATTATGGTATCTCTCTGCCTGATTTAGCCAAGGCTGTATAACTTGTTAAAAAACCAGTACAAGACGGCGTGAGAGCAGCAGTCCTGCATTTTGTGTGCCTTGCAGGTTAGTCATGTTCGTAAATTACATTTTCATGTTATCATAGGCCGCAAATGAAATTTTTGGTGACAGATGGCAATAGGAAGTCAGAAGTAATGGGGAAATGGAATATGTGTCATGGTGGATAGAAGGAGCAAGTTGGTATGGAAAACTGAGCTTTGTGACGAGCAGAGAAGTGGATGAAGTGGATGAGTCAGGTAACAGTATGACAGGATGGTATAGCAGGCTTGCATCCTCCCAAGAGGTTATAAGAAGAGGAACTCAAGGAAATGAAAAGAGAGAGGCAAGCTAATAAGAGCAAACACATTTATACCATGTGCAGCCACTGTCCTAAATGCTTTACAAATGTTAACTCATCTTCACAGTAGCCCAGTGAGCTAGGAATGATTAACATCTCCACTATACAGATGAAAAAAAAAAAAAATGAAGCATAGGAAGCTTTAAAGTGCTTTGCTCAAGTCACACAGCTAACAAGATGCCCAGCTGGGATTTGAACCTGGGAACCTCAGATCCAAGTCCTCACTCTTGGTCATTATAGTGTATTGTCTCTCAGACGTGGGTGACAAATTAAGATGATTTGTAAAAGTTTAACTGTTTACTGTACAAAAGAATGAGTTGGCAGTCAGGTCTTTGTTCAAGGTCAACACCTGACTAATTCATACTCGAGGGAGTTCCAATAGGGAGGCGATGATTAAAAGAGGGCACACAGGTTCATGTCAGTGGACATAAGGTAGTAAAATTGAGAGAGGAAAACATAGGGTGGATTAGAGAAATTATTGTGATAGCAGAGCCTCCTCTGGGAACTGTGGGTTCATATTAGACAAACTGTTTCTTTTGAAAGTTCTATTCTGTAATTGAAAAATACCTTATTAGAAAGCGTGCTGGGGCTTCTGGTGGCGCAGTGGTTACGAATCCGCCTGCCAATGCAGGGGACATGGGTTCGAGCCCTGACCAGGGAGGATCCCACATGCTGCGGAGCAACTAAGCCCGTGCACCACAGCTACTGAGCCTGCGCTCTAGAGCCTGCGAGCCACGACTACTGAAGCCCGTGCGCCTAGAGCCTGTGCTCCGCAACAAGAGAAGCCACCGCAATGAGAAGCCCGTGCACTGCAATGAAGAGTAGCCCCTGCTCGCCGCAGCTAGAGAAAGCCCGCGCGAAGCAATGAAGACCCAACGCAGCAAAAAATAAATAAATAAAATTTAAAAAAAATAAATTAAAAAAAAAAGCATGCTAATATTGTGCAACTTTACAGTAGTCCTAGATTAAACAGCATATGAACCATTTCATTGTCCCTACTATGCAAATGAATTAACCACAGAATTTGGGTAAGTGTCCAGTAATTAGTGTATTGTTCTTTCAATTTCGGACCCTTAGGTAAAAATGATATTGACCCTATAAGTGTGGATTTAGTTACTTCAGTTTTTAGGAAATATTATTAAATTGCCAGAGGTATTATTAAATCAGTGTAGATTTGGCCAGAATATACTTTTAAATGCCTTTGGCAAAGTGCCTTCACTTTTAACAACTCACACAGTTAAAAGGGTGGGAGGAAGACTTTTAGGCAACTGAAATACATATTTTCAAGCATTTTTTCCTTTGACAGCCAAGGTACTATATAATCTTTTTTAAAATAAAAATAAAACCTAATGTTTTAGATTCATCTTTAGTGGAATATATTTGTTGGGGGGAAGCAGTTTTACAGACAAGTTTCAGTTGAACAATTGCCAAGGACCCAAAAGATAGGCTTTTTTATATGCCACATGTAGGGCTTTGTCTTTACAATGCCAAAACAACTGCTCAGTTCAATTAACTGTTTGATTCCGGGATCAAGTAAGCAAAACTAATTATTTGGCTAAATTAATCTGTTTTCATTTTTTTTCTCTCATCTTCCTCAATCAAAAGTCCCCATTTGTAGTTGTAGAGAAAGCAGATGTGCCAGTTCTTATGAAAAGTAAAAGGTGCTTCATTCAGGATGTTGCAGGAAGCCTGACCTCAGTAACCTTTAATGCACACTAGTTTTGGCAAACGGTTACTCTGGATTGTAACTGTTGCACGTTGGGACCTCTGGGAAATAGACTCCATGCAGGAAGTTTATTAGAGAGTGCTCTTGGGATCAACACCTGTGGAAGGAAGGGAAGGAAGCAGGAGCGGGCAGAAGAAGTTGGGCTCTGATGCAGTCTTACCAAAGGCCTCAGCCGATACGTGGAGAGTGGAGAGGCTTTCTAGCCAGGGGCAATTCCCAGGGCAGAGGACAGCGGAGAGCTGTCCGGCAGCATCATTCCCTGCAACTGGGAATGATGTCCTTCAGTCTTGAACTGGGAACAACAGTGCCCTCTATAATAAATGGCTAAAATATTTTGAAATTTTAAGAAGGAAATGGAAATAATAAAAAATAATATCTACATCTTATTGTTTACATTTAAGTTATATATAGTGTTACCACAGAAGCCTCATTTTACAAGGAAATGAAGCTAAGAGAAATTTTATTTGAATGTCTTTTTTTGCATAGGAGAGGGAAGAGGTCGTGTATTTAGCTATATACTGGTTATCAAGAGAATGCACATGTGTGTGCAAGAGTGTGTAATAGATAAATAGGATGAGCTACTTTTAGTCTTGTGCACTGTATTAGGAGCTGAACCTATCATTTAATCTGTGTATCTCCCCTGAGAGGGAGGTTCTGTTCTGATTCTGCTGATAAATAAACAGACTCGGATGGGTTAAGTGACTTGTCTGAGATCACACAGATAGTTAGTGGTACAGTCATGACTCTAAGCTAAGTCCATCCAAATCAAAGCCCTTTTTAGGATCCCATGCTGTATTGTTGGTTCTAGTGGTCGAACCTTAGCCAAAGATTTTCTGCTTCAGTGGATAACTTTCTACCCTAGTTTTAACCATGTTTCCTTACCCAGGTTTTGTCCTCACAAACCTCAGAAATCTGGTATTTAAACTGAGTGTTTATTGCTTTTGACCCTTGAGACAATTTCTGTAGGTAAAAGGCAAATATTTTTATCCCCACTTATCAGGACTCGGGTGCCGATGACAGTGGACCAGCATCCTGTGAAAACGGGTCCCTTCTGGGATGATTTCTGCCCTGTACTTCTGCCCCCATTTACTAGATGTGTTAGTGGGTAAAGGAAATTCTTGATGCTAAAATATGGTTAGGAGTCAGAGGTAACGCTGGGTGTACTGATTCCAAATCCCATGCTTGATTCCCCTTTCAGTGAGATCAATATGGGGAAAGAGATGTGTGTTTGTGTGTGTGTATAGTAAGTACAGAAACAAACCAAACTTTGAATGACCCTACATTATAATCATTTCATTTATGATGAGGGGATTCTGGAACCAGTAGAAAGAAATCATTTAGGGGGCTACTAGGAGAACTATAAATATATACACTTGAAGTATGTGACTTTTGAAATGAGTTTAAACCTCATTTAAATTAGAATAACTTCCTGTGGGCTTCTCATTTGATTAGAGTGCCTCAACTATGTTCTTTTACACTGTGTTCAATATTTTGAGAAAATACGGTTGACTGATCCCCACACTTGAATCAGGTTACAAATGACACATTTCCATTGCTCTATGACAGTTGGCTTCCTCTGATTTGTTTTCGACAGCACAATTGAAGTAGGCAAGGTTCTCTTGTTACTTTGCTTATTTTAATAGGGTACTGCTTGTGTCAGATAATCCAGAAGGACTTTAAGACATTGGTCAGATTTTCATATCATATTTCATCTTCTATAGTAAAAAAAGGAATAAGGCAAGTCATTGTAATATTTTCAGTCATATATATTCTTTAATAAAATGAAGTAAATGACAGTCTCCATCTGAAGTAGTTTATGTCTTTTCTCAAGCAACTATTACTTTATTCATATGTCTTTGGTTTCAGTTCAAATCTTAATTTAATGGAGGGTTTCAGGAACAGTTGGATGGAACAGATATTTCTGCATGATTGATGCAGTGTCCCATATATACTGTGTAACTCTGCATTATAAATTATTTGGAACTTTAATATTGAAAACAGATGACAGTATGTTTGCTTTTTGAAATGCAGAAAGAAGGATATTGGTATATAAACGTGTAGAGATTTGAATACATCATGAATGCATGTGTGTTCATTAACAACCACAAGTCAGCTTTAAAATACACATCCACAAGTTATCAGTACTAATCTAAATGTCTGTAAACTGAATTATCAGTACTAGTGCTGCAGTCAAGACCAACTAAGAATTTACTATTATTTTTTATTGCTCTGAGTATTAAAATGGTCACAGAACTACAGTAATACTGTTTCATATCTATACATGCATATATTAAGTTATGCTGACACTTATAATTGATAAAGGTTTATGAATGAGAACCAAATTAAAGATGGCTTTGAGTTCTCTTTTCTCCCCCCACAGTGAAGTCAGAAATCAAGTAGTAATATAATACCTTGAGAATTCATATATAATGTACACGATTTAATGAAGACTTTCAGGTTTCACTGTTATTTTAGATCCCCATAGTATTTGAATGGGGTTTCGTATGTCATTTGAGTCTCTTGGCCTAAGTCTTCAAGGGAATGTTCATTTCCTAAAACCTCTTTATGGGCTAAACATAAGAGTTTATAGAAGGATTCACGTGCACCTCTGCTTCTAGGGTAGGGATGATAAGTCATCTGCATACAGAGGCAGGGAGGTACTTGGACACCAGCAGGGGGGCTGGGGTGTTATGCAGAGGGGAGTGGTGGCAGCTCGCATATTGAGCGGCTTCCTGGCCTGAAGGAGGCAGCTGGGTTTGTGATCATTCAGGAGGTAGTGCCAGTTTCTCCACGTCTGACGTTCAAGACAAGACAAAAATATGGATGTTTTTGTAAAATTCCTTAATTTTAGAACACTGAGTAGGCCAAATCAATCCCTGATGTGGGCTACATATGGCCCAAAGGCCTCCAATGTTCACATTCCCATCTAAGTCATGGGAAACTGGAGTCCTGTGTTGTCTTGCATTGTATATACGTGGAATGCCAATACAGTTTGAGTAGGGAACTAATTATCTTAATAGAATCTTCAAAATGGAATCAGAACCAACTTTGGATAACGTTTTCTTCTTCAAGTGTGAAAAATCCTCCAGTGTTTTGGTTTAAGCCATGTATATGTACTTTTAAGCCCCAAAAGAAGCGGGGCGGGGGGGCGGGAAGTTGGAATCTCGTTTCATTTGGGGTATTGTCTTTTATTGATTGGTCCAAAATTGAGCACCCAATTACCTCTTTCCCATTTATATCTCAGCATGAGATTTCCTTTCCTGATTTAAGCCTTTGTGGCCCGTTTTTTATCTGATCATTTGTCTGTCTGATATCCTTGGTATGTTTTTGTAACATTTTTAACAGTTAATGTAAGTGCTATTTGTGGAAAGCAAGCTGGTCGCCTGTGAAGGGTCTCATGTGATTTCTCAAGTTGTTTTCACATTCAACTGATACTGGCTTCTAGAACAGAAGTCTGGGAACTAACAATGAGTGTTAGACCACTGAACACAGGTTACTTTCCTTTCCAAGTCTGTCTGCAGGGGCAGAGAGAAAAGATGAATGAAAATGGAAAATAAATGCATGTAGCTGAGCAGGAGGTTAATTATATTAATTTCAGGCTCAACCCAGCTTGACGACAATATAATAATCTTATAAAAAATGGAATGCCAACAAGGAGCCAAACTCCTATTACCTTTTTCCTTTTGAGAGCACAATATGTTATAGTAATCAGGAGCTCGTAAATTGCCCTTACAAGCAGTTCAGAAAAAGTTGCTGTACGAAGCCTACTTAAGAGTTGGAAACAGTGGGGAGATTCTTTTCCCTGTTGCACCTGAGGTGTTTTTTCCATGTGTTGAGTTTCATTTCAGTTGTTCAGTAGAGAACATAGGAATTCTGCTGTGCTTCTCGAACATGTGATGGGTGTGGAGGAGTCAAGCTGCAGTTGAGTTATTTTAAATACCGAGGAGCCAAATGTAAAGAGTACTCTGTAGTATGGTTCCTTGACTGTATATGTGAATACAGAGAAGCATCCTGTTTTCCCCTCATTTGGACTAGAATACCTGGTAAGAATTAAGTGGGGGATGAGAATGGGAATTAGTGGAGGGAGTGATGAAATATTCCAGTGCCTCCCAACACAAACCTCTCCCTTCCCTCACCAGGGAAGCTTCTGTTCCTCTCCTTCATCAATAAATTCTAAGAATCACCGAGTAAAAGACCAGTGATTCGAAGTGTTGACACCTTGAAGCAAGGGAATGTTTCTCAAAATATTTACAGCAGCTATGAAAGTAATTTAGAAAGTTGATCTGCCCTTAAAGTATTCAACTTTGTCAATTGTGCATAATGTCCTCAATATTTACTATTACTTAGTGCTACAAACATAAACAATCATTTCAATGACCCTTTGTATTAAAATATGTGAACCCTTATATTTCATTATTCGAGAGAACCACATGATCCCACAAGTCCATGGAAATTTTAGAGTAAATTTTACTGCCTCGTCACCTGTATCTAGACAAATTTATTAGGCACTTGCTGATGGTGAGTAATACCTGTTTATTAAGCTGATTTTCAGACTTCTTATAAGAGAGCTTTCATAAATTAGCTTTAGTACTTTAGGATTTAAGCTTAAATAGAGATTAGGCATTCATAAATTGAATCAAGCGATCATGGACTGAGAGAGAAGAAAACTATTTTTAATGCATTTTTGGTCTGAAACCCCTCCCTTTCTTTCAACCCCAAGAGCCTGCTCTGCCATAAGGAAGGACATAGTTAAAGTTAGATTCTCTGGTGCCAGAAATTTCTACTTTATGTCTTGGCTAACCAGTGAGGATAATCAGCACCTTGTCTCCCTTAAAACTGACAGGGTACCTTTTTAAAGTGTTGAAAGAGAAGTATACAGACGTTACAGGTTGAGCAGCCTCAATTCCCTGGCCTCGATGAAGATTTTGAAACTTATTTTCAGTCGTCAGGGTAATGCTCTATGGTCAGTAAATGAATTGGCTACCCTTAGTCATTGGCATTTTCTACGTAATGCATAAAAGGTGGTAGTGCGTACTCTGAAATGTAAAATCGACATTATTCATAGGAATGCTCATTTTGTATAGTTTTATGGTACCTTAAACATAGAAACCATCAATTACCCAGTTTGGTAAGGCTGTCGACTGTTTAGTATTTTAAGAAGGCAAACCATTTAAAGATTCAGATTTATTAATCTTTTGGAAATTAACCCAGTCCCAAGTTTTAAAGGAAATCTGCCTAAATTCAGACAAGTGCAATGAACCTGCAGGTTTTTTAACACTTTTATTTGGAAAACTGTAGGATTGTCTATGCCTCTTGTCACTGTTTAAAACTTTGGTCTGTCTAATGCCTCCTCAGAAGAGCAGTAAGCACCTTTGTCTCTTGGGGTTCTGTAGGAAACTGCATTATTCTGAGGCAGGCTCCACCATTTGAAATCCACCCCAGTATCTTGGAAATACTGCATAGGAGGTACATGGGGTGTCGTGGGAATAGCTAGCACATAAAATAAACAGTACCCCATGCTGAATTTACCTGTTTCTAAAATCCTTTGTCGCTCGTAAATTTACTTCTTGATTATGTCGTAGAAACAAAAATTAAGGGAGTATAAAATAAACTTTAGGAAAGTTTCTCTAGCAAATATAAGTAAAATATGCTTTTTGTCATCTAGCCACCCCTTTCTCTAGGAGAGTAGAACTTCCGTGGATGGTGAGGCATGGGATGTTTTGCATTTTAGCTGTGTTCTCACAGCTCCTCCATTAGCTGCATGTTCTCACAGTAATCAGGATATTGATTGCTAGCCATCAAGATTAATACGCTCCAAGTTATAATTTTTTGGTTTCTCCTTTTCTCCTATTCTACTCCTCTCCTCAGTGGCTGATCCACTACTGTCTTATTTTCCAAGTACTCAGTCTGAGGGTAGAGAAGACTGAGCCGGGTGGTTTGGAGAACGGAAGAATGGAATCAACACCGCTCTGTGTCCCCCCAGTGGGAGTCACCCGCTCCCATTGCTCAGGTCCTCAGGTAATGTCTATGGGAGTGGCAATTGCAAGCATCCAGTGGCCTCTGGCAAGCAAAGAGCTGGCATTTCTCACATGATTCAGATCACTGGATATGGATTTGGGTGCTAAAGAAAAGGCAGGATCATTTCAGTCCAGATGCAGCTAGTTGTATCAATAATGCTGTCAGTCATGATTTGAATCCTTATGGAGTGCCCAGTGAAGTGCAAGTACCCCAGTCATTGTCTCACTTAATTCTCATGGCAGTTCTAGGGGGGCACTTTGATGACCATTATCCCCAATTTACAGATGAAGAAAATGGAGCTTATAGAGAGGCTAAGGAACTTGCCGTGGTTATTCTTCAGGTCATTGGTGGTGAAAGGACTCAACCCTGGCCCCGAACCCATGCCCTTAATACAGCCTGTGTCCCCCCAACTGTCTTCTTCACTCAGCAGTGTGTATAATGCATTCCACAATGTTAACTTCTGCATCTGTCACTTGTTTTCATGGTGACAGCGTGATAAACAGGCAGTGCTCTTTTTCCAGTGGCAGAATGTTTAAGATATATTGTTCCTATCTTAGAGATGTATAGGGGATTTTTGCAATTGATATGTGAAACTCTATCTCTGTATTTGCCTTAAGTAAGGACAAAATAGAATGTCTTTTTCTTCCTTTCTTCGTAAACTCGTGATTACACTTGCATTGGAAAGGATCCCGTGGCAGATGGCGTCTTAGAGTAGTTTTAACAAATATGTTCACGTCCTTCATACCAACCAGTTTTCCGATGACACAATAAAAACTGAACATTTTCATGTTGAAACCTACTTAGGTACTTAGCTGTCAAACTAAATCAACCAAGTATTATTTTCTGCTCGCCTCTTAGATGTGGATAGCTAAATATTCACTTATGGAGTTTAACTCTTGCCAGTCAAGTAGTTTTCTCATGTTTCCTCTTCGTCTCACTGTCCTCCTGACAATCAGTACTGTCTGAAACCTTTCACTCAAGCAGCGACATATCATTACATTAGGCACACTTTTTTTTCTAATTCAGTAATTTTCACTGGAGACTGTTGAAATTAGTGCAAGTTTTAATTACAGGATATTTGAAGGAACAGATGACTTTTATATGTAAGCAGTTATTTAAACTGAAATAAAATATTAGTAATCATATCTTCCTTTAATGAGTCACTGAAAGTGTTCTGTAAGTAAACTCTGCATAGATATTCTTTAAAAATGATATGTGGGGGCTTCCCTGGTGGCGCAGTGGTTGAGAATCTGCCTGCAAATGCACGGGACACGGGTTCGAGCCCTGGTCTGGGAAGATCCCACATGCCACGGAGCAACTAGGCCCGTGAGCCACAACTACTGAGCCTGCGCGTCTGGAGCCTGTGCTCTGCAACGAGAGAGGCCACGACTGTGAGAGGCCCGCGCACCGCGATGAAGAGTGGCCCCCGCTTGCCGCAACTGGAGAAAGCCCTTGCAAAAGAAACGAAGACCCAACAGAGCCATAAATAAAATAAATAAATAAATAAAAATTAAAAAAAAAAAAAAAAAAAAATGATATGTGGTTTTTTTGTTTTCTCTTTGGTAGGTATTGAGTGTTTGGGAGAGGCCAAGCATGCCCCATCCTCTATGGCAGGGCTTCTCATCCTTGGTTCTACTGACATTTGAGGCCGGATCATTTATTGCTGTGTGGGCTGTGCCTGTGAATTGAAGGGTATTTGACAGCATCTCTGGCCTCTACCGACTGCATGTGGGTAGCAACCCCCTCCTGCATGTGACAGTTAGAAATGTCCAGACATTGCCCAATGTCCTCTAGGGGCAAAATCACCCCAGACTGAGAACCACTGCTCTGTGGTTTTTCAGACGAGAAACCATAGTTAGAGAGGGATGAAAATGTCAGCTCTGGTGTTGACCAAGCTACAGTGGATAATGTGGCTAACGTCTAAGGCCAGGATGGGTTTCTTTCTCTAGTTTTTTCAGACACCTTTACCCAAGTGTCATCTTACCAGAAAAATAGCACAACCCTGTGACTGTCAGCCTCACCTGCTCTATTTATCTTCCTAGGACCAGTCTCAGCTGAAGTTATGTATTGTTTGTTGTCCTTCTCCCGTATCAAAATGTAAGCTACATTACCCTTAAGGCAGAAAATTTTAAATTGCTTTTTAAAAATCAGAAAAAAAAATAAGAAAAAATAAGCTACGTGAGTGCAGGAAATTTGGGTTTTATTCAGTACCATAACTGCAGAGCATAGATCAATGCCTGGCATATAATTTGCAATCCATGAGTAATTGTTGACTAAATGAGTCAATTATTTAGAGACACTTGCTGTGTAAAGGTAGAGTGAGGATATTACAGATCACAAATATAGATTAAAATAAATTGAGAGAATTTTTAATGAAGAAGTACAGCTTAAAGTATAATAATTCTACCTAATGATTTTATAATTAATTGCTTCATAATTGAGATTTAGGTTTTTCCCTCATTTGATGGAATTAGTTGTACTAGAGTCCATTTTTCATGTCAAGCAACAATGGCTTCAGATAAGAGAAAGCTTTGGGCTGTAAGGAAATGAGGAAAGAAAGTCCAGATGATGCATGAAGTCAGAAAACAATTGGAAAATACCAACATTTCTTGTACAAGCAACCACTGAAAATGTGTTTCACTGGAAGGTACGGAAGAACAAGTACAGCATTTCTTGGAATGCTTGTTTTGTAGTTTGAGAAGTAACAACTGAAGTTTGGAATTTAAAGCAAATAATTTATCTTTTGAGTTAAAAATTTGTATTCTATATTTTCAAAATTTTTCTTTATACTTTTTCAGTTCCCTAAATTTAACCAATTGCAAATGTTTTTAAGTACCATTACCCTCAGTCTTTTGAATTGAAGTAGTTGCCTTTAATAGGAAATTTGCATTTCATCATAAAGATGGGACACAACATCCTTGGCTTAGTTATAAGGCCCAGAAATGAATGGGATAAAATGCTGTCAGCTTAGCAAATAGTAAAGACACACATTCCACCAAATGTGTCTTTGTCTTGAAGAATTATGGACATGTGTGCCAGGCAAGGTGAAGAATGCAGCCCCTTCAGGCTGTATACTGAGCACCACTTGAAATTTTATATGACAAGAATAACCAACCTGGCCATGGGCAGATGCCAGAATTCACTAGTACTGTCAACAAAAGGACCGTGACAATTTATCTTTCAAAAAATGTTAATATCAAATTTGTTGTAGGTTGATTAGAGTGCCCTCGTGTTTCTTAATTATAATGCCATTTAGTTCTTTCAAAGAACCTAATGTTTCTTACTTTTAAACATAGGATCGATATAATTAATAAGATTACTGTTTTTTTTTTCTTTTTTTCATACCTGCTTCATGAGATATATGTAAAGTCCTGAAGAGTCCAAGGCAGCCCTAGGTCTGTGGATTGGGTACTGTTTATCATAGATTAGTTACAGAAGTAGAAGAACCAAAGTGAACTATCCTATTCCTTTTTTTTTTCCTGTGGCTTGGAGAGGAGTTGACTCACCCAGTCTTACACAGTATGTTGGAGATATAGGTGATACATGCTTGCCTGAGACCCTTCTCTGATGCTCTCTGTCCGGTGTTATTCCCGTCCTCCATTTGTGGTATAACATGACCATATCTTATCCCTCATGGGTTATAACATTGCTCGATGTCTGGAGCCAGGGGTTTTGGTATAGTTTTATAACTATAGTAAAGTTAATAGGATGAGTGGAGGTGACAGGGAACAAAGGAAGAGGGAATAGAGTAGAGGGCTGCCATTCTCTGAAATTCTGTCTGATAGGAGAACATTTTAGGAATATATTCAATCAGTGGACATATTAAGTTTCCATTGCATGCAAAACATCATGATAGGTGATATGGGGATACAAAGATGAATATGATCTAGACCTGCCCTCCGGGAAAGCACGCCTTCTAATGATTTCCTTCCTTGAGATGGTCCACTGCAGCCCATAGCTGCAGCTACAGCTCTTTCTGGAAGTGTTAGAGATTTAAGAAAATCATGTTCCTGTGACTTTTGGACATCCAATAGAATGGCTTACAATGTATGGTTTGGTAGCATTTTTGTAGTTCTTTAGAATTCATCCTCTCAAAGACTTTTTTAAAACTTAAAAATGTATTTCATTTATCCCATGATTTGCTCTATGCGGCTTTATATTTTCTAAGCTCCTTAACATCACTAGAAGAGGCTAAAAGTAGGATTCCAGTGTTAAAGATGAGGGGATAGAGTTTGTCTCAAATAGCTGATGATTTTTCCAGAGTCAAAATAAAACTTCCTCTTTTCTGTTCATTCAAGTAGGAGGCAGTTTGACCAATGAACTCAACTTCTGTTTTCTGCAAAGCATAGATTCATGGGCTAACAGAGTTTTAGAACTCTAAAATTATTAGAGATAATCTCAGAGACAGCTGAATTAGTAGACACTTAAATACACATCTTCCTGCTAGCCACTGAATAATAGGACTTTCACATTCTTATCTGCTTATCTGATAGCTTCCTGGGATTTGGGTAAATGAAGGTAGAGTTGAAATGATCTATTTGATCTGTTTTTGACATGTCCAGTCCATAGTAGCATAAAGCTGAGAAGTCAATTCTAAAACCTTTTAGTAGCCACAAAGAAAGTAATAATATTGATTACTGAGATATATATGAACTGTGGGATTGTTGAGAGGCACTAATGATATGGATATAATTATGGATACAATGAAAGCAGTTGTCGATGGATTGTGTAGGCTTTTTTTTTAAATCACATTAACAATATTACCAAATAATTAGAACACAGTTTGAGGTAAGCTTTGCAGGAATGATTCCCAGATGTGAGTGAGCTAATTTTTTTTTTTTTTAATTTATTTTTATTTAGTTATTTTATTTTTGGCTGTGTTGGGTCTTCGTTTCTGTGCGAGGGCTTTCTCCAGTTGTGGCAAGCAGGGGCCACTCTTCATCGCAGTGCGTGGGCCTCTCACTATCGCGGCCTCTCTTTTTGTGGAGCACAGGCTCCAGACACGCAGGCTCAGTAGTTGTGGCTCACGGGCCCAATTGCTCCGCGGCATGTGGGATCTTCCCAGACCAGGGCTCGAACCCGTGTCCCCTGCATTGGCAGGCAGATTCTCAACCACTGCGCCACCAGGGAAGCCCCGTGAGCTAATTTTTATCATTAGATTAGAGATAACTCAATGTTTTAATGCAGCTGGAGCAAAAGACATATACTTCAGTAGGACCTACAGGAAGCCAAAGTTGTTTAACTTTCTTCATTTTACTCACAGATTATTTGAAAAGATAGACTATGAATTCTTTGTCATCCGTAATATATTACAGCTTTCTGGAAGGTCTGTGTGAGAAATGCTTTTCAAAGCTTGCTGGGATAAAGTGGTCATCATAGCATCTTTACCGCAAAGAACATCTGCTTACCAGCTCTGCTTTCTTTGGTTGTAGGAGTGCTTTAGGGAATGATTTTTTTTTTTTTTTTTTTTGTCTCTTGACAGGCTTCTGTGCTTGAGGACAGACTGCAAAGATAACAATAGTGTGTGTTTGTGTGAGTGTGCACATGTGCGCACATGTGTAGAGCATGCTAAAATCATAAGCCTAGCCATATAAGGATATGTTGTTTCTCCAGGTAACTTGAAAGTCCTTGGTACTTTCACATATGTGTAGATATCCTCAATTTGAAAAAAAATAAATATTGATTTTCCTTTGTCTCCCTTCTGATTATCAATTTCTAGTTATCAATTAAGTTATCAATTTCTAGAAATGCTTTACATTTTTAAGTAAAGTAACACATTCAGTGTGACACCATGGAATGATGAGCTCTATATTCAGACAGTTCTGTTTGTATCATATCTGTAGAATATTGTGAAAAGAAATACCTAATGCTTTTTCATCTAAAATAGAACTGTGAAGTTCTTTGTGGGAGGAAGAGTTTGAATTTGGAAAACATTCATCCTGATTTTTCCTCTGGTGCCATTTTGATTAAAAAACTAAAAATAAAAATGTTTCCCTTCCTATTTCCCCTTTTTCTCATCCTTTGAATATTCAACATAACCAAGCATATTATGAGCAAAGCAAATTATATGTATTTTGTCTTTACCTCTTAAATTAAAAGTGATTTTCAAATGTAAAAAATACTACAAATATTGACTCTATTTATATTTTTCTCAAATTTCTGAGATTCCCCCATTATTTCAGATTCTGAGGGACATATATCTTTCATTCAAAATATATTAACAATTGGTATACAAATAGAAAAATTTAAATTTTCCAAGTATTTTATATGTTCCTTAAAGAAATGTGGGACATAGAAATAACTGTTTATAAAGTTTATGCCTTCACATTTGTTAAGATATATTTGTTCATTAAAGGGAAAAAAGATTTATAAACCTGGCTTTCACTTTCTGGAACATTATGGTCTAGAGAACTACTGTTGTTCATTACCTGATGTTCTTAAATAAGCGTTGTGATAACAAGAGTCTTCATTGTCTAAGTCCTCACAGTTTGGTTACAAGGTAAGCTGTCATAAGAGGAAAATAAGTTACTGATGAAATTACTGGTTATAAAAGTAGCCTTCTAAACCCTCATCAAGCTAATGTTTTTATTAATCAGTTTTGGACTGATTGTAAGATGCTTACAACAATTTAATGCCAAAAATGCAATGTGAAAAATATAGTGCTCAGACAATCCATATAACAAAACAAATTGATTGCAAGAATTCATTAATTCAAAAAAACTGATGTTGGAAAACTGCCTGAATCACATATAAATCCATTGATAGATGAGGATCCGGCAGAGTGAGACCAACGAACGATTTAAAATGAGAGAACAAAAATGGATGAGGACATAAGTAGATGTTTCATATGAGAATTACTTTAGAATCAAAGGGTAAGAGAAACACTTGGGAAAATTGATGACTTTTTTGAGTATTCTTTGAAATAATAGCTCTAGTTTAGGCTGAACTGCTGTATAATTTTGTCAGAAAAGAAAAATTATGTCCACTTGATTCAGTCTTTACTCCAGTTCATAGCCAGAATTATAGCTAAAACTTTTCCCTTATGATATAAATTTAATGGATTTATTTAAGATAATAACCCAGCATGATGTTTTTCACTATTTCAATGAAAAAGTGGCTTAGCCTTTTCCTGTCACCAGATTTTCTCTGATAATGAAAATGTCATATTAAGCCACCACTCTGAATTATCCATCACCAGTAATTATGAGTAGAGTGTGCCTCAGTTGCTCCCTCCATTAAAAACCCAAATTATTTATTCGTCTCATCTCAAAATATTTATTTAGCACAGTAATTCTCAGCTCTGGTCAGACTTTAAAATTACTTGAGGAGTCTTTAAAAATACTCATGTTCCGGCTCCAGTCCCAGAACAGCTAAATCAGAATCTCTGAGGGTTGAGCTTGAGAGCAACTTTTTTTTTAAGGCTTCCCATGAGATTCTAGTGAGTACCACTGATAGTACATCAAAAAGGTATTAAAACCGCCAACAATTCGCTTTACAACCAAAAAATGAATATAGATATGATTTTCTTCCTACTAACACTGTTCTAATGTATTAAAAAGTTCTAAGGTTTTTCCTTAAATAAGTCAAATTTGAAAAAGTAATGGTAGCATGTGAGGTCTTTCTTGACAAGAAAGAGAATAGTCTTAAGCAAAATAACTCATATAACTGTATTTTGAACTATATATTTCTTTAATTTTTTTTTTTTTTTTTCCTGCTGTAATTTCCTCTCTTTAGAGAAAACGTCCTAGTGCTACTGTGTTTCTGAGAGGTCAAGGACCTGGCAGGCAGGGTCTCTTCAGACTTGTCATACCTCACTTTCTCTAATCTCCTCTGCTCTACCTTCCCATGAGGCACTCTACTGTAGCCACTAAGTGTACTGTTTATTCCCTAAACCTATGGTGCTTCATTGAGCTGGAATACTTCTGATGAAACTCTGCCTTGCCTGTGACTGTCCTGTTTGTCTACCTGTCACGGCCCCTCCTGGCCAGCCTGTAGATCACCTCCGAACTTCCACAGCCCTTTGCTCCCCCATCAGCTGAATGTTCTTTAGAAAGAGCCACTGTCTTATATTTCTCCCCATGTGGATATGACAATTTTCTCATACTAGGTAGACACTCAGTAAGCTCTGAAGTTAGGAAATTATGGAAAGGATCTAATGGCAGGGAGAATCACAATGTTTCATTCAACTGTAATAAAAGTTTATTCTGTACAGATTTATTTCAAGATTTGCATTTTCTTGGTCATGGCACATTTCTACATTTGGAATAAGTTAAGCATGGCAATACCTGAATTCAAAGGTCCATCCCACCTGAAAAGACTTGCAAATACATAAATAGGTTTGCTGATTTTTATGTTTTAGAGGAAAGAAATATGAGAGGTAATTGTGTAAATCCCCTTCAAATATAGAGATAATTTCTTCTTTTTTCTTAATTCAGTTTCCCAGAATTAGTTTCAGCTAATATATTTTTTTAATTGGGATGACAAAATTTTTAATATTATTATTTTATTTCAGCACACACTAAATAGATATCCCAGTTTAGATTTGTGCATTTCTTTTGTGCACAAAGAATAATGCCTCACAAAGTGTTTACAATGATTAAAGAGTTTTGCCTGAATCATTGTCGATTACTAGGAAAGTCTTATAAGTCATCTTTCTGTGTTTTAGCACAGACTCTGAGCTCATCATTGAGCTCATCGTTGACCAACCTTAATTGCAAGGGTTTGGGGGCAAAAACCATGTTATTTTAGTTTTTTTGTGCTTATGTGTGCAACGAAGCCAGAGGTCACATAATGTGTATGATGGGGTCATGAGACAGGTCTCCAAACCAGTGTCACACTACTTCCTGGCAAAGCCTGACAAAAAGGTGGGTCCCAGATGAGAAGGTGGGATGAAAAGAAAGGAGGAGATGAGAGCAGGGTGTTCACAATGAAGTAAGGAGAATAGATTGGGGTGGTGCTGAGGGATTTCTTGAGGCTTAACTGATGCCAGAGCACCAAAGACAATGTAATAACTAAGAAATTCAGTATTCTTGCTTATAGTGTTGAGTGCTGTTTACTTTCTTTACTCCTAAAGAGTTTTTTAGAGACAACTATGTGTCTAGCGCATCAGTTACTGTAAGCCAGATCTTATTTTACCTCTGCTATACCTCCAACATTTTTCTATAGATTCAGCATATATACTGTTGTGTTCTCTTGGATATGAAAGTGTTATCCTTTTTCATGCTTTTTTGCCCTAAGTTGTGTTTTGTGGTGTCCTCTCTCCTCATTTTACATCTTTTCCCCCATTAATAGATGTGCTTTTTGATTCCAGAGGAAAATTAAGAATGTGGACTGATTAAAGACATTATTTCGTCTGTAGTGGTTGTGTACTTGGCATAGCCAGTAAGCAGCTTTTTTGTTTTGTGTCTAATGTCATTAGGACCTAGACAGGCCTGAACAAAGGGTACTAATCAGCAGCATGTAACATCTCCGTCTGTGTTTGGACCCAGCTCTCTAACTGGGATGGTTGTACTGACCTCATTGGGGAAGGCTGGCTGCTTAGCAAATTTGGCTAACCCTATCCCAAACCAAAAGAGTTTGTATACAGTTTGTGGGCTTTATACCAGAAGACCAGATGATGCCCTTGCTCAAAAGGAAGGATTTATAGCAATGATGACCTCTTGTTTCCCAAAAAGCAAGGTACTGTGATCTCACCCACTGATATCCTCTAGGAGGTTGGCATGTCTGATTGATCTAATGGCTGTTTGGGAAGCAACAAGCCTTATGAACGATTGGCAAAGTGCAGTCTTCAAAATCTTGGATGCTCGGTGTTTGTTTATGATGTTTTCCCAAATATATTAAGTTGGTACATGTGGTAATTTCTATGAAAGTCACGTATTACCTTTTTGTCTCTGCTCCTCTTATTGGACTTTATCTAATCCCTTCCAGAAAAATGAGTTCCTTGTATAACCAGTTCTACACTGTCATCAAAGAAGATTACACCACTGCTTGCATAAAAATCTCAAAGGGCTTCACAAAGTTTCCAGTGAGTTTTTAAAACTATGTTTTTTATTAAGATGTCTTTTTTAAAACATCCATAGATTGAATAGCTTCTTTTAAATTATTGGAATTTCTATTGAGCTCTCATTAATAGGATTAAAATCCAATTTTTTGCTAAGTTATCTTCTCTGATTACTGAGCTTTCTACTTCTCTTACTGAAGGGCAACTTGTAAATATGGAATTATAGTGATTTTTTTTTGATTTGCAATATTTTGTGGGATCATAAACATTAGAAACCTTTCTTCATGGTTCTATGTGAGGATGAGAAAATAGTTTCTCCCTACAGAAGAGGTTCTTGGAGGTTTTAAAAAGTTTTTAACCTTTTAAAAATTTCAGATAGCTTTTATATTTATTGATTTGATATTAATGCATTGCATATTAGTATAAAGAACATATACCATTATTTTGAGATAAGATTTGACCTCACAGACCTCCTAAGTCCTCTGTTCTAAAGAAGAACCGAACTTGGAAAGTAAATATTATTTGCCCTGGTTTATAATATCTGTGTCAGAAAACAAGGTATGAGAATTGTTAAAATCTTAAAAAGTTTGCTCAATTTGATGGCCTTGTTTCTTTGGTTTACTAATTAACGCTCTTATATACAAAATCAAAGATTATTATTTACTTTTTCATTATTTTTCTAGATAGCAAAACTTAAGTAAGTGCTTTATTTTGACCTTATTATATCTTTGATTACTAAGAAAAAAAGGCAAAAATTTCTCACTTATGAAAGAACTAAGTTTCTTTTTAGTTTTATTTATCATTTCTGATTATTTTTAAATGTTTTCTTGTTACCTTGTTACCAAATATTGTTTGAAAGTCATCCATGATCCTAGCTCAATGAAGTGCCTACATTTTCTCTGAAAACTTTTTGAATTTTGCCTTCCCAAATTCAGAACCTAAATGCAGAAAAAATAAAATAAAATAAATTACCAGGATATCTTTTACACGTAAAACAATTTTTGAGATTTCAGAGACACTGGAACTATCACAAAGATTTATACTTTCATCTTATAAAAAGAGAAGTGCTAGAAGCAGTTTTGTTTGAAATGTTATTATTGTAAAAGTTCATGGGAAGAGCTGTCTAATAAAAATAGACTCTCAACCTTCCTCATGCTACAACTGTATAAATTATTAATATAAATATTTCAGAAATTGTATGATTTATGGGAAGTTCCTGGAAATTTGTCAATTCTCCCACTTTCCACAATATTTTTAATACACTTTATTTTTAGAGCAATTTTTAATTCACAGCAAAGTTGAGAGGAAGATACAAAGATTTCCTGTAGACTTCCTGCCCCCATACCTGCACAGCCTCCCCCATTATCAGCATCCCTCACCAGAGTTGTGCATTTGTTAAAATTGATTACCCTATATTTGCATATCATTATCACCCAAAGTCCACAGTTTTTCCTTAGGGTTTGCTCTTGGTGTCCTACAGTTTATGGGTTTGTACAAATGTATAATGGCCTGTATCCACCATTCCAGCATCATACAGAGTAGTTTCACTGCCCTTTAAATCCTCTCTGTCTGCCTATTCCTCCCTCTCTCCAGATAGCTTTTTCTTGCCCACTACGAACCTTGTAAAAAGAATCAGGCTCTCATTCAAGTACTAACCAGGCCCAACCCTGCTTAGCTTCTGAGATATATGTAATCATATAGCTGATTCACTTTGTTGCACAGCAGAAACTAACACAACATTGTAAAGCAATTACACTCCAATAAAGAGGTATATAAAAAATAAATAAAAGTTTCATTCTGGGGGCAAAAAAAAAAAAAAATTGGGCTTTTTGATCCTCATAGTTATAAGCCAAGAAAAAAATCATTGTGGGCAAATGCCCACAAGGACCACTGAGTTCCTTGAAGAGAGGATATTAGTCCATTTTTCAACAAATATTTCCTTTTGTTATCTTCATGCAATTGAGTTACACGCTATTCACTTTACACTTCGCTTTACAAGTAAGTATATGGTTAACCATAGTTGATATGCTATGGCTCTAACTGAACAGTTAATAAAACTGTAGGCTCTTGGGAACTTTATCTAGAACAGTTCTGGAATCATCACCAGCTTCCAGTTCCTCATCCCCTGTGGCTACAGAACCCCAACTACATGGGAAATCCTTTAGCACACATATAGACAAAGATGATATTGCCTAGGCTCTATCTGCTTATGGTTCTGTTTATTACTGTGATCCGTTATATTGCCCTGGATGTTTTCAAAAGTATTTTTTTTCTTGTGTATGGGGTTAGTAGTTAGTATCAGTAGAATTTTAGAGCTGGAAGGAATTAACAGTTATACACAACAGTATGGATGAATATTCCAAACACCTTGTTGAGCAAAAGAAACCAGACACAAGAGTACGTACTTTGTGATTCCATTTATATAAAGTCAGCAAGGCCAACCAATCTGTTGTGTTAGAATTCAGGACAGTGGTTAGCTAGGGTTGTGGCGGGCAGTGACTGATAAGAGGTAAGAGGGAGATGGACTCAGTTTGTGAAAATTCTTTAAGCTGTGCAGTTACAATTTGTGTACTTTTCAACCAAAAGCTTAAAATAGTTATAACAATTATAAGGTAACTGGGGGGGAAAGACAGCTGCTGAAGTTAAAGCAGGAAAAGTACAGAGGGCCCAAGATGGGGGTGAGGTGAGGCAGAGCCAGTGTGAAAACCACTGGTATGACCCAACCACCATATTTTGCAGCGAAGAAAAGAAGGGCTCCCCTAGAGACAGTGATTTGCCCAAATTACACAACTACTTGATGACAACATTTATTAACTTATTGAATGCATATATACTGAGCATGTACTGTGTCTCAGCTATGGGGCAGGAAGCTAGGATATAGTTGGAAACCAGATTGACCCAGCCAGACCCTGCCCCTGTGGAGTTTAGAAGTCAGGCTTTCTAGCTGACTCATGTACATGACCTGCCCTGCCTAATAGACATTTGAGTTTGCGCTTCCTTGATTGACGTTAATCTTCCTATTACAGAAAGCTGGCCACTTCATTTCGTTAAGGCACAGGCTAGAATTTCCTTCCCACTTCTACTTGTTGCATGTTTTGTTATGTTTAAGGAAGAACGTCCTGAGAATTGTGTGTAGTTTACTATTCTTTACAAGAGACACTGGTCTTCCAGAGAGGCTCTGATGAGAGCAGAGAGAATTCTTGCTGCATCCTCCTCTGGGCCTGTAGACTGGAGTCCTCATCATTTCTGTGCAGGTAAACTCATTCATAGCACTAGGCTCCCAGGCTTGTCATTTGATCAGGCTCTCATCTGCATGTCAATGAGGCTTAAAGCCCATGGAAAGAATTAACTGGACTTGGATGTTTATGCAACTTTTCAGCAAAGGCAATTGAAAGGAAAGTTGCCCTGACTGAGCTGATTGTCTTGGAGCAGATATATAGTGAAATAATCATGTTAACATTATGTGACTAGGGTTATATGATATTTTCAATGATCAGCCTAGTAGGAGTTTAAACATGAGCAAAAACACAAACTAATCAAAAACAGTAAATGAAACATCCCTTTTAAAGCAGATCAACTGGCCTTTTATTTATTTTTATACTTTTTTTTTTTTTTTCAGAGTAAAGCATAGGACAAATTCAGATTTCCTTTGGAGTTTATGAACCATGTTTTCTATTGCATTTTAAAACCAACAATATTAATTTCCAGTTGTATTTCTTTTCCTTTAGGGCTAATTAAAGAAAACATGTTTGTTTTTCTAGGCATCACTCCCAAATTTGCAAGTGCCAGGATATAAGTTCTGGTTTTATGTTCCAAAGGAATGTTTGGGTTTTGAGATCATGTAAATCTTTAGTAGAATAAAAGTTCGTGTGTGAGGCGGGTACATACATTCTTTGTTCAAGAGTTTAGCCTCATACCATAGACATTTCTAGAGAGGTAAGCAAATTCCATGCAAGGACTTTCCTGTTACTTCTCCACAGGTTATATAAATAAACACACAACAAACTCAACTCATTAAAACCATGTTTCATAGGCCATAAATTTATTAGGTAAGACCCCTCAAAATTTGTATATTCTCTCTTGTTTGTGTCAATGCCCTTCATATATAGGATGGCCTCCCCTAAAAATAATCTTGAGAAAGCTTGATTTTCAAGTTCTTTCAAACCGAGAGATAGTCATATTAAGATCCTTCATGATTTTCCTTCTGAGTAAAGTTGAAGCAACTCTCTGCCAATGATGGTATAGAGTGAAGCCCCATCCTAAAAGGCGATTAGGTTATAAACTCACGGCATGAGGCAGAAATTATGTCTAGTCAAAATGACCCTTGAATGCCCATTAAATTGCCCTTAAAATCCACCTTCCCATAGGCCCAGTGCTGTCAGTTTTTCCTCCAACGTTGGAGACACTGCTTTGTCTTTGCACATCAGATGATGTAGGGCCACATTATAGGAAAAAGTAACACTAGAAGGGCACCGACATGGTAAGATCCCCACAGCATGAAATAAATGGGAACCAAATCAATGGGTGGAACAGCTAATTTCCTGTCTTGAGTCTCATGTTCATTATCAGGCCTAGATTCGTAGAGGGGAATAGGGAGTGGAATTTCTCACGCTATGTCAATTGCTTTCCTTTCTTCCTCCCTCTCACTGTAGAGTTGAATTTAAGTTAAATGCATACATACAGTGACACCATTGTATCTATGAGGCCCCTCTAGGGCTTTTCTGTGCATAACACACCAATGGACATGTCAGGGAACATATGTTGTCAATTCCAGGGTTAAACACTTGAAAACAACACAGTAATGAGAGATTTAAGTGGTCTGTACCCCAACTCTCCTACTAGATAGCATATGATTATGGTTTAGAATAACTGGTTTTGAAGGTGGGTGGCATTTATGCATGTTTAAATATATGTAGATTGTGTTTAATACTATGCCAAAATGTATTTTGGCAACAATAGATGTTGCAAGAGTTGGCTTCCTTTTTAAAATGTGATTACACAGTTTATATGCCTAAAGTTAAAGAAGTTCTTTATGACCGGACTGAAATAATTGGGCACATTTTACTTAAAATTTTACACACACACACACACACACACAGGCTTCCTGACATATTGATAAAGGCATTTATGGTTTGACTGCTCCTGGGAGTTTGAGCACCATTTTTTCTCACACTGTTCAAGGGTTCAAATGGCACTCCCTCCCCAGAGTCTGGTGATGCTGGGATTAGCTCTACAACTCTCTTTGGAATCGTCCTCCTTGATCTCTTCCTTTCCTTTCTCTCACACACGTATACTCTCACCACCCATCATCCATCACCAAGGCCTGTTGGCTCCACCCTCCTGCGATATTGGAGTCTGGCGCTGGCGTGGTCCTAGCCAAGCCACTGGAGCATCAGGCCTGACTACATGGTTCCCTCCTGACTGCTGTTTCCACTCTTCCACTTCTGCAGTCTGGTCTCCAACCAGCTGGTCGTCAGCTCTCATTAAATATAAATTAACTCATGATACTCTCCAGTTGGAACCGTTCGCTGGCTTCCCTCCACATCAGAGTAAACTCTGAACTCCTTTCCATGGGCCATAAGGCCATGCACCACACCCCTCCACCTGCTTCTCAGACTTGGTCTCCTCAAGCTCATGCCTGTTCTCTTCCACACCAACCTTTCTGCTCTCTCTGCTGCACTCCCTCTCACCACAGGCCTTTTGCACTTGCAGTTTCCTCTACTTGGAATCCTCTTCCCCCACATTATGTGTGCCTTGCTGCCTTTTGTCTTACAGAAAATGGCCTTTCTTTATCCACCATAATTTAAAAAGTCCAACCTTCTCCCCCTAGTCATCCTCAACCTGCTGTTTTTCTTTATTGCACTTATCCAAACCTGAAAACACTTTATATACTTATTTATTTACTTGTTTATTGTCTGATTAATCCATTGGAACTGTGCTGTCCAACATGGTAGCCATTAGCCACATGTGGCTATTTAAAAAAAAATTTTTTTTTTTTGGTTGCACCGGGTCTTAGTTGTGGCAGGCGGGCTCCTTAGTGTGGAGCACTGGCTCCTTAGTGGTAGCAGGAGGGCTCCTTAGTTGCAGCTCACCAGCTCCTTAGTTGTGGCTCACCAGCTCCTTAGTTGCAGCACATGGGCTCCTTAGTTGTGGCATGCGAACTCTTAGTTGCGGCATGCATGTAGGATCTAGTTCCCTGACCAGGGGTCGAACCTGGGCCCCCTGCACTGGGAGTGTGGAGTCTTATTCGCTGTGCCACCAGGGAAGTCTCTAAATTTCAATGTAACATTAAAATGAAATAAAATCTAAAACTGAGTTCCTCAGTTGCACTGGCCACCTTACAAGTGCTCAATAGTCACTTGTTGCTCATGGCTACCATATCAGACAGTGCAGGTATAGAACATTCCCATTATCACGGAAAGTTCTATTGTATGATGCTGCATTAAAAATGAGTTTTCTCATTTCTTTTAAGAAGATGTGGTGTGTGTGTGTATATATATATATATATATATATATATATATATATATATATATACACACACACACACACATATATATGCGTGTATATATGTATATACACACACACACACACACACACACACACACACACACACACACACAATGGAATATTACTCAGCCATAAAAAAGAATGAAATAATGCCATTTGCAGCAACATGGATGGACCTAGAGGTTATCATACTAAGTGAAGTTAAGTCAGAGAAAGACAAATACCATATGATATCACTTATATGTGGAATCTAAAATATGATACAAATAAACTTATTTACAAACCAGAAACAGACTCATAGACATAGAAAACAAACTTATGGTTACCAGATGGGAACGTGGGAGAGGGATAAATTAGGAGTTTGGGATTAACAGATACATACTACTATATATAGAATAGATAAAAAACAAGGTCCTACTGTATAACACAAGGAACTATATTGTAAAAAATGAGTTTTCTTAGGGCAGTGAGCCTGTCTTGCTTGTTCACTGCTGAATGCTCAATGGCTGTGTCTGACACATGATGCTCAATAAATGGGTGGCAGGAAGGAAGAAGAGAGGGAGGAAGGGAGGAAAGAAGAAGGAGGGAAGGAACAGCCTTATATCTTTCAGGAAGAGATATATTCATCACTTTAGTATTTGTCTCCAATCCTTCCATACCCCAAAATAGGCTTAAATTTCAGGCTTAAAAAATATGTTTTTTAATATATAAGGGGAGACTTGGGGGGAATCTTTAATCTTCATAATGGAATCCTTTTTAATTCCCCTCCATTTGCCGTCTTTCATCTCATCTGCTTAGAGTCTCACTTTGGGGACTCCAACCTTCAAATAAAGACATTATCAGACTTCCAGGAGAAAAGCACATTTTTCCTGGTCTCTGTCTAACATGATAAACCATTTTCCTCCCTTTATCTCTAGGATGTATGCACAATGTTTTTTTTTTTTTTTCTCTAAGGCTACACTTTCCAAAAGTTAGAAATATGGAATGTGTGTACCTGCAGGTTATTTGTGTAACCTTTCTGCATTTACCCGGTGGAAACCACACTTTTTAGAAGTGTCTTGGCAGTGTAAGAACTCACAGCACTCTATATCACACCGATTGGAGAGATGTTTCAGCATAAGGATTATAGCTGAGTGTTGATTAAAAGCAGCACTTTCCTTCTGGCTTGCTTCAGAGCTAAGACCCCTATAAGTTGTCGCTGTGAACTTTTGAACTCAGAGAAACTTCTAGATATATGTAATAAGAAGTAAGGTAATCCAGAGCTAAGAATTTGTGTCTTCCTTGTAACAAATCACATCTATTAAAACTAAGTCTGATTCTTGGCTTTTTAAGGTTTTCTTCTAACTTAATATTTTAAAAATTATCTGAAACCTTTAAATACACTCTCTAAAGGGTTTTTAAAAAACAGTTCTTAATATACAATTGTCTAGATAGGAAATTATTCCGTGTAGTTGATATGAAAATTATTTTCAAATAAGAATGGTTTTAAAAACAGTGATTTGTCACTTTTGTTTGGTTTTAAGCCAGAGAAATATATCATTTAAGCCCAGAATAATTTACTAAATTATGTTCTGAAGTCTAGATTCTAGGAACTCATTAGATTTGAACTATCAAAATAATGTCAGAACATCTAAATTTTGGAATAGCTTTCATGTTGAATGTTCTGTTGCCGTGAGTAACAACATGGGATGTTTAAATCTTGAACAAAACAAATACACTTTGCAGATTCACTATGCCTTTCTCCAGAAAGCTTAATGAATTAGTGAATACCTTTATTTAATAAGATCTTAAGAGAGAACTATGATAGCTGTTAGCGGAAAGTCATACTAATTTTTATTGGAAAAAGTAAAGCATAATATGTCTTTAAAAGCCAAGTGCTCAGCAGCCCGTGAATCTGTAGTTTTAGAGATAAAGATCTAGGTTTCTAGCATGCGTTGCTATTATTTGTTTCTGTTATTTGTAGCCACAAATAATAATGCCTTCAGCTTCTCAAGAGGAGGATCTATACTGCAAGGATTCCAGTGTATGGAACATGCTACATCTTGGAAAACCTACTGGATTTTAAGGACCTTTTCATGCAGTCAAGGTTGATTATTTGTACTTGTGGCCAGGCTGTTTCATGCAGAAGTGGGAAAACATTGTTCCAGGGAGCACCTGTAACCACTTTCCCACAGTTCTTTTGGGATTTTAACATTTTGATGTCAGAATTGCTTTTGGCTCCTTGAGACCTAAATATTTAGTAACACAGCCAGCTTTTCCCCTCAAAAGAGTAGTCCCACAACAAGCAAATACGTAAGAATGCCTGGAAGCGCTTCAGCTCTCTGTAGCAGCACCAGTTGAACAGAATTCCTGGAGCCGCTTTGGAACTCTGGATCTTCCGTCTTCCTGACAGGCTGGATGTACAGCCAATCCCCAGCAACTACATCACAGCTTCCTTCTTGTGAAGACTGGTAATGAATAGGGTTGTATGAGCGACTGAACTGGAAACTACTGGTTCCCACCAACTCCAGCATCCAGCCCCCTGTATACTGTCTCCTCAGGACATTAGGAATCTTATTCACTGTGGATTGCAATCCTTCCTCCACCAATGACCTGCTCTGTGAACTAATGACTGGTACTTATCCCGTGTCTCAGTTTTCCTGTCTCTAAAATGGGGATGGTTATAACAACTTTGCAGGGTGGTTGTAAGTTTTAGAAGTTAGGCATGTAAAGTGCCTGGCATGTGGTAGCTGCTCAAAGAGCAGTACTGTCTCTTTAGCTTCATGACATTCATTAGCTGGAACTCTACTTGGAGAAGAGAAATTTTTTGGATGGCTTTCACTTAGCACTTAAGTTTTATTTTGTAACGTCTCCAAGTATTCTCCATGAAAAAAAGTATGATTATGTGTACCAGAGGTCCTCATTATCTGAGCGTAATCAGGAGAGGAATAGAAGCCCACTTAAAAAGTCAAGTCAGTAAACACTAGAACATGTTTTCATAGTGAACAGTAAAACACACAAAACTCATGTCATTGGAATTTGTCTTGAAAAGTTAAATTGAAATTATGAAAATAAGTGCATCTATGCCTATATTTAATGAAATTTAGGTTAGATCTTTAGAATGAATTGGCCGTTAATTCTTTCAACAAAATTATACATTCATATTACGCGACATCCTTTATTTTGTGTTCGTCTTTGCAGTACATAATGATGGTCATTTTTGCAAAAAAAACCCAAATGTCCTTGTGCTTCATCAAGTTATCTAAAGCCTTGTCTTTTTCTTTTAATAGTCAAGTCATTCTCTTGTGAAACATCTGTTGCACCATCATCCTTGTTGATATATTTCTGAAATTACTAACTGCTCCAACTTTTTCCAGTGACCTGATGTGTATTTTAAGCAGTTAATCAACATCACTATTTCTGACTTCACGGATCCTGCATCTTTTGCAAGCTTTGCAATTTTGCTTCCAATCCACTTGCATTGTATTTGTGTTGCGTTGAAGGAAGGTTTGAAACATCTCACAGTCATTGTGGGACTGATTTCCACAGATGTAGATTTAATGGATACAGAGAGATGCTACTTGTAAGCAGGGTGGGATGTTGGGGGCAGAGGGGCTAAAACAGCCAATTCATGAAAATTTTCATATTATGATGACTTTTCTATCCCTACGCAACCTTGAAACTGTGGGAAGTTGGATAACCAGGCCTCCCTGAATAGAATTATTTTCATCCCTTGATGAAGAGCTGTATCACTGACCTTAAGGTCCTCAGCATGATCTTTTTCAGCATGTTTGCCCATGCTGTCCCCTGGGTTTTCCACATCAGCTTTTCCATCAGTATCATTTGATCTTCTGCTTCCACATAATCAGTTTCTAATGACAGACCGGACACAGAAAAGGGGGGGGAAGATCTTTCATGCTTCCTCAGACCTGTGTCAGCACAATCAGCTTTTAACCATCCATAAAACTGGCCAGTAATGATTTTGAAAGAGTGACCCTTGTAATTTTCTACTGCTGGACTATGGATGCAGTTTGGGAACAACTAAAAATGGAAGAAAACGTGTGAATGTTTTAAATTCCAGCTGCAGAGTCCTGATTTCCTAATTGTCACTGACCTTGGTACATTGAGTAATTTTTGATTATCATTGGGGATATTGTAGTAGATTTGTAGTGAAAATAATAATAAAAGCAGTAACAACTAACATCTATTGAGCGCTATTCTAAGGACTTTGCCTACATGAACTCATTTAATCTCCATAAAACCCTCAGGGTTACCTTATGATCCAGCAATCCCACTCCTGGGCATGTATCTGGAGAAGACTCTAATGTGAAAAGAGACATGCACCCCAGTGTTCATAGCAGCACTGATTACAATAGCCAACACATGTAAGCAACCTAAATGTCCATGAATAGATGAATGGATAAAGAAGATGTGGTATATATTCATATATACAATGGAATATTTCTCAGCCATAAAAGGAATGAAATAATGCCATTTGCAGCAACATGGATGGACCTAGAGAATACCGTACTAAGTGAAGTAAGTCAGGCACAGAAAGAAAAATATCATGTGATATCACTTATATGTGGAATATTAAAAAAAAAGATAGAAATGAACTTATAAACCAGAAATAGACTCACAGATTTCGAGTTACTAAACAAATTCACGGTTACCAAAGCGGGAAAGGGGGAGGGATAAATTAGGAGTTTGGGATTAACATGTACACACTACTATATATAAAAGAGATAAACAACAAGGACCTACTATACAGTGCAGGGAACTATATTCAAAATTTTGTAATAACCTATAATGGAAAAGAATCTGAAAAAGAATATATATATTCAGATATAGGTATATAGAACTGAATCACTTTGCTGTACACCTGAAATTAACATTCTAAATCAACTATACTTCAATAAAAAAAATTTTTAAACAACACTCAGAGGTCAAATGTTCCTATTTTACAGATGAAGATTCTGAGCCTCTATCACTTAAATGCCTGTGATCATTGGATAACAGAGATCTGTCAGGAGTGTGAGATGAATACAAATGTCGTTGCCCACTGAGGTACAAAGATCACCAGTATAAATCACCACCGGGGGTGTGTTGGAAATTCAGGAATCTGGGTGTTTTTTGAACCCAGGAGTGGAGCAAATGGAAAGAATAATGGTGGAGAGCCAGGTTTGTCCTCTGCTAAGCTCAAAGATGTGCAGGAAAACTACAGTATTGACTTGAAGAGAACTATAGTGGATTAGAACAGAGAAATTTTAAGGCTTATCAGTAGAAATGGAATGTTTGAAGTCAGAGCACTCATAGGAATGTGTACTGGTTAGCAAACGCAGGATCAGATTAAATGGAGGAGGAGGAAACTGGAGAATGTCTACATTTCACTAGATAACAAGAGTGGAACAAGCCAAGAACTCAACTGGAGTTTGACAAATGAAACAGAGGGCAAACTGAGGCTGAACTGAGCATGAACCACTCAGAGGCCTTGGCAATGCCCATCCCGCCCAATAATGATATAATGATAACAAACACATGCAAATGAATTGAATAATGTAGCAACATGTGCTCCAGCTAGCTTCCCCTTGGAGGATGGAGTTTGAAAAGTTTGATAAGGTTTTGAGTCACAGACGAAACATATGGTCAAGAGGGAAAGAATCTATGTATAAAACATTGAGTTTCCAGGTACCGTGGCTTCTGTTGTCTCACTGACTTTGTTGCACTTAATGCCGAGAGTTCAAGGAGTTGAACTCTTGTTCTACAAGTTGGCGTTGCTTCCCAGGAGGGTCTTGGTCTGAAGTGACAGAGTTCCTTCTCTGGGAAACCCTGTGTAAGGTGGCTGAGATTGACCAGGGCCCTGATGGTGGAGTTTTGCTCACTTCGCCATACCTCATCTGAAACAGTTAGGTCCAGGAAAAGGGGAAATGAATGTAGAACTAGAAGTAAACCTGAGTGTTTAAACTGTGGACCCAACATGACTTAAATACAAAGGGAAAAAGGAAGAAAGAAAACATAATCCCTATTTGCCCTAGCACCTAGCACAGTGCTAGAAACTGGTGAGGACTCATAAAGCATCTCTTGGTTGATTTTAAATGGTTCAAAGCTGAAAAATATCTTAAAACAAGCCACCACATATAATTCCTCTGAAAAAATAAGCGTCTATGTTCAGCTGCTTATTGTTCAGTTATTTGACGTAGTTGTGAGACTCATTTTTTTCATTGAAGTATTGTTGATTTACAATGTTGTGTTAGTTTCTGGTGTACGGACTTTTGGTGCATAGTCTTAAAATGTTGTATTTAAGACAGATGTATCATTTGTACCACCATGACCTTTGCCTGCTTGTAGAAAAAGTGTGGCACCCTGTGTTTATGCATGTCTCACTAGTGAAGTCATTTGGACTGGGTGCTTCGGTATGAATGCGTGGGCAGTGGCCCACCCGAGGTCAAGTTGCCTTCACGTCAAAAAAAATAAGTATTTTTTCACTAATTTCATTTCATTTATTTTTAGTACTATTATTTACTTATATTTTTTATTTTTTAACAAATTTGAAAAGTGTCGCAGGCAGAACAACTGAGGAGACCTGTGTCCTCTTCTCAACTCTGCAGTTGGAAAACTATGCAGCCTTAAGCAAGTCACTTGTCCCTCCTAGATTTAATTTCCTTAATTTGCACACTGATAGGATCGTGCTAGATAATCAGTATTTTTTAAGGACCTTATTTTATTAGGAAGTTTTAGGTCCACAGCAAAATTGAGAGGAAGTACAGAGATTTCCTGTAGACCTCCTGTCCCCACATGTGCACAGCCTCCCCCATTATCAAGATCCCCCGGCAAAGTGGTACATTTGTTACAGCTGATGAGTCTACATTTGCACATCATTTTCACTCAAAGCCCATAGTTTACTTTAGGGTTCACTCTTGGTGTTGTATAGTTTATGGTTTTGGACAAATGTATAATGACACATATCCAACATTATAGTATTGTACAGAGTATTTTCACTGTCCTATAAATCATCTGTGTTATGCCTATTCATCCCTCTCCCTCCTCCTCCAAACCCCTGGCAACCACTGATCCCATTTTACTCTTTCTCTAGTTTTGCCTTTCCCAGAATGTCACGTAGTTGGAATCACTACAGTATGTAGCCTTTTCAGATTGACTTCTTTCATTTAGTAATATGAGTTTAAGGTTCTCATATCTTTTGATGGTTTTATAGCTCATTTCTTTTTAGCACTGAATTATACTCCATTATCTGGATATACTCCAGCGTATTTATCCATTCACCTACTGAAGGTCATCTTCATTGCGTCCAAGTTTGGGCAGTTATGAATAAAGCTGCTGTAAACATGTGTGTGCAGATTTTCATGTGGGCGTAAGTTTTCAGCTCCTTTTGGTAAATACCAAGGAGCACAATTTCTGGATTGCATGCTAAGTGTATGTTTACTTCTGTAAGAAACTGCCAAACTGTCTTCCAATATGGCTGTACCATTTTACATTCCCAGTGGCAGTGAATGAAAGTTCCTTCTGTTCCACATTTTTGTCAGCATTTGGTGTTGTCAGTGTTCTGGATTTTGGTCATTCTAATAGATGTGTGGTGGTATCTTATCGTTTTAATATCAGTTTCTCTGATAACATATGATATGGCACATCTTTTCATATGCTTATTTGCCATTTGTATTTCTGATTTGGTGAGGTGTCTGTTAAGATCTTTGGTTCAAAAAAGTATCTCCTAGCACATGACCAAAAATGTATAACGACAGGAATGGATTATAACACACACACATATTTGCTTATATGTGCCTATATATGCTTATATACGCATAACATATTTTTGAAAGGATACTCTGGAAGAAGATTGCTAATTCTGAGGAGTGGACTGAAGGGCTGTGGTAGGAAGGAGACTTACTTTTCACTATATTATCTTCTATTAGAGTTGATTTTACCAAGTACATGTATTACCTATTTAAATACCATGTAATTCTTAATGTAGCCTCCAGAGCAAATATCTTCTCATCCTCTGAACTATAAAGAGAACAATCCAAAACAGACATGACATTCTAACCTTCAGGATTGCTATCTGGCTCATCTGTCTGACGAGTTCCTTGTTGTTTAAAAGCGGTATTCCTCTTTTTCAATACTTCCAAGCCTTCCAAAGCCGTAGTGTGTTCAGACAATGATTTTAATAGGGAAATGCTATTTACTAATCTGGAAAGTTCTGAAGAATGTCTAGGATTATTCCAGTATTGTCTGCTTTCTCCAGCAGTTTCTACATCAATATGGTCCTGGGGTAAACTTCTAGTCCTTCCCAAGTCTTCAGATTCAGGAATATGTGATTCTGTGTCTTTGGAAATAGGATGTTTTTTTCCCAAAGGGTAAAGCAAAGAATTGGAAACTTGGGTATGTGATTTATCAAGTGCAATACATTCTTCAGAGTGAATCTGACTGGCATGTAATAGCTGGATACTGTTGTCACTGCTAGAGGTTAATGGTAAAACCTGTTTGGTATTTTTGTCCAAGTCACTTCCCATAATAAAAGGTCGAGGTGGAAAAAAAAAACAAAAAACAAAAAACAAAAAAAAAAAAAAAAAAAAAGATCTTTGGTTCATTTTTTTAATCGGTTGTTCACTTTTTTTTGAGTTTTAAGAGTTCTTTGTATATTTTGGATGACAGTCTTCTATCATATGTGTCTTTCACAACTATTTTCTCACAGTCTGTGGCTTGTCTTCTCATTCTTTTGACATTGTCTTTCACAGAGGAGAAATTTTTGATTTTAATGAAGTCCAGTTTATCAATTATTTCTTTCACCATTGTGCCTTTGGTGTTAGCTAAAAAGTCATCACCATACTCAAGGTCATCTAGGTTTCCCCTATGCTATCATCTAGGGGTTTTATAGTTTTGCATTTTACATTTAGATCTATGATCAATTTTGCATTAATTTTTATGAAGTGTGTACGGTCTATATCAAGATTGCTTTTTTTTGCATGTGGCTGTTCCGGCACCATCTGTTGAAAAGACTGTGTTTGCTCCATTGTATTGCCTTTGCTCCTTTGTCAAATATCAGATGAGTATGTTTAGATGAGCCTGCTTCTGGGCTCCCTATTCTGTTCCATTGATCTGTTTATTTTCTCACCAATACTCCTCTGTCTTATTACTATAGCTTTATAGTACGTATTAGGTAGTCCTCCAACTTTGCTGTTCTTTTCAATATTGTATTGGCTATTCTGGGTCTTTTGCCTTTCCATATAAGTTTTAGAATCAGTTTGTTAGTATCCATGAAATAACTTGTTGGGACTTTGGGACTGCATTGAATCTATAGATCAAGTTGGGAAGAACTGCTATCTTGGCAATATTGAGTCTTCCTAGCCATGAAAATGAAATTGCTCTCCATTTATCTAGTTCTTCCACAGTTTAATTCATCAGAGTTTTGTAATTTTCCTCACATAGATATTGTACATATTTTGTTAGGTTTATATCTAAGCATTTCATTTTTTGGAGTATTAATGTAAATCATGTGCTTTTAGTATCAAACTCCACTTGTTAATTGCTGGTATATAGGAAAGCAATTGATTTTTGTATATTAACGTTGTATCCTGGCAACCTTGCTGTAATCACTTACTAGTTCCAGGAGATTTTTGTCAATTTTTCAGATTTTCTAAATAGACAATCATGTCCTCTACAAACAAAGAGAGTTTTATTTCTTCTTTCTCAATATGTGTAACCTTTTATTTCCTTTTGTCTAATCGCATTATCTAGGACTTCCGGTACAATGTTGAAAACGAGCAGTGAGAGGGGACATCCTTTCCTTGTTCTTGATCTTACTGGGAAGGCCTTGAGTTTCTCACCCTTAATTATGGTACTAGCTATAAGGTTTTGTAAATATTCTCTATTTAGTTGAGGAAGTTCCCTTCTATTCAATAATTTTTTAAATAGTAGCCTTCAATGGCTCTCTAGTGAAAGGAAACACAGAGGAGAATAGTAGTAAAAAGAGGTACATATAAGACATTCGGGTAAGGCTAGAGTTTGAACATGAAATCAGTTTGAACATAAAATCAATCTCAGAAGAACCTGTCATTTGTATTAGTGGTGGGGTTTTTTCCCCTTGGGTTTCTGCCTGCTTTGTTGCCCTCCCTGACCCTTGGTCAGTCTTGTTTGGAGTGTTCATGTTGTCAGATGTCCGTCTTTTTCTTACTTTCCCCAACTCCCTGTCTGAACTTTTTGGAACTATGAACCCTAAATTTTTTGGAGTTATGACTTTGATTTTATGATACACGTCATTCCCCCAAATGCAGTATGTCCTATATTTATTTTAAAATATAAAAGTATGGTTTGTTTTGTGGTAAGACTTTTCTATAGTACCGGTGTGGAAAATTTTGGATACCTTTTGTGGCTAAGCTGAAGTTAACTTCTTATAAAAAATCTTTGTTTGGTTCTCTTGCTTCATTCAGTGAGCTTTTTCATTCATTCAACAAATTTTTGAGTGCCTTCCATATGCCAAACCCTGCTGAGCACTGTGGATTATGGTGAACAACGCAAAGGATCTTATCAGGGGGGAGGCAGATGTGTGAGCAGATAATAATATTAAGTTATGCTGTGGACACTGAATGTAATTTGCTCAGGAACTTTGCAGAGAAGGAAGGGGCGGGAAATAATCTAAACTCGAAGTCAGGTGTAGGTTTGAATGCTTCCTTAGGAGTTACTTCCTAAGTAACCCCTCAGTTGAGTCTTTAAAGAATAAGCTTAAAGAGTAAACAAAGTGAACTAGTCAGGGTCAAGTTAGAATAAACAGAAACCACTGTAGGTACTTCAAACAGAGGGAAATTAAAATAGGGCACTAGTTACTCTGGTGCTGGAAGACTTGAGACACCAGAGTAAGCACGATAAGGCAATCCTGAGATTAGCAAAAGCAGGAATGCCACTACCACCCCAAGGGCTGAGAGGATAAAGGAAAGAGGTCCATTACCACCCACAAATTAGGGCCTTCTAGCACAATTGAGAATAATAAGAATGCTGCTAGTGGTGCTGCCTTGTGGGAGCTGATGATATGCAGGAGACACCGCCTGCAGCAGGGCAAGGGGGTGTGTGTGTGTGAGAAAGAGAAAGGGGGAGAGAGAGAGAGTGCTGCCCTCTAATCTTCTGCCCGAATCTGCCCTTAGCAGGACCTACCAGGAAGCCAGTCAGCTGGCAACGGTGCTTAGGAAGTCCAGTTACCTGAGAGAGTGGATCTAAAGTAAATAGGCAAGTGATTGCACCACTGATTGGTAAATGAGTAGCCAAAGGTGGGGGTTTGGATGGCTTGGGGTGGTGGTCATGAGAGGAAAAGGGTGTACACAGAGACACCAGCCTAAGCTGAAACCCGGGACAAGGAACAGCATAGAGTGTGCACAGGATGCCAGTGTCATGTCAGTTTCCGGTGTGAGTCAGACATCGGGAGGAGCTGAACAGTAGGCAGGCACCCCCCCATGAGGGCCTTCATGTGCCTGGTGGAGGAACTGGCTCTCTGCCCTGTGGGCTGTGGGAAGACACCAAAGCGTTTTCAGTAGGAAAGTGTCAAGGCCATTTTTGTGTTACGAGTTGTGTAGACTCAGAGAATGATTTTGAAGAAGCCAAAATGTACCAGTTTCCCTGCCTTTAGTTTTGTCCTCAAATTCATTCAAGCAAGAAACAATGGGAAGCTGTAAGTTAAAAAATGGTAAGAAGGATGGAAAGGATAAAATTTTAATTGATGCGATGTTTGAATGTGCAGGCGAGGGAGAGGGGATGAGGGAGAGGGAAGGCTCAGGAATAATACCCAAGTCTTTAACCTCAGCCGAATGGAGGATGATGGTGTTGCCATGTAAGGTCAAGTTTGAGTTGGGGAGCCTCGGCATCCAAGTAGTGATATCAAGGAGCAGGTGGATACCTGTACATATGGGGGTCAGTGGTTGAGTGGGAAGAGCAGTGGACCAAGACCTTTGACCTATAGGGAGGAAAAAATTAGACTCTTAAAGGAAAAAGAGAAAGAATGTCGGACAGGTCCGGGTGTTATTGGATTTAGTGGTAGGAGCTGATCTTGTTCTAAATAATTTTCAAAGGATAAAGAAGTAGAAAATTGTGGTGGGTTAAGAAGTAAAAGGAGACATGAAAGTGGCAACAGTGAATGTATGTAGATGTCCCTCTTGAGATGTTTGGGTAGAAGGAGAGAAAAGATGGGATGGAATCCAAAACTGGGATGGGTTTTATTTGTAGGGCTGGTGAGACTTGAGGATGTGTGTGGTCAGCTGCAGAAAGCCAGAGATGGGTTTAATCTTTAGAGGATAGAGTAGAGATGGAGACCAAGGGGCTCAGGGCTGGAGTCATGCCTGGAGAAGGCGGGGGGAATTTTCCACAACTTCCTGCCAAGGAACTGAGCTTATGCTGCAAAGACAGTGCGTTTAGAATTCCAGCCTTTGGCAAAGAGCCACGTAGCACCTTCCAGTTACAAGCAGAAAACACCTCTATGACTGTCTTAGGATTTTAGGAACTAGTCACAGAAAACTAGCAGTTATATAACACTTTGCCGCCTTCCAACTTGGTTCACGATTTCATTTGACCCGTGATCACCTTGTTACACACACCTTACATACACCTCACTGTGAGTGTATAAACATAAACATATACATGCATACAAACATATATTTGTGTACATATGTGTGTGCTGGTTTATACACACACACACACACACACACACACACACACACACGTACACACATGGCTATATTTCATTGTCTCTGGGAAACCCCTTATTAGGAATCTGAGGCTCAGAGCAGATATGACCTGACAAACCTTTCAAAATCCATACATGATTTAACCCAGGTCTTCTGGCTTCAGGTTCCTAGGGACAGACTTTGTCATTCTCATAGATTGGCCTAGAGAGTGTCATGTATATGTACTGCCCTCTACTTTACTTCCTGGTTCCCCGGCCTTCCAGCCTCAGACATCCGGGGGCCACTCTTCTTCTTCCAGCGGCAGGTCTTCCCCTTCTGCCCTCCTGTATTCTAATGGAGAGGCTTCCCCAAATTCTGCCCACAAAGCTACCCCATCCTGGGCCCTTCCTTTCCACATACAGCAAGGAAAGACACCACCAGGGCCCTCATACTTGCAGACTTTTTCTTCACGGCCTCGTTCTCAGATTCTCTCGGCTTTCTCTGCTACCACATTTTTTCCAGTTTTGAATCCAGTATTTCTCCCCATTCTTGCTCAAGGCCCTGCCAACCCACTGCTCTTCGGAGCCACATAACCCTGGTGGGCCTCCTGATTCAGTCACGTACGACTGGAACCAGTGGGCAAGTTACTCAGCTTTATTGAAGCTAATAATTCCTCATAGCTTACTGTGAGGATTTCAGGAGAGAACGTATGTGAAGGGTCCAGCTCGGTGCCAGGCTTAATCAATCTTAGCTCCCTTTCCCCACCAGAGTGGCCTGGAGCTCTTATCCACATTTCCCAGCACTCAGCACACTAATATAATTAGCAACATTAGTATATCTAAAAGGCAATTACCGTTTAATTGCTCTGGCCCCAGCCAGCCTGAAGTTCCTCTCTATTCACTTCTAATTTGGAGCTAGGGGGTTTTCAGTGCTACCCAGGCCAGTCACAAAATCACTGCCTTAAGAGAGAATTGAAAAAAACCTTTAGGCAGCCATTGATTACAAGAGAAAAGATTTGGTGATTCCCTCCGTTTTGTTGTACATAAAAATGCAAATATCAGTTTGTTCCTGGCCAGTGAACAAATCGGACAATTTCAAGCAGCATCTTTCTGTGACTTAGTGAATTATCCTGCTTGGTTAGAGCAGCGCTGCTCTCCAGAAGGCGTGCCCTCCCCGATACGCGCTATACTGATCATTAAAATAAACTAGTGCCCTCGTGTAGATTCAGACTTAGAATCAAGTTTCAAGCATCTCTTCTTAAAAGACATTTATTTATATTACATACTCAATTTAAAGGAGTAAATGCCCTTCCCTCAGCCTGCAAGATTTGTTTATCTTAGCGCTACTGTGAGAACTTAACGCCCAAAGGAAGGCAGTGTGTTTTATTTCTTCTCCTCCGACCCAACGTTGCATACAGTAACAGCAGCCTCTAATCAAGAGGAACCCGAAGTACTTTGAGATTTCGAATCCAAATCTTTACTATTAGAACTGCACACGTGCATTTGAGGGAACCTAGATTGCCTTAAGCCACACGGAAAGCATTTACATCTGTACCACTTTACTTGTGATTGCGAGTTAAAGTAAATTCTAAATAACTTTAGCTGTTTGCGATTTGGAAAACAGCCTGGGCCATATAAATTCTCCCTTAGTTCTTTTTCTGTTAAATCTTATGCCAAAGTAAATGGAAGCCGTAGAGAACCTTTGAATGCCTCAGTTCTCAAATGACCCCAGTGAAGCTGGATTGGCAGAACCAAAGTTGAGTTTCCAAAGGAAGAATTTTTTTCTTTCTTTCTTGAAGTGTACACGTGACAGTTACCTTCCTTGGGGGAGGATGCAGTCCTTGGAGGAGGAGGACGCAGGAGGGCTTCCTGGGTCCCCCTGCCCTGGGCCGTGTTTGTGCCTCTCAGAAATGAGCTTTCTGCCGCCGTCGGGAGCTCAGCACTGCCCTTCTTGGGGAGGCTTGGAGTCGGCCTCCAGGTTTCTTAGCACCTCTGCTTCACCAGTCAGGCAGCTTCACTTTTCCCCTTCCCTTTCCCTTTCAAAAAGACCTGTTGAAAGCAAGAGGTCTGGAGTTCACTGCCACCTCTTCCTGCTGCTTAGGGCAAGTGGCTTAGCTTCTCCAAGCTTCAGTTTCCTTTCCTGTGAACTGGAGATTAAAAATAGTTCTGCCCACATGGGTCCCTCTCTTCTCTGAGTGTTTTATTCTTGTGCTCGTGACCACACAGTTTATTACATTACATTGTATTCTTCATGATTTATTGATTATTAGTAAATAATTTATTTAAATATACCTTATAAGAAATGATATATACATGTATGTATACATACATGTTACATAATATAATATATATAACATATGTATTATGCATCACTGTGTTCTTACAACTAGACCACATGCCTCTTGAAAGCAGGGACAGTGGCTTCCACTCCTGTGCATTATCCTTGGAGTCCAGCGCTGTGCTGAGCACCAGATAGGTTCTCAGTAGACAACCAGTTGAGGCAGTCTTACGAAGGTTCCTCTTTAGCCATACTGTGCCTTAGTTAACAAAAGTACTATCCATCAGTCAAGCCAACATTCAGAAAAATTAATTTTACTCCCCTTATATTTTAATGTGTGCTATTTTTCTAGTATATAAATAACCCTGAAGGAAAACAATGACATTTATGTTTCACACTTTTGCTCTAATGCAAAGGAACATATGACATGTTTGCTAATCCTTTGAAAAACAAACGTTTATGTAAGCCTTTAGAGTAGAGAAGGAAGTTTAAAAAACGTTTTTTACCCTTAGCTGTCAGCTCTAAGTCAGTAGTATTTGCCACAAATTGTTACTGTTAGCGCATGTTTAAGAGATAGCATCACATAATTTCTTACTTCATTACCCCAAATTAAATCTCACATTAAGGTGGGCTGTATGTTGTCTGCTATTTAGGGTTGTGTTTCACTGATCTACAAACTCACTCCAGGCATTGTGCCTCTGCTTAAACATAGTCAGGAATGGGGGTCTCACTACTGCTGGGAACAGCCCTTTTCTGTTTCAAGTAAGGCATCTTGAACTGGTGTACAGAATGTTTAAAGATCTTTCTGAGATGCAGAAGTGTAAATGCCCATAATGGGTATTATTATTATTGAAGGAGAATGGAGAAGACTAATTGCTATCCAAAAATCTGCATGACTTGTGTATTATAAACCCGAGAAAACTCTTCTCAAGAGGAGCGTATTATAGGCTCTATAGCCTATAGAATTGGGTGTACCAATTGTAGATGATTAGGGAAAGATCGAGAATAGTCAACAGAAAATCCACAATCTCCGCAGCGTGGAGAGGCAGTAGTTTTAGAATCACTCATACCTGGCTTTGATTCCTGTCTCCATTACTTAGCAGCTTTGAGCAATTTACTTTTGTCTCTGGTCTTGTTTTCTCATCAGTGACATAAAAATGATATTAAGGATTAAATGAGGTTACATTTATTAAAGCAAAACACCAACACAATGCCTGGTTCAAACTGGTGTTAAACGGTAACCAGTATGAGCATTATTATTGTGTTGTTACTATATTATTATTACTGTTATTAGTATAAACTCAAGGGTGCCTGTTTGACTGCAGTTGACACTGAGGTTATGGATGTTTCTTAGGGAAGAAAAATGTGGTGGGGGGACTCTGAGTTGGCTACCTGTCTTAAGAGGCTACTGGGGATAAGGGGTTTAATAGGAAGTGTCAGCCCCCAAACTCCTCCTCCCCTCAGTGGAATTGCAAGGTCCAGCTATCCTACTTGTTAACACTGCTATAAACCTCTTACACATACCCTTATTAAAAGGGTTGGTGGGTACCTAATACTGATCTCATCCTTATGTAAAATACCAGCTAATTTCTTATCACTCTAATCTGTACTTTTTGGTCAGGCCAGTATTGTCCAATTAAAACAACTCTTCCCCCACCAAAAGCCCTGAGGTGCAGCGTTTGCTAATTTCCATGGTGTAAATACTCTCAGCATACCCAATTTGAAGCTTCCAACGTGCAGTCACTGAGCACAGAGTTGGGAAGAGATGTGCCCAGTTGCTCAAGTCAGGGCAAGCTGGCTCCAGAACACCACTGGGTCAGAGTGAAGCCTGTGTTGTGACAGTACAGGATACGATGATTGACAGAGAAACTTACAAGCAAATAGAGTAGAGGGAAAAGTGTTTGTCTTCAGTATGGGCAAACAGAATTCATCCAGAAAGCGATTACTTGAGCAGCGTGTTTCAATGACGTTTTTCTGTCCTTACTCTGTACTCTGCAGTCATACTTAGGACAGAAATCTTTTCCTAGCCTCTTGTGCTCACTTGGTGGTTGGGTGGGGTCTCCCTAATGACTTCCAAATTATCAGACTGTTTCTTTAACCAGTAGTTTAAAGATTTGGTCTCGGACGTAATGCCCATGTTTATAAAAATGTCTTCCTTCCTCCCTTCCCTTTTCCCTCCCTTGCTTCCTTCCTTCCTTCTTTCCTTCCTCCCTCTCTCCCTCCCTGTCTTCTTTATTCCCTTCCCTGTGGCAGCACAGTATTTTCTATCATCTCTTTTGTAATCCTAACAACCCCAAGAGATCATCAGAACAGGTCATAGTATATATATCTGCTTTGCAAAAATGGTAGAGGAATTAGAAAACTGCTATACTTCATAAATCTCTATCATGTTATTAATGTCAAAATATATAATTTTGACATTAAATAATGTCATATATAATAACAAAATATTTTATAATAACAATATATGTAATTTTGTTACTTGGACATCTTCATTGTTATTCAGACACCCTCACTTCTTTAATATTTTTTATGAGTGGAGAGGGTCATTTCAGCCTCTGGCTACCTTTCTTTTGCTGTCACAAAAATTGAATTTTGTTCTCTCCCTCATTACAGTGCTATAAATACATTTCTGAGAACTTTTAATGAAGTGATGATACCTAGCACTTTCTCATTATAGTTACATCCCCAGAGATGATAAAACAGAATCCTCTTGAGAAGCTGTTTTGTTTCCAGCAGCTCAGAGCTTGAGCAAGCAGAATTCTGTTACAGACCATCTCCGAACTCTTAGGGTGAGGGTTGTGTCAACGTAGTGAATTAGAAAAACCCAGGTCTTCTCACTAAAGACTTCTTAAAAGTTTTTCAAGTGCCTAGTGACTCAAACTGAAGAAGAAGACGTCTGAGCTCACTGATTTGCCGTTTACCATGAAGCCCTCTGCAGATGTGCTTGAGATCATTGCTTGCACTCTTCTAATCCTTTTGAGCTTTGTTGGAAACGTGTGTTTATTTTATTCTACAAGGAAATGTATGACTGGGCGTTTAGAGACATCCTTTCTTCTGATTTTCAGTCTTATATTTGTCCACCTCATTAAAAACTTGGTGGTGAATGTCATAAAAATAGTTTATTCTTCTGGTTTCATGTCGGATTCAGCTGGCTGCAAAGTTCTACACTTCATGGTAGCCCTGACGACTTCCTGGCCATAGATGTTACACTTTGCATTGCTGTACCACCAGAAGCTTTACCAGACTGTCCAGCACTTGAGTGAGCCTCCAAACCAGGACCATCAGAAGCATTCCTTGAAGGTGGTTTCTGCACTTTGGATGGCTGGCGTGGCAGTGTACCTCCCAGTTTTACCTTATACTAGAAAATCAGAATACCTGAATGCAGGAAATGATACAGACCCCTTGTCTATTAACAGGATTCCTAACGTGGATTGCCTAACTGACTTTGGAAACAAGCAAGTAGAGTTTTACTATGGGAAAGTATTTCTGGTTCTAATTGATAGTCTTCCTTTAGCCATCTTAGTCTTTGTCTGTTTCTGGATGTCTTTTCTGCTTTCGGAAAGAAAGAAGATGACATATGGTGACATCTGGATTGGAGATGGTGATTCAGCAATTGAAATCCTAAGAGGGGCCAAGTTTAGTATTTTATTAATGTGGCTGATCACTCCACTTTGGATTTCTCACTTTGTCTTAGTCTATTTCTTGAAAGACTTGGCAGCCTGTGCCCTTTTTCCAGCTGTTCTCACAGCTCTCTCTTCAGGCTTCTCTGCTCTCAGTCCTTTCCTGCTTATGCTGGTGAATTACAAAATGAAATTGATGTCCTTCTGTGATGCCAAAGAGGAAAAACCCACACCACAGCCTGCAAATGTTATTCTCTCTCCATATGCTTACTGGCAAAAAACTCTGTTTTAATCTTTGGGAAACAGACCCTATCAATGGAAGGTTCAGCTGATGTCCCCATAGGCCTCATCAGTAGATATTATAGTTTCTGAAAGAGGGACTAGAAGATTGACACCTCCTCAGAAAAAAACTTCTGAGGGAAACTGTGCAAGAAAAAGACATATGAACGCAAGGTTATTGTAAGTGGAAGAAAGAACAGTCATCTCAACGTTTGTTTTTCTAGACAATACCACAGTTTTTATTGTAGAAATTCTTGACTAACTCAACAGTGATCACAATCTGGAAGTGAACTCAACAAACAATTGATTAAGTATTTACTCTGAGTAAGATACTGTGTTAAAAAATAGCATATCGTGGAAACTGAGGATCGTACGTCCCAGCTGAATTCCTAAAGGTACTTAACAGTAATCTTGTGTTTTCATCTTATGTTTTTCTTGAAATGCTTTGACACATATTGGAAATGTATTAGTTAAGTATGCAATGTACAGTTTTTGCACTGTCAATTGTGGTACCTCATCTAAGCCAGAAATAGATTTTGATCATTTTCCTTCCTCTGAGTATCTTTAGTAAATTCGGGCTAGATAAAAGAATTGGATGAAAGAATTAGTGCTTGCCAAATCATACCTGTGTGTATGTACAGATGTGCAAATATTTGGTTACTACAGACATTTAGCCTACTCTTCTTACTTAATCACCTAAATATCAAGCTATACTCCTCTTCAGAAAAAAAGGGATATTTATTTTACAAAGAGTTTATTTCCTGTTTTGGTTATTAAATTGGTACATTTTAATTGGAAGAATTGATAAAATATCCATAATAATCTGTTTTCTGAATTTGGTTTTAATAAAAATAAGCACATTATAATTATAATTTAAAACACATAACCAGGATTTTATTTTTTACAGTTAGCCAGTGTAGCCATTTGAACTGCTTCAGATTCAATGATTAATAATTTTAAATATCTTATGTTGCATACATGTTGTATAAGCATTGAATTTTTAAGCTAATTCTTATTCAATTCTTGTATTTTTTCATTTTCCTTTTATCAGTAGACATAGGATTTACTATATTGTAGTTCTAGTGAATGGATATTCCTAAATAGAGATTCTTGCTCTGAAAAGGCTGCATCTAGAATTATAAACCTGGATCTCATTAACAGGAGAAACTTAGAACATCTTTGTTACCATGAAGTGCTACCGAGAAGGGAATTTTTAAAGTAACCAAGGCCCAAATTTTGTAGGGTTTGGTAGGCCAATGTCTGTCCCTTGTATAGCACTGGGAATTAAAATACACACACACACACACACACACACACACAGACAGACTTAAGACCTTCTGAGGTTTCTGGGTGGTCTTCATGGGAAATGCTTAGTTGAGTCCTCTGAGGAAGTTTAATCAGAAGGGCACTAGGCATGGATCCTGTCTAATGAAGTTAACATCTGTGGAGATGGAGGATGTGGGGAAGAGGTCACCATCTTTTAATTAAGTGCAGATGTAGCCAGGGCTGGGATCAGCCATTGATCTTAGGTAGTAGTTCTCAAATGGGGTTCTGGGACCAGCAGAATCAACATCATCTGGGAACTTGTTAGACATGTAAACTCTCAGGCCCCAACCCAGACCTACTGAACCAGGAACTCTCGGGGTTGGACCCAGCAATTTTGTTTTAATAAGCCTTCTGGTTGATTCTTTTGCAGGCTGAACTTTGAGAACCACTGGTCTAGGGTTACCCAGAAGTTTAATGCTCACAAACGATGAGAGGTATGAGAACGAAGCCAAGATAACCGACTCCTGATGTAGTCTTTAATGCTCCCATGCACAGTGCTGTTTTGTCTACTTCTCTCTAAAAGGAGAATCAGGATTCTCATCTGTGCTGCATACATTCTCAATAATAATTGCCAAACACATCCACTGTAGAAATCAAGCAATCTTTGCAAAATCAAGAGTAAAGTATGACCACTTCAGGTGCGCCAAAAATCTGGAACTTGGATTTGGAGAGTTTCCGGTACATAACTGGGTAAGGGATCCAGTTCCATAGTTCCTTTCCAGAAGCCAGTGCAGGACATGGTTGGCATACACCCAGGCTCAACTTCCCAGTGCTAAAAATGTTTCCTTTTCCTTCCCAGATATTTTCTTTTTGTTTGGGCCTCATTAGGTCATAGTTTTGTCCTTGTGGAACTGATAAGTTTTCATCTACAACAGAGAGTAAATTGTATTCTCACTGAATGAACAACATTCCAGTTCGCTTTTTAAAATTATTCTCACTTTAACTCTCTGGCTCTCTCTCTCTCTCTTTTCCTCTCCCTTAACCTCCATATTTCATTCGCATTCCTGGTGGGATCAGGATGGCAGATGAAATAGGATAAAGGAAGTTCGACAAAGGTTATCATGGTAGCACCTTGGAGAGGGGTCAGAGTTGGTCAGGACGGTCATGAGGTCCTGGATCAGGACCGCACAGAATCTCTGACTTAGAAGGTCATCTGTTCCTCCTTTCCAATGCAGGATTCTCATCTTTCTCCCTCAGAATATCTCTCCAAACCTCTAAAGGAACAGTTTCTTGCTGGGGTGGTTGTGATCTTATCAAGGAGCCCATTCCATTTATGCCACTATTAAGAAGTATTTGCTGAGACTGGCATCCCTGAAACTTCCTCCAAAAAGTTTGCTACCCTTGAAGGCAAATCCTCCTTTTACCCGATGGCTTTTTAGATTCTTAGAGAGAGAGGAGTGCTTTTCTCCAAGTTAGATATTTCCTTAGCTATGTCACATGAGGCAGAGTTTGCCAGCCACTGGCTGTCTTGACTTCCTTGCTCTGTCTTGGCATATTCTGGTTTGCCTGTGGCCTTCTTAAGTAGTGGCATCCAGAACTGAACACAATACATATTTCCTTGTATTTACATGTGTTTATATTTTTTTCTATTCTACATTCTTTTATCTTCTTTTGTTCAGGTACTGTGAGCATGGATTCTTCCCTTCCTCTGCCAAAAAGAATTTTAAATATTAAACTCAGTTTAAATCACTCTCACACACACACACACACACACACAAATACAAATTTAAAAGTACCTTTGCCTCAGGGCTTAAAAACTAAGGTCCTTTCAGGCTCTAAAGTTCTGGTATAAGTTAGTTCATTCTCAGTGTCAGATTTTAGAAATAATGAAATAACCCCAAATCATTTGCAAGAATTTTAAACTACAAGCTAGGGCTCACAACTAAAAAAAGACCATATTTTAAACCAAATATACTTCAATTTTTTGAAAAACTACAAAAAGACCAACCTTTAGAGGGTTTTGTCAGAACATTCCTGATCTCTAGAATGAGGTTCCCTAGTACAGTGGTATTTTACTTGCCTTTTCTTTTTTTTTCTTTTTTTTTTTTTTTTAATTAATTAATTTATTTATTTTTGGCTGTGTTGGGTCTTCGTTTCTGTGCGAGGGCTTTCTCTAGTTGCGGCAAGTGGGGGCCACTCTTCATCGCGGTGCGCGGGCCTCTCACTATCGTGGCCTCTCTTGTTGCGGAGCACAGGCTCCAGATGCGCAGGCTCAGTAGTTGTGGCTCACGGGCCTAGTTGCTCTGTGGCATGTGGGATCTTCCCAGACCAGGGCTCGAACCCATGTCCCCTGCATTAGCAGGCAGATTCTCAACCACTGCACCACCAGGGAAGCCCTTACTTGCCTTTTTAATAAGGCATAAGGAAAGATGGTCATAATCAAATTTTCTTTGAAGATGAAGTTGAGGTATTAAATCAATTGACTATGGAATACAATGCTTTATTGGCCAGTTCAGGGACACCTGTGGATAAGGTATATTAGGTTCACAAAGGTCTATACACTTTTCTTTAATGATCCTCATGCCTACCATTCTCTTTAGACTCTGCTGGAGAGAGGAAAGAGCAATTTGTTTGGAGTTATGGTCCGTGAACACCCACAGCAGTACAATTCAGGACTGAGGATGCCTATGGAATTCTGGCCTAGATGGTTCGGAGCCACGGCCATGTTTCAGAACAGTCCAGGGGGTAAATCAGAAGAGCTCTGGACTTGCTATCGGGAAGTGGTTTGTCTGAGCTGGCTTTGCCCCTATTTAGGAGAACATAACCTTGGCCGACACATTCCTGAGTTTTGCTGTCTTCAAAACAGGAAAGATATGATTGCAAACTGCGATAGACACCCTCTGCTTCCCTCTCACAGAGTTGTACTTAAGAAGGGTAAAAAAAATATTTAAGGTGATTTGAAAAAAATAAAATGTTTGATACGGGCAAAGTGTTACCTTACCCCTGCAGTTTTGGCAAGCTGAAATAAGGGAGCAAGGCAGACGTATCACCAGAAGCCCTGTGTGTGAGGCAATCACAGAACCTCACTGAGCCTTGGTTTCCTTACCTCCACAAAGGAGATTGTAAAGATATTTGTCTCCCAGTCTTTGTGAGACACACAGGAGAGAGTATGCGTAAAGGCGCCCAGACCTAGCCCCTGCTATGAAGTTTTGCGTCACAAATGTTTGTGAGCATTCAAACAGGAAATGCAGCTCCCCTTGCCCCCAAGCTGGAGCAAGCTCAACATATTACTGTACATTGGAGTCTCCTGTTTGATAGCAAATACTCGCTTGTACTTTCTCCAAACATGCCAGAAAATTTGGTATTCCAACACGTGCTCTGTTTACACTCTGGCTTTGGAAATACTCTCCTGACGGCTGTGCTTACCCATCCACGCTGGCCATCACCCTTTAAGACCCCTTTTTTGAACCAAAAACAGCAACGGGTGTTAAATCAATGTTACCCATTCTTCTGGAAATCCTGCTTCAGAATTCTCCCCTCCAGGCCTTTGCCCATGCTGTAACTCTACCTAGAACACTTCGTCCTGCCCCTTTGACTCCCTCATCATTTGTATCCTCACCCTTCAGCTTTCAGCTTAGACCTCACCTGTACCAGTCACACTTCCCTCATCTCCAAGTTCTAGGTTAAGTGACTCAGGTTCCTGTGTATTTATTTGTCTCAGCAGGGACCACAGTATACATTTTTTTTTGAATTCCTAGAAAACATACATTGTCTCTTTTATTATTTAAATATTGATTTCATTCTTCTCCACATTTTTTTTTTAGCAATTTTTTAACATCTTTATTGGCGTATAATTGCTTTATACTGTTGTGTTAGTTGCTGCTGTATAACAAAGTGAGTCAGCTATACCTATACATATATCCCCATATCCCCTCCCTCTTGCATCTCCCTCCCACCCTCCCTATCCCATCCCTCTAGGTAGGACCACAGTATATTGTAATGGCTTGTTTTCTTGTCTATTTCCGCCTTGTACTGAATGCTGCATCCCGGAGTGGAGAGTAGTGTTGGTCTTACCCAGCATGTACATGCGGGAATATTCCATAAATGAAGAAGGGGATGAAATCTACACAGCTTGTGCTTTTCCCTTTTCTCCTCATATGTACTTCTTGGCTCTCCTTCAGTTACCTCTTTCCAGTAGAAATTTCTTGCCTCTATCATTTTTCTGCTTCAAGACTAGGCATTTAGTGACTGCCATGCTTCTGGCCACTGTTGAATCAAAGAGTGAAAGAAACTGAGTCCAACATTTGGAATGAGTTGCTTTCTTGCCAGTCAAGCTACTGAGCCAACTGGGGACAACATTTCATATATTCCACTTTTTTCCACCCAAGCCTTCCAGTACGTAGTTTGTGATTTTTTTTTTTTTTGAACTCTTGTTATATGAAAGAAAGTTCAGTATCTATGCGTAGGCTTTCAAACTGAGAATGTATCCCAGTACAAATTTGGCCAAGTGTGTGTGTGAGGGTGTACACAGCTGCTGTGTTTTCCCAAGTATTGGTGAATTAAAGAGTAAAGAAAGAAGTTGTAATGCAAATCGACCGAGGTTACCTCATCACCGAATGTACCCTGCTCATTTATTTTGACAAGCCCAACTTACTTTTAATTACCAGGCCTCCTAGTACACTGGTAAATGTAGCAATAGTGACTTTGGCAGAAAAGGAGAAATCTGTGTAACATGAGCCTTCAGAATGAGTCCATGCTGACTCTTTATAAACTGGAGTGAGGCAATTCATTTTAAGAAGAATTTCAGTAGAGCAATTTATGTGATCTGTGACTGTAGTTACAAATCAGCGAGCCTTTTATGAGCCAAGCACACCAGACTGTGTACATTAAATGAGGGTAGTTTCTCAAAGAAATTTTGTCGGCCACTCCAAGCCATTACCCAACAGATTTTTGTAAGTCTTCATTCGGAATTATTTTCAGAGTCAGTTTTCAAGTCACTATAAAAAAATTTTTAAATGTCACCTGAAAATCCTAATACTGGAGAGGGGAGGCTATTTTTTAAATCGATGCCTACTTTTTATTATTCAGTTGGACTCCTAGTTACTTGGAGCTTTTTCCTAAATTGAGTCTTCTCTTGAAGGAAGCAGTTGGGCCATCACTGAGGTCACCCATGAGAAGGTGACATGGTGTTGATAGACCTATTAGGGCCAGAGCCTCTACTGTACATTTTAATAGGCACTAGAGGGACTTCTGTTCTTGGCAATTTATCAAAACTCTGAGAGTAGGAAAAATCCTACAGGCATTATGCACAGTTGACGCTCATTACTTCTTTGGTCTTTTCCCACTCTAGCTGACCTCAATTTGGAGTTTGGGTAAAGTTTCTCCCAGTGCCTTGGACACATCAAGAGAAGGGGTGCGATGTGTCACCAATAGCTTCTACATGGCATTTGGGTCCTAGCCACCTAGCCCTGTGTCCTCACATTCTAATATTTGTATTCTTTGCCTCCCTATAATTTTTCCTACCCAAAGGAGTAGAGCTAAGCCATTGGAAAATGTTTCCTTTCCCTTTCTCTGCTTTCCCACCCCCTGCCCAATCTCTACCTTCACCTCTCCCCACACTTAGAAACAGCTTAAACGCATGACATACCTACTTCAGTGCATAACAAATTAAAACTTGCCAATGTCAATGAAGAGAAATTAAAAGCCCAACTGAGCTTGAAATGGAATGATTTCAACTGGTCAACAGTACCTGAGGTGCACGGCTCTTGTAAGAGGTGTGCTGAGGGGAGAGGTGTGGCAATACAGGAGAAAGTCCTCAGAGGACCTGGGACCAGTGACTGCAGCTTGCAGGCACAGGGCTGGTGGCATGAGGGTGCAGTACAAATTTATAAATGACTGGGCTCTGAGGTCCCAGAGGGGTCCAGGGCAACTATGATGTGTAGCAGTAAAAATCTCATGTAAAGGCTTTTAAGCTGGACTGCCCTTTCTGGGGAGGCTGAAAAATATTTTCCACTGAGGTGTCCACCGGCTCTCATCGACCTTGAGCAGGGTCGGCCTTCTCGCATCCAAGTTGCCGGGCTGGCCACATGGAGGACGGTCTCAGTCTTTTTCTGGGCTTGTCACTGGCACAGCTTCTGCCCTCCCCCCAGTCACAATAGTGAAGTGGCACCGTGTGACTGCACAGCGCCAATGACAACAAGGCAAGGACCTCTCTTCTTCCTCCGGTTGTAAAGTGAAGGAAATGTAATCCCCACCTCATAGCATTTTATTATGTTTGTTGAAGGTTTTCTTTTTCTAATACTAAGAGATAAAATGGAGGTTGTGGAAAAGCACAAATTGTAACATGCTGGTCGTTTATTGGGAAGAAATTTCGTTTTACTGTTGTTGTGGTATGAGAATTTAAAACAATTGTAGAATACAAATTCAACGTTAGAATACAAATGAAGGAAATAGCATTTGGCAGAAGGCACCAATAAGGAAAAGGGAGGAGGATGGCACTTCACGTTTAATACTGGATTCCTTTGAAGGGTCAAAAACTCAAATGCCCCCAGAGCCAGGCAGGATGTGTGGATGAGGAGAGCCGATGGGGGGTGGGAGTGGGGGGAGCTGGGAGCACACGCCCCGTAGACAGGGCAGCTGCAGCTCAGCTATAGCCAATTGTTATCATGGGGAATGCAGACCTGTGCTCCCAGAGCTCCAGATATTTTTTAAGTGAAGCCAGAAATCTAGAATCTTATGTGAAAGCACCAAAGGTCTGCAAGTTGGCAACAGAGTCAATTTTTTGGAAACACTGCTAGGGCCAAACACATCACATCTGTGGGCCAGCCTTGGCCCCTGGGCCTCTGGTCTGTGCCCTCTGTAGCTGTGCATTCCATCGGCGCCTGTGTGTCAGTCAGAAACGGGGGCTCGCTGGGTCCCACTCGCTGGGTCCCAGTGGGTGTGTGGGGTGAGGCAGTGCCTGAAGAGCACAATAAGAAAAGCACCCACAGCCCAGCTCAGTTTTCTTATCATGTTGGATTAATTGCAGCAGCTGCTCTAAACCTGACCTCATCCCCTCCAGTCACATCCCAATTCCTCAGAAGGGAGTGCTCGAGGGTGCTATGTGCTCAGTGGAAGGGCAGATAGGGAAGGAAGAGGCAATATAATGATCCCTGGGACAACCATGGACTCACCCTCCAGTGAAAAGAAGCAATTGATGTTGGGAATGTGGCCAGGATTGGTGAACCACGGGGATTTCTGTACCTTATAAACGAGGATGTAATACTTTCGAAGTGGCACCTTGAAAGAAAGAAGCATTGAAACTAGACAAATGGAATTGTGTTGTAGATAGGATAAGGCATGTTAAAGGAGATGGCCACATATGGGGGTCCATTGGGAAGTAAAGGAGAATCCTGTATGCCTTGGACCACTTAGTCTGAGGCTGGACCATCCAACCCACTGAGATAAATATGACCTTCCTATAATGGGCTGGCACTGCTGTAACTCTTATATTCTGTTCTGTAGAATAAACAATCTCACTACCGACCTCCAAGTCCAAATATAAAGATTCTGTGCCTTGGTGTCATGATTTATATTATCCACTGGATATGTTCCATTAGAATGTCTATGCTTAAAGGGAAGTTGCTCTTCACGTTGTTCAACACACCTCAAACAGGGACTCAATGATTACTTGTTAATATGCTTAGTTAAGATGTGTCCATTTGCATTTTGTATTTAGTTTTGTATTTCCATATATTTAGAGATCCGCTTGGTCCCCCGCTTTGGCTCATGTTTTTCTACTTCATCTCGTGTTTCCATGTTTGTGGTGGTACTGCGCTTGTCTGTACCCCATCCTGACACCCAGAATCATCATTGTGTTCACCAAAGCCTTGGGAACAGTCTGTAAATCAACAGTTCATTGTGGAGTACAGATTTAGTGAAAAGAAATTGGATTGGAAGAAAGTCTGTTAGTTGACAAGTTGGAATCCAGAGTCTGGATTGTCTCAGAATCCACCAGAATGGAAGAGAAAGTTATTTTGAGTAATTTGCAAGTATGAGTGTGCATGTTTTTCTCTGAAAAGCTTTGTGAGGCTTAGAGGAAAAGTGATATATTTTTGCACCAAGAAATTTGTTTAAGAACCAATTTTTATATTTCTATAAATAATAAAATTTAATTTAGGTATCAAATACAAATTGGTTTTCTTTTTATTTTAAACTTTACTGTGATTTCAGAAGAATGTTTAGTATTTATTCTAAATGGATAATCACATTTGTACATGGTAGTAGCATCCTAGTTCTTTTTTGGATCAACTCCGTATCCACTATAATTAAAAATATGTAAAAATGGTATATGCGTGTGGGAAGGGAAGGAAGGGAAGCACTGGAAATTGAGTCAAGTCATGGGTTTGAGGTATGGAATGGAGAGTGGTTTTCCCCCTTTGTTGCAATTATGCTATTTTTGTAAATTTTTTAAAAACCTCAGAATGAGAAATCAGTGCCTTCAGAGTTAGAGTTTCCTTTTAAAAACTAGGTATTTTTACATTCTTGATCTTATATTGATAAGCTCATTTTCATCAGCCTAGATTTATTTTCCCTTTCCAATAATGTACTCCTTACTCTTTGGCAAGGTACCCCTTCCTCTTTGGCAAGGTACCCCTTCATTAGAGATCCGAAAGAAAAAAAAACAAATTATTTCAGATACTCGAGTCTGAGTACATAAGACAGTTTTTATAATAAGAAAGACAAGTTACGGGAAATGGAATCTTTTTCGATATCTGAGAGTTTGCTCTGCGGAAGATAACTGCACGCCAAGGCACTGCCAGGAGATCTATATTTCTGTTCCTGACATCTGTAGGTACCACTGCCACTGCCAATGGTGATGAGGATAAGTGATGGGAAAATGAACTGGGAGGTGATATATCTTCCTTGACAGATTTAAAGAACTGCCACAGGCAGCCCCAAGGCAAGTGCTGACTGAGGACATTCTGGCGCCTGTGTCGGGTCACTCTGGCATCGGCAGGCAAAGCTGTTAGAAGCAGGGGGCGATGCAATAACTCTGTGGTTTAAATCTCTACTTAGATCCTTTTTTTGAGGGGGTGAACTGGAGGTTGTACTACAAATTCTGAAATATCCATTATTGTTGGTAAGTTAGTATCTGCCTTGTCCTTGTGTTATTACCATGGAGATCCAGTATTCATTACTCCATGCCCAGGATCCAAAGATATGCCCACATAAACATTTAAATATGGTTGTCCTAAGATTTCAAGGTTTGCTCCCCATCCTCGAAGCCCCTGCATTCACCCAAGGTGTAGTGGTAGATGTGGGCTGGGTCAATCTTAATATTGATCACAAGGGGAGAGTCTGACCTGAGTTACTGCTCTGGCAAAGACAAACAGGCACAAGTGCAATACAGCAAAGGACCGTGGCTGCTCCCTAGGGAGCCTCCTGGGGAGCCTGGAGGAGCTGTGCTTACTGCTTCTGGAGAGCCCGGCTGGGGACATTCAAAGGGAGGAAGTGTGCTCAAAGGCAGCCCTTGCACCCAATGACTTTTCTCACTTTGTCTAAATATAAATATAATTTTTGGTTATAAAACAGCTAACCGTTTTGCTTTTCTTTTGTGCCTCTGTCGGGTCCAGGACTTTATAAGGATTTGACCTTACTCAAAATGTGCGAAGAAGAATGATGGAAGCCCCTGAATACCTTGATTTGGATGAAATTGACTTCAGTGATGACATCTCTGTAAGTATCGCTACTTGCAAGCAATGCTTTCAGGAGATTCTGCCTTCCTCTATATGGGCTCCTTTCTCTGTTGTAGTCTGTATATCCTAAACTCTTCCAACCACGTTTAGAAATTGACAGCAGAAATCCTGCTATGGCAGACAAAGTGTGGGTTGGGGGCCTCCTGGACCAGGAGTGAATCCCACTTAATTTTGTGTGAGCTTGGGTGAGAAAGACATCATTTAACCTCACTGGGCCTCCCCTTCCTAATCTGTTTCATTGTTGTCAAAATTATTCATTGAGTAAATTTATAAAGTGCCTGCATATGGTAGGCACCTTCATAAATTTACTTATGTACATAATTAACCCTATCGAAGTTAATCTCTTTTATACGACTGGCTGTGCCACAGCCAGCATGCTCTAGCGTTCACAAGGACACAGACTGAAGGACGGCCAAGTTATTAATTTATGAACAATAAGAGCTTCCAGTCACTGGAGCTTTCAAAACACAGGTTGGACACTTGGGAATACTGAGGAAGAGTCATGTGTTGATAAAGGGCAGGACGGGCTGACCACTGAGGCCCCGCTTAATACTGTAATGCTGTGGGCTGATGAGCTTCTTAGTTCCCACAACACTCACAGACTTCCTGCTGCCTCCAGCCTAACTCCTGGCAGCTATGAGTGGATGGTCTGCCTGCCCTTTGCTCAGAGCTGCTTGTGACTTACCCTGGGCCACGTGATCTCTTCTGCCAAAGGCCAACCAGCAAACCTACTGGCCTCTCAAACCCTAGCCCAGTTGGGCTGACTCTCAGACTGTGTGATGGGAAGGTTGCTGTTTCTGAACTAGCGATGTAACTTTTCTTCCCAGGACCTCCAAGGGTGCACTTTCTCACCTTACTTTCCATTGATTTCTCAGTTTTTGGTCACCACTGGCAATTGTCTCAAAAGTATAAGCTTTAAGGCGCCTCTGGCAGCAGTGTTATTCTTCTAATTTACTCCTTACCTTGAAGTAAAATATGCATACTCTATGCAAGAATTGGATTCCTGGGATGCATTTGAAGAATCACCTATTTAATGGATGAATCTTCCTACCTTTCCCTATTTGTGAATTCAGCCTTTCCCTCCTTCAGCTTCCAGACAACTTTTATTAGTCCTCATTAAGACTAATGTGAAGTGAGTGTCATTAAGACTAATGTGAAATGAGTGGTATCTCTATCTCTCTCTCCCTCCCTCCCTCCCTCCCTCTCCCTCCCTCCCTCCCTTTTTAAATCACTGTGCTTGACTTAAATGTGGATCAGAGCATGGTTCTTTTATAACCACTCCCCTCCAGGTATTTTGAGCTGGCTGGGGAAAAGCAAGAAAAGTGAATGATGATGTGAGAGGTGGGGGTGGGGTGGAATGTGTTTCAGAAAGGGGCATATGTTATGATTATCAATTCAAGGTAGCTCTCTGAGCCTTGATAATAAAGTTGCATTTTAAGAGCATAGGCTTTGAAGGCACCAGTCCAGGCTCCAGCCTCGTTCTGACCTTTGCTGGCTGGAACACAGTAACTTCGTCTCTCTGAGATACCCACCTCATTTTTAAGATTGTTTTGAGGACTGAGTGAAATAATAATATATGGAAAGCACTTATCTTGGCACACAGTAAGTTGCTCTTAAAAATGGTAGCTTTTGTTATTATTTCAATGAATACTACAATAATATTTATATGACCAATGGTGAAGAAAGAACTCCAGGGAAAAGACCAGGCATCACGTCAAGACTTTAAAAAAACACAATAGAGCAGTTATATTTACAGAAGAATCATTTGGCAGCAGCCCTTAATTTAGATGAATTAGGAATCTCCACTTGCAAGATAATAAAATATGTTAAGCAATAACTGAAGCTGTTTAGCAAATTGGGATTCAAAATTAGGCAATAGTTGAGCTTCTATAACCTGACCACTCAAACATAAGTAAAGATCTCCATCTGTAGTTGTGTAACTGCACTCAAACTTCCCCCCTTTAAATAGATTCCTATTGTTTGTATCTTTAACCTGCATTTAAACTGAAATCAGAAAGGAAAAAAAATGAAATTGCATAGAATTGTTAAAATAATGATAATGGTTAACATTGAGCACTTCCCAGGGGATAGGCATTATCTTATTTAATCCTCACAACAATCCTGTGAAGTAGGGAATATTATTATCTTCCTTTTACAGATGAGGAAACTGAGGTGTGGAGATGTTACATAACTTGTCTGGGCTCACCCACCTACTTAGAAGCACTGTCTTTGGAATATCAACTTTTAGCCCCAGTACGTGGGTCAGCTTTACCCATCGCCCCTGGGGAACATTTGGCAATACCTGGAGACACTTTTGATTGTCATAACTGGGGAGGTATTCCTGGCATCTGGTGGGTAGAGAGCAGGGGTGGATCTAAACATCCTGCAATGCCCAAGAAAATCCCCTACAACGAAGAATTATCTGGCCTAAAATGTGGGCAGTACTGAGGATGAGCAATCCTGGTCTATTTTAATCCACTTAAAACTAAAGAAACTACTTTACCTGGCAACCTCTGTAACATGGTAGATTATTTTATAATAGTTCCATCTCATCCAGGTTCAACACCTTAAATGTGCCAGAATCATATTGCTCTATATAATGTCTTCATGGGAAAAGCAGTAGAGATAACCTCTAAAATATTGAAATGATTGTTCTCAGCCTGTTTAGGTAACCTAGGAACAATAAATTTACAACTGCTTTAGGGGCTAAACGGAGACAATTCAAATACTAACACTGGGGAAAAAAAAAACAAAACACGCCATGATGTGTTCAGTTTGCTAATTCACTGGCGTAACAAGAAATGTAGTCTCCCATAAACATGCCTGTATTGTTAGGATTCTGTAAACCTCCTTTTCTGACAGCCCTTAAGCTTCTTTCCTGGTTTAGTGGCAGGAAGGGGGAAGGAAAATGCACAATACATTTGAAAAAGATGTTTACAAAAAAGATGCCCGAGTTTAAAACTCCTCTTCTTACTCTCCAGCCATAGCCCTTTCATATATTACAGGGTTTCTGTTTCATGATTTTCCCCTCTGGTCGTGAGCCTGGCTCTTGTTTTAATTTAAACACAAGCTGTATATTGGTACAGAAAAACAGCTAGAACTGTTTTTTTGCCTTTACCTAATGAAACAAAACACAGAAGGCAATCAAATTATTTTAAAGTTTCCCAGACTCAAAAATAATGCTCATCTTTTGCAAAATGCAGAGTTTAAACTATACATTCTTGTAACCCTGCCATCTAAAAGGGCAGAACATTGTGCAATAACTGAGGATCTGTGAAGGAGAGATGACGACACACATAAACATACGAGTTCAAAGTTGGGCTTTTCTGTCACTGCAAATGTGTTTACAGATTTCCTTCTTTATTCCTATGGAAGCCAGATCTCTCTGTCTTAAAAAAGAGAAATGCTCTGGAATATTATTTTACCATAGGGTTCTTAGTAGACATGATGTATTTTTTTCTAATTTATTTATTTATTTATATTTATTTTTGGCTGCGTTGGGTCTTCACTGCTGCACGAACAAGAGAAAGCCCGCAAGCTTTCTCGCAGCAAGCGTGGGCTACTCTTCATTGTGGAGCGCGGGCTGTAGGCATGCGGCCTTCAGTAGTTGTGGCTCACGGGCTCTAGAGCACAGGCTCAGTAGTAGTGGCGCATTGGCTTAATTGCTCCGCGACATGTGGGATCTTCCTGGACCAGGGCTTGAACCCGTGTCCCCTGCATTGGCAGGCAGATTCTTAACCACTGCGCCACCAGGGAAGTCCCCCGTGATGTATTTATTTTATGAAGAGAGACCAATTTGCTGTCCTCAAAAATAGGATTATACACAGGACTGAATAAAGCAGAGGCCAAACCACAGATCCACTGCAGCACTCCACTCGTGAGCCATCAAATGTTGGCCATGCCACGCACCGACTGAACACTTTAAGCACTGGTCCTGTTTAAGCCTCACATCAAGTCTACAAGGCAAGCCCTATTTTTATCCCCTGTTTGGCAGATGAAAAAATGAGGCTTAGAGAGAGACTCTGACTTTCACAAGGTTACAATTAGGTAAGTGGCAGGGCTAGGATTTCAATACAGAACTGTTAGACTGTGTTACTCTTTCTCTTCTGAGCAACTTGGTTGAGTAGAATCATCTCTGGACCAGTCATCTCACCCATCACTATCCCCAACTGTCATTGAAGCAATTGCAAAGTGCTTTTTGGAAGTAAGGGAGTTGGTATATAGTGTAAATAAATAAAATAAAAACAAGCTAAGAGAACTTAAGCAAGTCTCTCAATTTTATTGTTCCTCAACTTTTCCATCTGTAAAACGATAATAATCCATCTCTACCTAGCATCCTGGATTTTATGGAGAAGATATGAAAATTTATATATATGTACATATGTAAACACACACACCCATATTTATATACAGACACAAATACATATATATGTATATGCGCATCTGTATACAAACACCTACATGTACATATAAACATGTACATGTAAATAGACACACACACATATGTGCACACACACATAAATAGAATTAAGTGCAATGCTGTATTCCTCAGCACAGGAAATTTTGTTGCCTTTCTGTGTCGCCATGACTGCAGCTTTGGTGAAAGTTGACATTTGTGGAAATTGCATAGCCTATGTTTTGTGCAAATCAAATGAGATCAAGATAAATAAGTGTCCTTCCACTTTATTATCCCCTTTGACCCAAGGCCTTGCAACCCAGAGTAATAGCACAGACTTAGGTGGATTCATTTTCCTAAGGTGCTTAAATCACTGGTAGAAAAATAAATTCTTACAGCAAATAAATCTCACTCTCAGTGAGTTACATTTTCCCATCCCACAGACTGGGCATCACTTGCACTAAAATACCTGACCCCCTCTGTTTTGTGTGCACTACATTCCACTAACACTTCCCAGATTTCATTACATTCTGTCCAAGAGCTGCTTCACAGCAGTGGGAGACCTTAAGAAAGGGTGTGTAGGGCTTATCACGTGGCCTTAGGCACTGAGTTAGGGAGGGTAAAGAATACAGCTTTTGTTCCAGTTTTAGGTGTGAAAAAGACTAGAAAGATATTCAAGGTGCAGAGAACCTGGCTTGCCCCTCCTCTCTAGCAAGGAATCTGTCTAAGATCCTATTATCCTTTCCTCTTTGCTTCCTAGAATGTGACCAAGACGTTTAGGTGGCCTCTGATTGCCTCCATCCCTTCTTTGCTGTCCCCGTCAATCAGCCCTGCCGTGCTTACTTGAAACTTACTTATATTTAAACTTTTCTTAGTGCTTCTCAGTAGGATCTAGTTTCATCAGCTTTTCAAAATGACCCAACATTTTTCAGTGTTCTTTTTGCAATATCTTGTATTCAAGTCTCAATTACCTCTCATGGGTCCCCTCTCCAGCTCCCCGCTATCCAAAACCTCACACTTGTTCTAGTATTATATATGTGTTACCATTTTCTGAATACCTGCCAGGAAAGGAATTAGGAATAATCTAATCCAGGCAAAATGAATTGTAAATTCATGTCCCATAACTGCTGTTAGAGTCCAGGTCTAGAACCCAGGTCCTCAGACTCTGAATCTTGGACCTGACTGATATCTCTAGCTGAGGTGGTAGAGAGCAACCTTATGGACAGAGTGATTTCCAAGAAGAATGAGCAGCTGCCGGATTTTTTAATTTGCTGTCCTGTCACTCTGCAGATAGCCCTGAACCTTCTCATCTTGCCCAATAGTCATGGCATTTACTAGATTGACTATGCAGGTTATTTATACAAACTATTTACCATTTATGAACAACTAGATTTTATGTCAGTCTACTCAACAGGCATGTATTAAACATTTACAGTGCACCAGGCATGGTTCTAGGCTTGGCGTGAATGACACAGACTTGTTCTGTGCTCTCACAGAGTTTACAATACCCTATGATAACAATTGAGCATATTATGAAATGCCAGATTAACTTAGTAGTAGGTTACATTTAATCACAATATCAAACTCCATTTTTGACAGTCCGTCTTTATATTTTGGTAGTGATTAATTATTGGCTCACAATTAAAACCAGGCAATCACTGAGGTCAAACAAGATGTAAAGCCAGCCATCTGCCCTAGTGAGATAACTTTCTTTTCTAAGTCTTTTGTAATTTGTGATTTTTGCCTCAATAGTTACCATTATTTTGGCTTCATTTCTAAATGCTCATTTTTGATACTTTTTAATTAAATGATAATAGTAACTAACATTTATTGAACACATAACTATGCATCAGACACTATTCCTGATGTTTTACATTATTAGCTCATAATCTTCACAGCCACATTCTGATGTAGATACCATGAGTACCTGTTTACAGATGAAGAAACTGATGATAGACAGAGATGGAGTAACTAAGTTTAATTAGCTAGAAAATGGTGAAGCCAGGCTATAACGTGCAGTCTAGCTCTAGAATCCATGTATGTAACCACTGTGTTGAAAATGACTTCTGCCCAGTCCCTTGGTCACCTGTGGCCACACTCATTCACCCCTGTCTTTTCCCATCCATGACCACTTTTCACAGCAGGTGGGGATCATTCAATACTGTGCTCTCATCACCTTCACCAATGTGGATCTTAATCTTTTGCCTGATTACGCATATTAGCATTACAATAGAGTCATTCCTGGCATACTCTCAATCTGGTCAGAACGAATTACTGAATTTTCCCAAATACCAACCACAAGCAATGTTTTAGCATAAAAGAATTTGATGATTATTAATTTTTTAAGTACCTCTTGGAACATAGGATAAAAACAAGGAACAAGAGCAAAAATCAAATGCATTTGAAAAGAGGATTATTCATAATAATTTTCTTTAATAGAGCCTGAATGGTGGAAAGAAATATATTTAAATCAGACTGGGATACTTATATGAACATGTAGATCACCAATATCTGTACTATGTAGAGGTGGCGGTTGAAACTGTGGGAGTCCGTAAGGTCACCTGTGAAACATGGAATGTGGAAAGGGAAGAATGTTCCAGGGAAGGAACTGTGCAGATGTATGTCCTATGAGGTGGGAGGAAAAAGAGGCTTCTACAAAAGAGACTGGAAAGGAGTTTTCAAAGATACAGGAGGAAAACTAAGGGAGATTAAAAATAGGGGGAGGGATGATTTAAAGAATTTAAAAAAGGAAGTGGTCCAGAGTGGGAGATAGGTCATTAGAAAGAGAAGGGTTTGAAAAGTGCCACTGGATTTTCCAGTTAAAACTCTTCGGTGGCCATAATAAGAGCAGTGCCTGTGGGTGATAGCACAGATGGCGGGTCGTCGTGGCTGGAGGAGTGAATGCAGAGGTGAGGAAGTGGAGACAAGAAGCAAGGCAGTTCTTTCAAAACAGATGGCTGTGAACCCAAGAGCAGGAAACTCCACCCACGGCCAACTGAGGAGGCAGCGTGTCTTGAGGTGGCAGGGGTGCTTCTTTAATTTTATGGGATCAGAGGAGAGAGCTGAAGTTGAGAGAGTAGCTGAAGAGAAGAAGAGGGGACGATGGCAGAGCATGAGTCTGAGATGGGAGAGGAGATCTGAGGTCAAGCAGCGGGCTAGTGGGATGAAGGCGTGCACTGTGGGTACCACATCCTCAGAGAAGGGAAAACAACCTGATCTGTTAGGGAGGGCACGAAGTCAGGGCACCCCTTCCTGAATTGGGAGGTCAGGCCACTGGAGAGGAGGTCACAATTTTAGGAAAACATTGTGCTTCTGAAAAACTCACCTCAGCTGCGTGTCTTTGCTTTCACTACCAGCTTTGCGTGTACACATTTCTGTCATTTTATTGTGTGACTGTGGAGAGGCCTGCTTGAATTTTGGAAAGCTACGTGAGAAACCATGAATTTTAGTGTAGTTGTTTGGTTGACTGGCCTAATTGTTTCTTTTGAAAACTTAATGCGACCTTAGTTGTTTAAAAGTCTCTAGCTTGAAAAGATGCTGGGATTTTAGTTCTTTCATTTTCTGTGGCTCATGACTATTTGAGTAATGCCTGCTTGTTCACCCAACTGGCTGCACTTCTCAGGTGCAAGGGCCAAAGCTTTTCAGTCCCGAATAGTATGTAGGGTGGTCAGAGATCCCCAAAGCCCAATGTAGAAATCACAGTCTGTTATTATGAATCCCACGCATGTTCAAACTATTTTGCATGGCAGAGTGTCAACATTGATGTAAGCTGGGACATGTAGGACTGTCTTACGTCATAGCAACTCTGTGTAGTTTGTGAAGCTAAGTTTCAATGTCTGTTCTTGGCCGTGGGTTCTCTTGGATGAGGAAAGACCAAAGAAGCCAAATAAGGTGCTGAGACAGGCTGGGCTGTCCTTCCTTTTTTCCTTTCCAGTCTGAACCTGGCTCCCTTCTTCCTGCCTCATCAGTTCTCACATCTTGATATACTGAGCTGCAAATCATGAGAGGCACGAAGATGAGGAACACACATGAAAAATGAGTTAGAGAGAAGAGACCAGAACATTTAACATCATTTTACAGCTTGCAAATTGACTTCACTTACATTATCTCTTATGATTATCTGTGTTTTCTAGATAAAGAAACTGAGCCCCAAAGATAGGAAATGATTTATTTGTCCAGAACTACAGAGTTAGTAAATGTCAGAAGTAGGACTCGAATCCAGAGCTTCTGGCTCCAAATCCATTGTCTTTATACAAAAAGCTAAGGCATCAGCCAGCATTCATGCTGTTAATATATGAGAAGTGTTTATTCTTTAAAATATAGTGTGATTACATTGCTAGACTGGTAGTTATGGAATTTTCTAAGAAGATTAGTGCTTTATAAATATTAAGTACTACCATTATTAGTATTATTATTGCCACCCAAATCATGGGCTACATAGGAGAATTCATTTCATTCAGTTCAACAAGTACCTAGTTTCTTTGGTAACTAAAATATTGTCCACACCCTCAGGAAGCAGAGAAAGAAATTAGGTAAACATATAGATGAAATGTCACATGAAGGATTCTTTAATGGACATATGCCCAAGATAAGGAAATAAAGAACAGTGGTTCTTGAACTTCGCTATGCATCAGAATCACCTGAACGGTGTGTGAAAACACAGATTGCCGGGCCCTGCCCTTAAAGTTGCCCAAGAATGTGAATTCCTAACAAAGTTCTTAGATGGTGTTAATGCCACTGGTCTGGACACCATACTTTGGAAGCTGAGATAAGCTCCATCTGGGAGGCTCAGAGAAGATACAGTGGGGGAGCCACAAGAAATTTACTGTTACTAAAGTAGCCTGAGGATGGAAAAATGTCATGGAGAAGTAGAGAAGAGGAATTACAAGGAAGCACAAGGAAATTGTTGGAATTGATAGATAGGTTCATTATATTGATTGTGATAATTTTATAGGTGTATACATATGCTGACACATTAAACTGTACACTTTAAATATGTGAAGTTTCTTTAAAGTTTATCAATTATACTTGGATAAAGATTTTTAAATAGATGAAGAACAGCAGATTCAAAAAAAAAAAAAAGGAGAAGAAGACCGTGGGGAGAGATGTCTGAGCTGGTGGAGGGGGGCTGCATGTGCCATGCTAAGGCATGTGGCCTCTCTCCTATAGGCAGTGCAGAGCCACTGAAAGATCTGAAATAGAGAAGCACCCTAGTCAAATTTGCATTTTAGAAAGCTAATTAATTTTAGAGCAAGTATGGAAGCATGGAAGAAATTGCCACTTACGACCTAAATATGAAAGAACTCCTTTGACCGTCTATAATATTATGCCCAGGGATTAATCAAATGTGTGTACAGCTTAGTATTTCAGTCGAATAGTTAATAAGTCATTGTGTGCCATGCATATGTACAAGTCAAGGATATCATCCTTTCCCTTAGACACTTGTGGGAGCCAGCACAGCCCAAGGGACCAACAGCACAGCCCAAGGGAACAACACCTTGCCTTGTCTTTCACAAGGCAAGGTGCTTTTTTATCAAGGGCAGAAAAGAGTCTTTCTCTTTCTGACTTACTTCACTTAGCATGATAATCTCTAGTTGCATCCATCTGAAACGTGACACAAATGAACCTATCTATGAAATAGAAACAGAATCATGGACCTAGGGAACAGACTGGTGGTTGCCAAGGGGATGGGGGGCGGGAGAGGGAGGGAGTGGGAGTTTGGGGTTAGCAGATGCAAACTGGTGTATAGAGAATGGATAAACAACAAGGTCCTACTGTACAGCACAGGGAACTGTATTCAATAACCTGTGATAAACCATAATGGAAAAGAATATGATAGCACAGGGAACTCTACTCAATGCTCTGTGGTGACCTAAATGGGAAGGAAATCCAAGGAAGAGGGGATATATGTATATGTGTGGCGATTCACTTTGCTGCACAGCAAAAACTAACACAACATCGTAAGCAACTATACTCCAATTAAAAAAAAAAAAGAGGAAATTTAGACACAGATACCAGGGAGAATGTCATGTGATGATAGAGGCAGAGATTGGACTGGTGTGTCTACAAGTCAAGGAAAACCAAGGATTGCTGACAACCACCCAAAGCTAGAAGAGGCAAGGAAACCTTCTTCCCTAGTGCCCTCAGAGGGAGAATGGCCCTAAAGACACTTTGACTTTGGAGTTCTAGCCTCCAGAATTGTGAGGGAATAAATTTCTTTTCTCTAAAAAAAAAAAAAAAAAAAAAAAGGAATATGAAAAAGAATGTGTGTGTGTGTGTGTATGTATAACTGAGTCACTTTGCTGTAAGCAGTAATTAACACAACATTGCAAATCAACTATACTTCAATTAAAAATTTAATTAATTAATTAAAAAAAAAAAAAGAAGTCAGTAAGAGCTGAAGCAATCAGCCAGGGTTTCACAGAAAATGCAGAACTCAAGCTGGCCTTGCAGAGCAGTGGCATTTGCCTGGCCAGAGGAAGGCACTGCAGGCAAGTAGGCCCCCAGAGTAAAGGAACTGAAGGGGAACTGAACTTTGAATGCACACGGACATTGAAGAAGCGGAGACAACTGTTCAACCTTTGGCAGGGGCTTTCTTGAGGCACGATGGTGGAGTGGAAAAGAAGTTTGGATCAAAAAGGGTGTTTCCAGTGAAAGATGTTTAGGAAAAAAATAAATTAGAGAGCAACATAGAGGTAGGAAATATAATACTTCTCAGCCATCTGCAAGCCCCTCTCCTCTCTTATCACCCAAGGATAATAGGAATCAAGGGAACAGAATATAAAGGCTTGGGTTGGGATCAAGAGACAGGGAAGGTACATGGGTCTTTGGTTCTGTTAGGGCCAAAATAACAGTAGTTGCTACCCTGGGAGCTGGCCATTGTCCTGAGAATGCGGTGGGCTGGCGACCTAACAGCTCCTTATCAAAGGCCATCTGTCCTGTGAACTGGGATGAAAGCCTGGGAAGTCTTTCCTTTCAGCTCCCAGATGGTATCACAATGCACTTGTGAAAGAGACTTCCTGGGTCATTTGCTTATTCCCAGATTTGCAGATATGAAATTTTTTTTGCGTGTTCGTTTTGTGAATTGTGTGTTTCCACTGTATCGCTTCATATCACAACTTAACCATCTATACAGCACTCTCTTAAGCTTTATCTTCTACGCAAAGAGCAGTGTACTTTCTGAAAGAAATCTACAAATTGATTTTTTTCCTTGTGTGTCCTTGTAAAGAATGGTAGATTTGTTCACAGTGTAGACTGGAGTCATTGCTGAATTTGACATTCCATATACCCTTGCAGTTATCCAAAACTTTGATTTTCTGGCCTACACATCATCTTTTTCTTAGATTATTATACTTTTTATTTCCCTGACCGGGAGCAGCACCTGACTTTTTCTTCAATGGCTTTATTCCCAAATTATTAACATGAATGCCCGCACAAAAGTGGCTTCCTGTGTGACCATGGATCAAGAGGCAGAGCTGCCAGGTGTGATGCAGGTTGAGGCAGTGGATGGGGCTCAGCTAGGCTAGTCTCTGCCTGGAGCTCAGTCCCTACACCAGCCAGGCAGCCTGGGTTGTTCAAATTTAAACCTCATCAAATTAAAAGTGATTGCATACTGTGGACCTTGGAGGAGATGAAGGTGCAGCTAATAAATTGTAGATTGTGACATGTCTGACTTTGGGGTGGGAGGTGACAGGATGCACGTGGCTGGAAATGCAGATAGCAGCATACCCGGTTTAGTCAAATACATATCATGAAGCCCGCTGAGCAACTTATTGAACTTATCATTAACTATATTTAAAAGCACAATCAATCTGAAATTTCCTCTTTCTAAAATTTTGCCTTGGAAGAAAAGGAAAAAAAAAAAGGAACGAGGGTAAGACTTTGCCAAAGGGTGCTTTCATGGGGCACATGGCAACCAAAACAAAAGGTCCAATTTTAATCGAATTACAAACTGTGTAATTATTTAACCTGTACCAGCTGGTCTCAAGAAGCTACCAGATTTCCTTAGAGAGTTTGTACTTGGCCAGAAACATAAGGTAACTTATTAGGAACAAGAAAACTGCCTTCTATACCTATGTTACCAGCCCCCACTCTCAAAGAGCATAATATAAAAGGGGAATAAAATCCCTGGAGTTCATTTTTGGCTTAAGAGGCAGTCCTCCCGCCCTCGAGTATGTGAATGGGTTTGCTAAAGCACCTGTAGTCTCTGAGGAATGGCTGACATAAACAGGATGTTACTGCATCAGACAGGTAAGAGTAAATTCTCTAATTAGTCATCTGAGATTTCATTTTTGACTTGGAAGTACTGGAAATTTAATTTGTTTGTGATGTGCAATTGGCGAACTGACAGTAGCTCCCACTGCGCCTCCCTCTGTCTTGCTGTCCTGATGCTGGGTGGAAAGCACAGGGGTGGGGCGTGTGGGGCGGTCTCGATGTAGACACTTCGCTTCATCTGTCAACATCAAGCTAACTAAAGCACCTTCATATTGACAAATGTGTCCTAATTACACATTCCTCACTTGTAATGCTAGAATAATCCTCATGAGTTTCCCATGATCATTTTTCTTTTAGATTAAATGTTTTTTCTCAATCCCCCTTCCAGTTTTGTAACAGTGAAGTCATTCAGAATCCATGCTCATTTACATAAGAGCATTGTTCCATAAAGGTACAGAGCAAACTATTTTTAGAAAGCTGTATTTTATGAATTAAAGTATGATTGAAGACAGGACCTGACTTGGCCTTTGATTAAAGACAGAGTTCATCCTATTTATTTTGTTTTAAAACACCCTTCTCCAAAGAAAGCTTGATTGGGATCAAACTTCGTCCCCATACATCATAGCTATTGATTTCACATTTGTTGTCGCTCTGCTGATTTTATGCCCCTTTGTGTCACAATTTGTTATCCTGATAGCCGGCCCCTGAGTTGGTGCTGGGACTGAGCCTGCAAGGTGGCTTCTTTCAGTTCAGACTAATCTATCCATGAAACAGATGAGCTTTCAAACACAGAACTATGCTCTTCTCACTTTTCATAGCATTATCCTGGTATTTCCCATGGAGATTACAGTAAAATTTGTGGCAAGTAGCAACATTAGGGACATTTCTGTAGTCCAGGAGGTATAGCTCCTGGCTGCCCTGGGTGCTGCAGGAAGCTGTGTGCTCCTCCTCTTGGCTTTTTTTTTTTTTTTTTTTTTCCACACATAGATTCATTCTTAGGATTCAGAATGCAAATATTATGGCCATCTTCTGGAAAATGTCAAGGACAGAAAATCCTTCCATCTTCTACAAGTAGCAGAAGGGATAGAATGTCTGCTGGATACACCCCACCTTATTTGTTAAAGGACTGTCCAGCCCTCTTTTTAATCTGCATCTACTTACATGCTTATAGGTAGAGTCTGGGATGCTGCCAGATCACCAAGCAGCCCATTTAGGGTAAAATTAGATAGACTTTCTAGAGATATATGTTGTACTCAAGTATCACTTCTTGTGTTTTGATTTTCTGGCCAACTGAGTGAATGTAATGCTCTTATTTTAAATTGCTACTTTACACTTTTTCCTCCTCTGGCTTCCCATTCAGTATTCAGTCACGTCACTCAAGACCATCCCGGAACTGTGCCGACGATGTGATTCGCAAAACGAAGACAGATCAGGTAAGCTTTGCTCCCCACCTCTTCTCCTTATCCTGCCTTTTAGAGTGTGGGGGGCGGTGGGGTGGGGGGGGGGAATCCTCCTGGCATCCCTTCCCCCTCACATTGGTTGCTCCTGCTTTCTGTTTTCTTTTTCTTTTATGGCTTCTCCACTTACCCCCGACCCTCAACAAACAGATGTTAGGTCATCCTCCAAAGGCTAACCGGACAGGGAGGCCCTAATGAGGACTCAGCTGTATACAAATAAATGTAGGCGATCATCGCGGCAGCTCCAAACCACAGTATACGCAGCAATTTACTGCAAACCCGAGAAACCATTGGTGACAAAACATAATGATGCAGGCGCCAATGAAAAAATGTTGGATGCATTTACTACCCATATGGCAAGGACCAGCTTGGGGGATGGTGCTTTGCCAAAGTCTGAAACCCTATCAGGGATGCGACATGATAGAATCTGCAGTAAGGCATAATGTAACGGTTAAGATTAAAGCAAAGCTTTGGAGTTTAATAGTGTAAACTAAACAGAGAATTATGGCGTATAGATGAAAACCAGCTGGCTGACCTTTTCTCCCTGCACACCCCCGACCCTTGACAAAAAAAGTACATTCAGGGTTGTTTTTCCCTCTGTAAATCAAATTAAGCCTCTCTACTTTTCTCTCTGTGATGGGCAAAAATGAAAATAAAAAAGGATATTGATGGGAATGATACCATAGCATTAAACTGTGAAATGATGTTTATTATTTTTCCAAGTAATTACTCTAAGGCATCACCATTAACCTTGCCAAAGCTGGACCTCTGATAGTAACTAGAATCCTGAGAACCACGGATGATGGAAGACTTAAGATAACCCTAGAATTATGTGTATCGTGTTTGAAAATAAATAGATCGTCCTTACCTATGCAGCTGCTAGAACTCTAGGCCTTTTGAACTGAAAGGACTGTGCAAAGCTAATTTACTTTTCTCTTGGGCCATGTGTTTTCTTTCAACATTTTGTTTAGATGAGATGGGGAAAATAATTAGTCTATCTAGGTTTGTTTATCTTTGTTTTTTTTTGTTTTTGTTTTTTTGTATGAGTGAAAGTAATGCTTCAATGTTTGGGTCAGAAACATCATAGAAGATAGTTTGAAGTTCAAATAAAAGTTTTCATTTACCTCCATTTAAAAAAAATTTTTCTTATTTCAAATGCACTCAAGTATCTATGGGGTTAACAGAGGCTTTGGCCATAAGGCTTATCAGGATGTGCCTCCTTAAAAGGCATCACCAGGTTCAAAGTTAAACCTCTGTGATCAGTGACAAGGGCAGCAGACGCAGTGGACGGGCCCTCGGCCTCAGAGTCCGAAGACCTCCGTCTGAGTCAACATTCAGACATCTATCGGTTATATGACCCTGAGCCTGTGACTCATTATCTATAAAATAAAAAAGAAACTTGTTCTGCCAATGTTGCCAGGCTACTGTTAGGATCAAAATTAGGTGACGTATCTGAATGTACTTTGTAGTTACAAGATTTTCTTTCTTCTTTTTTTTTTTTTTTAATTGGAGATGGGGCAAGAGAGAAGACATAATAGCAAACACTTCAGTAGTGCTTAATGTGCTAGGTATTGCTGGAAGCCCTTTACTCGTATTAACTCAATTAATCCTAAAATCCTTGTGAGCTAAGTATTGTACTATTAAGATGTTTATATTATATAGATGGGCAAACTGAGGCACAGAGCAGAGAAGTAAATTATCTCGCCCAGAGTCACACAGCAGTTGCGTTACAGAGCTGGGATCCAAACCCCAGGAAGTTTGCCTCTGGAGTCTGTTGTCTTATCCATTACATATACTGTCATATAGCTAGACTTAGGGATAGTAATTTAATTTTAAGATATTTTCCTTTTAAAACTTTAAAAGCTAGCATTTTCCCTCACCGATGAAGTGGAAAATTTCTTTTCTCTGTTAAATAGCTTCTCTTGCTTACCAAGTTAAGTGAATTAACCGAAGCTTTTAAAAAGAATTTTCCTGGGGCTGGTTTATTCCATTTTCTCCAGGTCTTGTGACTTGTAGTCACTTCCACAGTAGGTGATGTTAGACATTCCTTCTGTGGTTGAGAAGGAGGCCAATTTCAAGTTCAGAAGCCTTTAAACTCACCCAGAGCAAATATCCAGTGCTCAAGGTAATCACCAATAATTAGACCTGACAGGAAATGGATATATGAGGGAAAGACTCAGGCCTCTTTAATGGAATCCCATGTACACCTCCAATTTGATGGACCATTTGGAGGCTGGTAAACCACTTTCTAATAGAGCAAGAGGGATCCTAGAAAAAGAAACACATGAAAAATCAATCTCTCCAAAGCACTGCTGTAGAATTATCTGTGAGCTGCTTCGAAAGAAATCTCAACATAGTAAAGTTTTCACCCTCCATTTCTGAAAGAACTGAGGCAATCTCAGTTAGTGTCATGGGCATGCAGATGTGGAAATAACCCTCCACCCCCAACACATCTCCTTAGTCTTTCCTGTTTCAACAACCTAGGAGGAGTTTGCTCCAGGAGCACTTGCACAATTTCCATCTTTATGGTAGTCTTTTCGAACAGATGGCGGCAGAAGACACATTGGCTTCTGAGAAGGGTCCACATCTTCTTCTGGATGGGACACCCTCTGGGGGAACTTTTCCCTAAACCTCCTGTGACTTAGAACATACTCTACCGGATAAAGATGTGTCTCTTTACCTTTCTAAAGTTTGTTAGGCACTTTCTGTTTTGTGTAGGTTGTCAAATGTCAACACCCATCCTGTACTAACAGGTCTTTGACTAGATAGATGTTCTTGGACCCAGTTGTTCTTTTATTTATTCATTCCTCAAATAACTTTTTGTGTTTTCTGTCCTATGCACTGAAGACAGGGTAACAAGCAAGGGGTAGACAAGGCCCTGTTCTCACAGCACTTACATTCTGCGGGGTGACAGACAAAAGGCAGGCAAATGAAGACATAAACCAGATTTTTCCAGGTAGTGATAAGAGGTGACATGAGGCATGTGATAGAGTAACTTACAGTGGCTGGGGAGGGAGGGGGGTTTGGGGGATCAGGGAGCATTCTTAGGGCCCAGCCATAGGAAAGCCAGTGAAGAACAGTGAAGGCAGAGGAACTAGTGAGCGCAGCGCCCCTGAGTCAGAAATGAGCTTAGCATGGATGAGGAAGAAAAGGAAAACCAATGTGGCTCCATGGGGCAATCAAAATGCGGGTGAGACCAGGGAGCCGGTCAGGGTCAGACTCTACAGGGCCCTGAGGGTCATGGTACGCAGAGTTCAGATTTTACGCTAAGTTCTGTGAAGAGCGCTGACAGCAGGATCCCAATTTTTCTAAAATGCTATTTATTACCTGGAAAGAAGCCAAAAATCATAACTCTCAGTAGAAGAAGGGACCCTAAAAACTAAACTCTTCTCCAAACTAAAATTTCCCTCCACAGTTTCTCTCCCTCTAGTTTAAGAGGGAGAGAAAGTGAGAAAGTGCAAAAAATAAAAGCAGAAGGGTACGGTGTTGACAGGGGATGGATGTGGGTAAAGGGTATACAGGTGTTCTTTGTACTGTTCTTATTCTTTCAACTATTCTATAAATTTAAATGAAAATGTTTTAATTATAAGTGAATTTTTAAAGGCCAATAATAATAACAATGTAGTCCAAAGTCCATCAGATCTTGGAGTGACTCTTATTATCCTGATGGGGTCATCAGCCTGTACTTCGTCACGTGAGTGACAGGGAGCTCACAGTCTCACAAAGCTGCCTATTCATAAAGGTTAATTTTTGTTCAGCCAAAATCAGTGTCCCTCAGATGTCCATCCCTTACACCTGGCTTTTTCCTAGGGAACCTTAGAGAAGGAGGGTTCCTCCTGGGCAAGGGTGCCACTGAGTGTTTGGAGATGGCAGTCACCCTTGGTTTTGTCTTCTCCAAACTAAAATTCCCCTCCACAGTTTTGAGTGTATCCTGCTCATGCTTCTTGCTTTCTTGCGGCTGTTGCATTTACCAGCATCCCTCTTAAAAGTGGCGCACCCAGAACTCCACCCAAGGTTGCTCCCCGTATGGTCTGATCAGAACCTGTCAACCAACCACACAGATCAACCTCAGGACTTACCACACACCTTTCCTGCCTTCGCTCCTGGGCTACAAAGACAAGACTGGTGCCTCACCTTCCTGCCTGTTATTTTTAAAGTGTTCTGAGAGGAACAGGAGTGCAAATGAGCCCGGTTGTTGGCCCTTGGGAGCCTCTCTATGAGACATAGAGCCTAGGGCTCACCCACTTCATCCCTGGGCCCTGGGTCAGCTCCACAGTGGGCTCTGGGATAGGCAGATGGCAGGGTGTTTTGTCAGAGGCCTGGGGCAGCATTCCTGCACCTTCTACTTGCTCACCAACGCCCACGAGTCTGCCCTGGGAGTGCCCATCCTTTAGCCGAAAGCACGGATTCCTATTAAAATCTGTATTTCCCCTGACAAGGATAATATTTTAAACTCTTTTCCATCAATTACACTACACTATGCCTAAACTGAATTTTTGTGAGAAAAAGAAGTTTTGAAAAGAAGTGTGAAGGATTTGCAGATACCATAGGAAGGCAGGAGAGAGGGGAAGAACTAGGAATTAGAGGCTTGAGAACAAACTTTGCTGGTGCTTAGAGCTGCACAGGTGCTACTGAGATCTCCCAGTTATTTCTTAGGAGCTCAGCGTACCAGGCATTAGGCCAGGTCTTCTGTGCACAGCTTATTTGTCCTCAAAATAATTCTCTGAGGGAGGACCATTATTATACCCATTTTATGGATGAGGAAACTGAGGCCCACAGAAGGCAAATAATTTGTCCAGAGTTCTGCATTTGAAACCAGTTCTGCTGACCACAGAGTCCCTATGAAGTTGAGCAACTGAAGAGCAGTTGTAGTCCGAGGAACCACGCGCGGCTAGTGGAGTGGGGCAAGGATTAGCATTAGGGAAGTTACGCGTGAAAAACTTGCACCTCTAAAAGGGAGCTATTTATGAATTGTTGGCGTGTTTCCTCTGCTTAATCCCTGCTCCTCATGTAGGAAAGGAGGACAGCACGAGGCAGGGCGTGTTAACTCTGCTCTATATTTTCTCCGTATGAGGACTAAATACGTATGAGGACTAATACTAAATCGACATATGGTATTCAAATCAAACATATTCAATTTCATTGACTTCGAGCTTCTTTTAATAAATTGGACATTCAAATACACAGTTGTTTCAATTTATGGTGCTTTAAATGTCTTGTGATTCTTTCAAAATATGTATCTGCTCAGCTCATTGTATAATTTTCTTATGAAAGAAGGCATATAAATGTTAATGCAGCTTTGCATCTGAGAACTTAGATGTGTTGAGGTTGGGAAACTTGGTTATGTAACAGTAATAAATGGCCCTGGGGTGTGTTCGAGAAGAGATCCTGAAGGGTTTTCAATACCTAAATAGTAGAGAAGATCACTTGTCTGACAGTGAGTAAAGGAAAATCATACTTTTTAAACTCAGTATCTGGTAAAAGCTGTTTTGGATGTATATTTAGAAACATTGCAGATTTGCTATATTTTTAGCCCTGTGCCTGCAAATTTTGTGATAAACCCTGAAAATGTATGGTTTTCTAAGATTTTCAGGGATTTTGGCCAACACCGAAAATAATACATTGACATGAAATTTATCCTCTTGACGCTGCTGTGACATAGCTGATGATGTTAAATATACAAACCTCCTGCTTTCAATTTTATTAAGGTTTCATGCTAAAAGCATGAAAGTTGGTATAGCAGTTTAAATTGAAAAGCCTGCTGACTAATCCATTTCACATGATCTAATATAAAATGGACTTAAAGATTCGGGAAACACATTTGCTAAGATCTCAATCAAGAAAATGAACACTTCACCCTGATGCAGCAAAGAATCTAACATTTATGACAAAAATCTATTTAACTACAGTAAAAATTTACATACTGTAAAGCATGTAGATGAGAATGTTAGTCAAATAATTATTTTTGCTTTTTCTTTAACAAAATTATAATTATAAAGGTGACATAATTCATTTTTTTTAAATGGTAAGTAAAAACTACAATTAACCACGCTACCAAAACAAAATTGCTGTATTTCTTTCTAGTATTTTTTTCATGAGGCATATTTTTTGTATGGTTGTCATCATAACATAAAGGGCAAATTTTTTTTTTAAACATCTTTATTGGAGTATAATTGCTTTACAATGGTGTGTTAGTTTCTGCTGTATAACAAAGTGAATCAGCTATACATATACATATATCCCCGTATCTCCTCCCTCTTGCGTCTCCCTCCCACCCTCCCTATCCCACCCCTCTAGGTGGTCACAAAGCACTGAGCTGATCTCCCTGTGCTATGCGGCTGCTTCCCACTAGCTATCTATTTTACATTTGATAGTATATATAAGTCCATGCCACTATCTCACTTTGTCCCCACTTACCCTTCCCCCTCCCCATGTCCTCAAGTCCATTCTCTACATCTGCGTCTTTATTCCTATCCTGCCCATAGGTTCTTCATAACCATTTTTTTTTAAGATTCCATATATATATGTGTTAGCATATGATATTTGTTTTTCTCTTTCTGACTTACTTCACTCTGTATGACAGATTCTAGGTCCATCCGCCTCACTACAAATAACTCAATTTCGTTTCTTTTTATGGCTGAGTAATATTCCATTGTATATATGTGCCACATCATCTTTATCCATTCGTCTGCCGATGGACACTTAGGTTGCTTCCATGTCCTGGCTATTGTAAATAGAGCTGCAATGAACATTGTGGTACATGACTCTTTTTGAATTATGGTTTTCTCAGGGTATATGCCCAGTAGTGGGATTGCTGGGTCGTAGGGTAGTTCTATTTTTCATTTTCATAAGGGCAATTTTATCCACTGCTTTTTTCTGCCGTTGCAGAATGTTTATGGCCAACACTTTGAATGAACGACAGAACTTAGGAAAGCAGAGCCGCCCCCTCTGTCTGCTTTTAATCCATTAACACTTTGCTAATGTCTCTGAAAGAAAGGATATGAAGTCAATGCGGGGAAAGATAGGAGCAGGGAGTGATAGAAAAATTAAAAATAAAACTCTAGTAGTGTCAAAAATAATGTAAAGGGCTGGCAGCGGCAGAGCTTAAATACAGTGCATCTTTGTCCCCTCTTCTCTCCTTGAATATTTCTTCTCTTTGTTTAATCATAGATATAAGTCCCCTAGCTCCCTGACTTTCTGGAAGGTTGTGGAGTTAACAAAGTCAGGAACGAGGCAGTACTAGAGGGAGAGAAAACTCTGGGGAAGAGACCCAGTCTCCTTTCCCATGCTTTGGTTTTATTGGACTCTAAGAAACATACCTCCCCCCCTCAAAACTGGTGGGGAAACCTCTTGGTAGAAATGAGTTCAAGGGAATCGGCAGTAAGGAAGGATGAGAACTCAGAAGTAGAGAGAAAAGCATCGTGGAGGCAGGAAGGGGAAGAAATGAAGCACAGGGACAAGGAAAAACCGGTACGGAAGCAAAGTGCCTTTCACCTTGTGTGGCCCCGCAGTGACTTCCTTCTCAGAAGTCAATCCTGTCGTTAGGGAGAAGCGGTTTTCCCTGCCCCATGTTCCCAATCAAGGCAACAGTAAGACCGGGGAGAGGGAGGGTTGTTACTAGTTTGGGATCTTCATAGAGTCTCTGAGAGCATCCCACTTCCTGCTGAAAGTGTATCCTTTTTCTTTTGTCTCCCAGTGGGCAATTTCTTCCCATTTAAAATGAGCGTGCTTTGTCCACATACCTTCTTTGCCCTGACTCTTCCCCTAAAAAAAAAAAATCACTAAAAAACTCAAGTAATAGAAACAGAATCCTAGAATCTCATAGTTGAAGGATCCTCGGAGAGAGTAAAGAATCATCTCCAAAAGTCCAGACCCTTCTGTGGCATCGATTGCTCGGGCCCTTGCATCTCACAAGTGCACTCCGAGACCGGAACCAGCGCCACCAGCATCACGGGGAAGCCTGTTAGAAATGCAGACCCCGAGGCCTTACTCCAGACTCCAGCATCAGAATCTGTATCTTGACAAGCTCTCCAGGTGACTCATTTGTGTATATTCGAGTTTGAGAAGCGCTGACTTAGGCCACCTTTGGTGCTAATCCATCGTCCCTGATGAGGTATCATGTCACTCTGTGCTCAGAATCAAGCAATAGTTCCCCAAGATGGTTCTCAGGATACACAGTGGGAAACTCTCTTAGTGGGAAACTCTTATGTGGTCTTCAAGCACTCTTCTCCTGGATCCGCAAGCTTCCTCGCATGCCGCTCTCCTCCTGCTTTCTGCCTGCCAGTCTCATCAAGGGACTTCCTTCGGTTCCTAAAATGTGCTGTGTTCTTTCACGTGACACGTCCTTCCTTCTCTCCTTTCGCCTCCAAGGTCACCTCCTCACAGCCCTTCACCCTACTCCCGCGACCACCGCTGTTCAGTAGAAATGTAGTGTAGGCCGTTTCCATAATTTAAACTTCTTCTAGTAGTTATATTAAAAAATATAAGTAGATGAGATTAATTTAATAATACCTTATATTTATCCCAATAAATCAAAGCTATTATCACTTTGATATGTACCACCAGCCACATTTTAAGTGCCTAATAGCCACAGGTGTCTAGTGGCTCCTATTTGGACAGTGCAAGCCTAGATTATATTAAAACCCCTCTCCCAACTTACTATATTATCTCCCAGCTCCCTGTACTTTTCCACCTCTTTAAATATCTGTGTTTTAAAAATTATTGATAATGTCGTTTAATATCAGTTTTCTCTAGTAGACTAAATAAAATCTCTTTTGGGTAATTTTGTTCATTATGGTATCTCCAGTGCCTACTGCTGGTGCTACATATACCTCTGAGGTAGGATGGATGATTGAATGTGTAAAGAGGTGAAAAGGAAGCCGACTTCTTTGGGTTTTGTATCATAATTGAGGTTTGGGACAGCTGCTTTGCTTCTCTTCGTTTGGTTTGACACTTTGATATTCTCTGGATATTTGATTCCTCTTTTATCTGCACCATACAAGCACTCTCTAATTATTTCCTGTCTTAAAAAACGAGCAAACAGTACTGCTCTGGTGGCTCCACCCTAATTCTCTGCTCCTTTTTCTTCCCACCCCAGGCCCCACTTGTAGCCAACATGCTTTAAAGAGTTAACGGAACCTCGATCTCTAGTCCTCTACCTCCTGTTCACCTTAAATATCTCCAGTATGGCTTCCACCTCTTTTGGGAAGGTCACAACTTCCATTTGGTCAAATCCGTTGGCACTGATGTTCTCATCTTGCTTGGCATTGCTGTGTTATTTGAGGCTACTGGCCGTGCCTTTCTGGAAACGTTCTCCTCCCATGGCTTTGTGATCCCACCTCTCTCCTTGTTTTTCTTCTAACACTCTGACATCTCCTTAGTCTCCTTTGTAACTCCTCTCCTTCCTCTACCTGACCTTTACATATCCAAGTGGTATGGAAGTATTCAGTAGGATCCTTTCTCCTCTCAATCTCTAAGTCTCTCTGGGTTGATAGCTCATTCGTTCTCATGGCTTCAGATGCCCCGTACTTGCTGCTGCTACTCACCTCATCACTCTAGCCTCCTAATTCATGACCCACTCGATATCTCCATTGGATGCCTTGTGGAATTCTGAAGAGGAATTCTTGAATCCCCATCCCCAACCTGTTCCTCCTCAGACCCCCCTCAGCAATCAGCACTCAGTTTACTGAAACATCCATTCGGTGGCCAAAGCCAGGATTCTGCCTCTCCCTCGTCTCCACCTCCATCTATCAGCAGGTCCTGAGTCGTCTGTGCTCAGAGGCTATCCCCATCTGTCCACTTATCTCCATCTCAACAGCCCCCAGCCAGGCCGGGCCACCTCTATGTTTCATTGGGTTAACAACCATGAACTAATACTTTGACTTCCTTCTTCACCATCAATCCTTGCCACCCCATATTTCCCCCAGAGGAGGCACAAGGATATATTTTTAAACGTAAAGCAGACCATTTCATTCTATGTGAAGCCCCCCTAAGAATACCCCATTTCACTTAAAATATAACCCAAACTCCTTTTTGTGGTCAATAAAACCCTCAAATGAGTTGGCCCCTGACAACCTCCCCCAACTTCATCTTTGATCTCCTTCACCCTAGCTCACTCTGCTCTAGATAGAAGAACTATGGAACCTGCCAGATTCTCTCCTTCATTAGGCATTTGAGAATGGGCTTCCTTCTACCCAGATCTTCACAGAATCATCTTTTCTCTTGTATTTTCCCCCAGATCCTCACATAATTGTCTTCTTCTCATCCTCAGGTCTTGGCTTAAATGTCATCTCCATGATAAGGCTTCTCAGCTGTTCTCTATTCCAGGACCCTACTTGTTTCCATCAAAGCGCTCTGCATTTTGTAATTTCTCATTCATCTGTATACTTGCTTGACTGTCTGCTTGCCCCATAAGGACAGTGATTATGTCTATTTCATTCCCCGCTGTACCCCTACAGCCATGTGCACAGAGAACATTCAGCAGATGTTTGTGGAATGAGTGGACCCTGTAAGAGTCTTTTAGCATTCTGCCAATTACTTTAGCACTTCTGAACAAGCTCTATTATATTCCTATATCTCTTGCTTATATTGGAAAGAAATTGCCACCTTTAACCAGTTGAAAAAATTGGCAGCTGAAATCAGAACAAATTTTCAGTGATAAGATGACTCTAAATTTAGGCTGATGCCACTAAAGATAAAGTAGGGAAATTCTTCCACTCAACTGTTTCTAAGAAAAGTTGTTATTAAAAACCATTTTCCTAATGTTACTTCATAGTCAGTGGTTACCAAAATCTAGGCAGAGAGTACAGTTTGGGATTTAGCTTAAAATGAATCTGAAATGAGTACAACCAGGTTTTACTACTGGTTTCTGGAATTCCATTGCCTTCATGTGACCCAAATAGAGAAAATGTGAATTGCATGGTTAGGGAATAATTTTAATTCTGATAAGGCAGTTCTGCGGTGTTATGGAGAGAAAGTTGGAGTCAGGGAACCTCAGTCCTGGTTGAGCAGTCAGCATAGTATGTAATTTTCCACATAACACTTGAAACTCCCTCAGTTCGCATTTATTTTCAAGTGAGAATACGGAAGCACTGCTCACCGATCCTCCAGAGTTGTTGTAAAAACGTCTAGTGACATCATACACTTGACTTGTGGTCAGAAACATAGGAAGTTTTACACAAATATATTGTATTCGTAATTTTAACTATGGAGGACATTTTAGGAAAATTCTAATTAAGAAATAGCATTTGGAGGAAGTTTTAAAACACACGTAAGTGTTTTGGTTTTCTTCATTGTTTGTAACAGTGCCTGAGAAGTGTGTACCGAAAGGCAGTAGGAAAGGAGGCAGCGTGGTTCTGCCAGGCTCTGTCCTGCAGGGGCCTCTATCTGCACTTTGCTGCGTCCCTGCACCTTCCCTGTCCTCTCTGCAACCTGTAACGGAGAACTCCACCCGGCCACCAGCTTGCTTGGGCGGACCCCACGGGGCTGCCCAGAGGAAGAGGAGGCTGCAGGCTGGTTTAGTTCTTCCTCCCATTTCTCCTCCCCTCCAGTCCTTGAGGCGCGTCCCTCTCAAAGTGGGACTAGGTTTCATACACTTACCGCTTTGTTTCTGGAAAATAGAATTCATTTAATGTTTCGTTAAAAAAAAAAACAAAACAAAACAAAAACACTCATGCACCCTAAAGATATATACCCCCTTTTCCCTTCTTGTGTCTAAAGTTGTATTCCTAATGTGGATACATGACTTCACATCAAGAAGGAAAATAAACATTTTACTGACGGCATTCTGGGGGCCATCTGTTGGAGTTGGCTAGTAGACGGTAGAGGATAGGGATTTTTCAAACCTCCCCCATCTGCCTCTTGTTCCCTTAGCAAGGAGCAGTATCTTGGTGTTTCCTGCCCTTGACAGATCAGCATTGTAGAACATTGCCACCTTCAGTTAAAACTGGTAAGCGTGGTTCTGCACTTTCCAGAAACTACACTGAGTTTGCTAACACTTTCCAGAAACCACACTGAGCAAGTTCTCCCCTGTTTCCACGCTTCTCTGCTTGATGAGCCTCTGCACCATCCTTGGATGTGTATCTCTCTCTATAATTCAGCACTGAGAGAGGAAAAAACAGAAAGGAAATCTGGTAATGGGCCTGGAGTGGATGTAAGACTTAATCCACTCAGGAGGTTTTGCTGATGTCAGAGTGAAGGTCAGCCATGCTTTTCAGGCAACAGAATAACTCTGAAACCATGTGCTTTCTTCAGAATCACTCATTTGTCTTCTGTGGGAACCATACTTTCAAGGCCCAAAGGTTTAAAGTTGTCAAAATATTGAGTCTGATTTCATGATAGAACATGCGTCTTTGGTGAAGAAGTATCTTTTCTACCCAAGGTAGTAAGGGCTTTTGAGTATTTCTGTGAGTTTTTACACAATAAAGAAATGGGTGCACATGGGGTACAAAGTGACATGAGCAGGTCTTGACAGTTCTGGGCTGGGCTGGGAATCAGGAAACTTGGGAAATTATGAAATTGGGAAACTGGGAAACCTGACTTTCTACAGCTGCTTTATATCAGTAGCCACTTAGGAAGTTTAGAACCAAATCAATGAATCTTTTCCAATAATATTTTAACATCTCAATGTGAATAAATCATTGGTTGATATTTTTATAAGAAAGTCCTCTGTACTTGCCCTTCAGCCTCACAACACCATCAATAAAGGTTCTGTGACACCAATGAAAGGGATGAGTGAACAACTCCATGGGAACATTTCTCACACCCACTCGCTCTTCCCAACATCATGGCCTGACACAGTACTGCAGATTCAGAGTTAACCCAGCCCTTTCTTGGATCAGGTTCCAATCTAGTCTCCAAGGGTGGTACAGAAGAGCACCGAGCAAGTAGCCTTCACTCAGGCTCCATACCCTTCTTCTTGTTGTCATGAGATAAGTATACCTGTCACCACGCCTCAGAACCTGAAGTGTTTGTGACGAGTAAGCCCACCATGGATTTCATTTACATCGGATTAAGGAAACTCTTGACTCTAGCATTGACCCTCCTAATCTTTCACGACGTCCCTCTCTTAGGTATAAAAATGGAAGGAAATGGAATCTTGGAGAACTTAGAAGTCATGTCCTTGAAGGTGCCTAGGTTTCCAGTAGCTGTAGATGTGAAGTTCATTGTTGTGTACATTTTAAGGCAATTACAGCTAAAGCTGACCATTTTGTTTCTCAAGGAAAATAGTATTCCTTTCACTTCTAACAATAAATAGTAGGAAAAGAGTATTTTATCCTAAAGACACATCCTTTTCTTTCTCTTCGTGATGTCTAAAGCTAATTTTCTAATATGGACACAAAACTCCATATTTAGAAGTAAAATAGGCATTTTGGGAGCCAGCACTGACGTTCAGTCTTGAAAATTGGATCCACCGTTGCAATAGCAAACTGTACATTATCTTCCTAAGAAAATACTAATTTATCAGTCCCAAGAGCCAAAGAGTTGTTCTGTGTCAGCAATCAGCTTAGCCTCATAATTATAAATTTGTGAGGATCTGTTGAAATACATGGATCCAGAAGAATTATAGTGTTTCATAGTGAGTCATTCAGAATAAAGAGCCCTGTTATTTGTAGACATTCCATACAGTCATAGAAATTTAGAGGTGGGTCAGGTCTTAGCAATTATGTGTCTAACCCCTTTATTTTACAGATGAAGAAGTTTTGGCTTAGAACTTAGGAAATATATGAAAATACTTTAATATGCAGCACATCTTCAATAGCTTTACCAAGACTGTCTTTGAAATATTCAGCACACTCAGTGTGTCCAAAATGTGGCGAGAGTGACTCATTGTGACAAGACTCATATGTATTTAGTATACTTTGCATCTTTGGTCTAGCATATTCCTTTGTTCCTTCTTCCCCCCTCCTGCTCCCTCCCTCCCCCTTCATTCATTTATTCTTTAAAAGGTTTAGCCCTTGAGCCCCAATATCTGTGAGATGCTAGACAGAGGGCTGGTTATAAACACAAGGAGGTTCACGAGCAGTCTTTGCCCTTGAGGGACTCTCAAGAGAGAAGGTGAGACAGATGCATGAGTGAATTGTTGAAACAGAGCTTTATAAATGCGTGACTCTAGGTATGGGCAGATGTATCTCAGGACACTGAGAAGCAAAGGACAACGATTCCCTGGGAAAGTCAGAGGAAATGCACCAAGGAGGTAACACCTGAGGGGAACCCTGGCAGATGAGCTTCCATCTCAGGCAGAGAAGGCAGGAAAGGCGTCATAGGAGAGGGCGAACTTGCCCAAAGGCAAGAGAAGAGAAGGAAAGACCTGGGGTATCCAGAAGGGGGTGAGTTTAGCAATGGAAATGCAGAGAAAAATTAGTGACGTGGGAATGGTGGCGCTGAGATGGGAAGATAAATTAGAAAATAAATAAAAGAGCTGATACCTACCATGATAAAGAATTTAGCTACTATCCTGAAAGTCAGGGTTTCCCAAAGCTTAGTTGTTTAAGTATTATTTCCACAACCTCTCTTATTTTTGTTTGACCTGTAAACCACTTGTACTACTATTTTTAACTTATTTTTCTAAAACCATTTACTTTTAAGCATATTTGTTTTTGGAAGAAACTTTATGTCAGTGTTGTAAGTAAAAAATCAATGTCACTTGCAGTAACTTCAAGGACATCATTAAAATGAATGTGATGAAAATAAAGCATTTCTGCTAACTCTTTGCTTATGAAAGTCTCTGAGCTAAAGGCCCACAGTTTCATTATTCTGAAGGGAGTTTGTAAGTTTTGGAGAGGAGTTAAAGTCACTGTAGCTCCAAACTGAGAGTCCTTAAATTAATTAAGAGGAAGAAAGAGTTGAAAGGTATATAGCTTGCTTACTCTCCAAGTCAGGGGGATTTATGGGTCTTGTGCACCATCTTAGTTACTGCAGGGGTATGTGTCCCACATAGGGGGAAATACTGTTTTAGGCAGTACAAGGCCTCTCAAGGTTTTTGAGCTAAGAAGTGACAAAATCAGACTTACCTAAAGAGGGGATTAATCAGGATCAAAAGGGAAACCAAAGAAGAAAAGAAACCCTGCAGGGGCTGTGGAAGGGTCTAGTCAGTATAATAAGATGAATAGAGGGACCAGATTAAAGAAGGATTTAGGATCAGGCTACATAGGACTTGGTGCCTAAAGGATGAGGGGCAGGGATGCCTTGGAGATGGATTGCTTGGGAGGCTGCATACATGGTCATGTGATTCAGGCCAGGTATATGAGGAATACGTTTAAGGAAGACAGAGTAGAGTGTGTGTGTGCATATGCGTGTGTGTGTGTGTGTGCACATATGCGTGTGTGTGTGTTTTGGATGAGGAGGGGGAAGGCAAGAAGCAGGTGAGGGTAGGGGTGATAAGACCCCTGGATCAGAACATGCTACCTGTTACACATAACGTGCACATCCCAGGCTCACATTAAATGCTTGTTGAATAAATGATGACCTGTGGATGGTCAGCAGGCAACTGGAAATACCCTACTGGAGATCAGAGACATTCCAAATGCCAGTTAGATTGGAAGAGGGAACTGTGGTCTACAAATCAACCTCAAATGCATTTCCATTTACCTACTGACCATTTTAGAAGCTTTGTGCCGTAATCAGGTAGACAGGTTTAAGGTATATTGGGCATGTTTATGTTCATAAGATGTTAAAAATGAATCCACTCACCCAAAAAAGTCACTGAGAACCTACACATGTAAAGCAATTTGCTGGGTGCTTTGAGGGATAGAGAGGTAAATTAGACACAGACTGTTCTCACAGAGCTTGTAAAGATCTCATAAAATAATCGATAAAATTTTCAGCGATCTAAAGTTTAACATGTGAAGTATTTATTCATGATTTCCGGGAAACAAATTTAGCCTCAAAATCTGCCTATAAGCCCTAGTTAGTCTGATCTTTGTTTCCATGCATTATAAGAAGTGTATCATGGGGTCGGGGTAGAACAACAGTATAAGTGGAATTTTTGGTAGACTTACAGAATCGGAAGTGAAAATCTTGCCTGCCGTTAAGGGCCCTTTTACTTGTGTTGTGCTTAAAATACCCATTTTCCCAGCTTAGGAGAAATAAACTAATTGCGTTTTATCTTTTATATATATATATATATAAAATTGTCCTTCTCCTCAGACAGGTATATGATATAGTAAAAAATTAGAGCATTCTCACAAAAACCTGTTATCTAATCCACTTTTCATAACTGGGATTTTTTCCAGGGAGTCAAGACACAGACTGGAAAACACAGATTTCCCTCTCAGCCTAAAAAAGAGTCATAGGTTTGAATAAGGAGGACAACGAGCCTAATGTTGATGCCCCTTCTTCAGTTTCTAGGCTCTTCTGTGGAAAGAAGTGTTTTCATAAGACTCAGACAGAATTCATTTCCATAGAGCATTCTTAATGGCTCCTGTCAGAACAAAACAGCTGGGAAACATATGGTATCCATTTCCCTGTATCACTTGGAAAAAATTTCACATGTAAATAAAGCCAACATAAAAGAGTAGCCCTTTGAACCCACGACCTTATACGATACATAAATATATTGGTACAATGCTCTCGTTGTATTGGCCCACTAAGTTATGTGGCTTTAAAAGTGTTTTATTGCATTCTGAGATGCACATTATCAAGAAGTTTCCAAAAAATGAAGGTAATTGGAAAATACCAGCAAATACTATCCCTAATAATAAGTATGTATCTCAGAAATGTTAAGAAATGTATATATATTTTTCCTACTATATTTTAAGGTTTTCAGAAAATTGATGGATAAAATTTAAGGCATATTTACATTTATAAACTCTGTGTCCACTATTTTTCTGTTGGTTTAAATAAGTAAGTAACCATATATTCTTGAAAGGAAGAGAGAAAGGCTTGGCAAAAATTTCTGGCAGGCCTTAATTTTTTTTAGCTTTACATTTTGAGGGAGAAAAGGACATATAAAGGATAGAAAGACTGTTAAATTTATAATGGACCCACAGGAATTAGTCTTTGCCTTTGCCTATTTACATTTCATAAATAACTAGAAAATCTCGTTCTCATTGGTGATTACCACTCCTCTGAGTTTATTAACAGGACTTTTGTCCCCTGTGAAATTAAGCTATAAATCCCTGAGAAGGATGCTCTTTGGGCATTTAAAAAGAAATTTAATGCATTGGACAAAGTGAGATTCAAATTCAAATATAGCACTTGTTAATTGTCTGCTCTGTGCCAAGTACTGTATACAACTGAGAACCAGAGCCAGCAGAAGGCAAGAGAAGCAGCAGCTTAAGAGCATCTAGACACCTTCCTTCCCTTCTGGAACATTCTCTGTTAATACCTGTTTCTTACTGGACAGAATCCAGGCCTCCCTCCGCAGCTCACAGTATTTTCTTAGATTCCCAAAAGTCCTCAGAGAAGGACCGCTTCGTGCAGACCCTCTGAAACCACAAGCAAAATTGTGGTCCATTTGGGGGAAAGAACTCACCCACCAATAAATAGGTACATAGCATTTAGGCTTAGAACACTCACTCTCACCTCCTTATTTTGGTTCCAGAACTTATCTGAATCGTTTTAGAACACATAGCAGTAGGACGAAGAATGACCAAGGGTCTAAATTTGGGGAACGTTTCATAATTTATATGCTACTTTCACCCCAAGAATCAATGGTAGCCAGGGACTGTTGCAGAAATTACAGACCTGAGTATACCCTCGTCTTAGCTCCTTTACTTCCTGGTTGTACTCCATAGCAAAGAACAGACACATACACATGCTTTGGGGTTAAATACTTCCCACCTGCTGTTGTTCCAGAAGAGGAGAGAGCGATGGGAGATGCCTAGTTAGAGGGCATGTCCTGAAACCTCACCCCTTTGATGGGGGATGGTGTAACCTCAGTGGGAAGGGAGTAGGAATCCATAAACTGGTGGGCTGCAAGCTACCAAGAGTGCGGGGTCATCTTCGTAGTCAAGGGAGTGTCCCAGAGAGGAGGCGGTGTCATCGAGGCTGAGGGAGGAAGGGGCAGCCGGTCACACGAGGCCGCCGCACTGCGGGAGGAGGTGGTGCTTAGCTTTCACCTCCCGTTACGCTCCGTCTCAGCCAGGCACTCGGACGCAGACTATACAGTCTTCATCTAAACTTTGCAAGAAATGAGAAGAAAAACAAATAGTCTGCCTACTTCACCCTCCCTTTGCACCTTCCTTCTCCTCTTGTTCATTTCCTGCTTTCCAAATGACCGAGGGCAGCAGTGACTCTTAAAGAGCACATTCCCGTGTGAAGCTAGTGCGTTATGTGGATGTGTCATATGCCAGAAATTACTCTCGAATGCCCGTGAGCGATGGTTGACTGGAATACTCAGTCTGCGGTGGGATGAACTCAACCATGGCTTATCTCCCATGGTCCAGTCAGTCCTGACCAATTCATTCCTTCCTGTTCTTTCCCTAATCCACCTAACAAATCACCTAGGGAATCACCCAGTAGGTATCAGTTTAAGTTTGCCCAATATTAAACCATTTATCCCTTCTTTCTCTGAGACGTCGTCGTAAGCTTTCAGAGTATACCCGTGCGCGTGTGCACATATGCACATACGTCCCTTCTCTCCCTGGATTAGTTTGGAAGTTCGTTTAACACAAAGGATCCTATCCTCCAGTTCTCTTTTTCAGGGTGATGGCAAGTATCAAAATACTATCAGGGAGGTGTCACCACCCAGGGAATAAACCTGAGTATCTGTCTGGGTTTGTTTTCTTTAGCTGTCTGCCTTCACTATTATTACTACTTGAATTAATTTTGAGCCAATATGTCATAACTTTCTTTTATCATTGACTGTTTTTCAATGGTAAGTATGAACCGTTTGTTTTATGGTATACGTTCTCTCTTAATTCGTCCCCTTTGAGCTTCGTCCTTAATTCGTCCCCGGGCTTCCTTTGAGCATTACTTGAGTGGACCATGTCTGCTTGCATGGCCACGCTATTTTCAGTGTTTCAGATAGTCCCCTATTTTAATTTATTTTAAAACAGTTTTTAATAGTCCCCTCTTTTAATTTATTTTAAAACAGTTTCTAGCTCTAGCTGGAATTGCGGTGTCTCAACTCTTATTACAAACACACAGAAGCCCACGGGAATCGCCGATGTATACAGTAAGTTCCGCCCAGTGAAGCGAGTGTCCCCACTGAAACATCAGCCAGAGACTCTGGAGAACAATGAAAGCGATGACCAAAAGAACCAGAAGGCAGAGTACCAGAAAGGGGGTGATTCTGACCCAGGCCCCCAACCTGAGGAGCTCAGCCCCCGAGATGGAGAGAGCAGCCCTCCAAGTAAGAGCACGGAACCCAGCCCCTTGCTGGGCGAACTGGAGCATTATGACCTCGACATGGATGAGATTCTGGATGTGCCTTACATTAAATCCAGTCAGCAGCTTGCCTCTTTTACCAAGGTGACTTCAGAAAAAAGAATTTTGGGTTTATGCACAAGCATCAATGGCCTTTCTAGCAAAGCCTGCTCTACAGGAAATGCTGAGAACTCACTGTCCAGCATGACACCATTTTGTGTTCTGTCTCCTGTGAAAAGCCCTCACTTGAGAAAAGCATCCTCTGTCGTCCGTGACCAGCAGAAGCTCTCCACTGAAGAATCCGAGAGTTCTCCTCCTCTGGTTAAATGTGGCTCTGCATATGAGCCTGAAAACCAGAGTAAGGACTTCCCAAATAAGACCTTTAGTGATCCTCATGGTCGGAAAGTTGACAAGGCGATGCCAGACTGCCAGCTCAGGGCCTTCCATCTGCAGTCCTCAGCACCAGACCCCAAACTAGAGGAGCAGATCGGTGGCATGAACTGGACCAGCTCCCAAGGCCCAGAAGAAAGGAGTGAGTACCTGAAAAAAGTAAAAAGCATCTTGAACATCGTTAAAGAAGGGCAAATATCTCTCCTGGTAAGTATGAATTAATTCCGTCTACATATTAACAATCTAGAGACTCCAGTTTTATCAGCTCCATTCATTAGTAACAGAATGATGGTGCTTCTGTCCCAATTTTTGTTTAATCTCTACTTGTGGCTTTAGTTGGGAGATGTGACTTTTGAGTTTTAAAATTAAAAGTTAGGTGGTTAGCACAAGGAAGAACAATTGGCTATAGAGGGGAGTGTTATTTCACTTGAACTTTGCCTGAATTCAACTGGAAGAAGGACACAGAGTCTAAAACATAAACAAAACGAAAAAAGCCCAGCACTTTGTTTAATATGAATCTTAATGTCTTTCTTTTTGCTTTTCAAATGGTTCCCAATGCTCTCACTCAGTTATTTGTGGGGATGTCAGTTCCTTGCTGATGGGGGACCTGCCAGATACATGAACAGAGGGTCTTCTGTTTTATCCTGATCATTATTCAGAAGACTTGGACCAGGATGTTTGAAAGCATTTGCAGATAGAAACTTACCCTGGAGCTTGACTGCCCTCTGACCCACATGGAGGTTTTATTTAGTTCCAGGTCTGCATGTCTAGGGAGAATGAAGAAGCTTTTCCAAAGACTCTAGACACGGAGTAACATGATGTAAGAAAAGTCTGTTCTGCTTAGGCTCAGGGAAAACTAAACTGCAGTCACATTCCATCTGCCTACGTTGTTCTTTCCTGGCTTCCAGACTTGGATCAAACAGTAGTAAGCCTGAGCTGACATTGTGGTGTTAATTAAAGTCTCATTCAAGAAAATCATCACATCTTGGCAGTGTGATTCTACTTAGGGTAGAGCCATGCATAGATAAGTATAATGCGCTTGGTCTGTTATCACACATCTTAGTGTTATAATAGGATGATATGATTGAACGATTTTACTAAGTAAAGTAATATTTTTTTCATCTCCTGAAGATGTCTTTTCCATTTCTCCTGGCTCTTCCTCTCTATTTCTCCTTGGTTCATTCCTTTCTTTTGTCTTTCCCGTGTTTTTATGTTTCCCAAGTGATAACACTTCTCAGTTTACCCAATGGTCTTTATCAACGAGTTTATACTCAGGGGACTGAACTTCACTAGAGGTGAGGAAACCAAAGGCCAGGTTGCCTCCAGATGCCCCAGGAGTTTGTTTAGGGATGAAAGTGTCTAGGGGTACCCGTGGGAACACTGGCTGCAGCACTTATCATGTAGCTTGCCGTCAAAGCCAGCTCTCCATAGTTCAAGGCAACGCAGATGGTTAAGACAGGTAGTTCATTCATTTAACAAACCTACAACAGGGAATAAAACACAGCCTGGCCCTCAGAACTTAGCAGGAGTGGAGGAGACAGACAGGGAACCTGCCAGTTACCGTTAAGTGTCATCGCAGTTGTTAGATAGCCAGCTTGGAACCGCTACAGACTTGCTGACTCCTGTCTGTCACATGTCTCCCAGGAAGATAAGTCACTTGAGCATTCATGTTCTAAAGCGCAGCATAACAAAAATGTCACTGAAAATCATTAGAATTAATTAATTGCGAGGAGTTCTGACTTATTAGATCCCCATGGCTGCCACCAGAGCTTCTGGAAGCTCATCTCTTCTTCCCAGTGCCCAGAGCAAAACCCCCATAGCATCTCCTTGTGATTTATTGACTTAAGTTTTCTCCTCTTACTCTGTGTTCAGCCACACCTAGCTGCCGACAATCTAGACAAAATTCATGATGAAAGCGGAAACAATCTCTTACACGTTGCCGCAGCGCAGGGACATGCAGAATGTCTGCAGCACCTCACGTCTTTGATGGGAGAAGATTGCCTCAACGAGCGAAATGTGGAGAAGTTGACTCCAGCGGGCCTGGCCATCAAGGTGACTGGTTGGGGGCCGGGCCCTCCACAGCTGAAAGTTGGGTTTCTATCTTTGAAGATTCCTAGTAAGCTTCAGTGTTAGAATGGAGGGAGAGAAGAGTGATATACCAAGCCAACAGCAAATGAACCTATTGTATTTAAAAGGTTAATCATTTCAGTCACTAGCTGCTTTGAGATTTTGAGACTATATTCCAATTTAGGGTAAGCTTCAAATCAGCTAATAAAGAGAAAGGAAAATGATCTGTTGCCATTCTGAGAATTTTTGTTATTCTTAACCACCCCTGGATCTGTGTGAGGCTGTTTCATTTTTTCCTAATGTGGGTGTAATGAGCAAGACAAATGAGGAAAAGGTGTATTATAAGGGACGCTAGCACTCAGGAGTATTTCAGACAGTAAAGTGGACTTCTAATGGATTACATCTGAAGTTTAAACGTCTACAGTATCAGGAGTTGTTTAGAATATCGGTGCCGAGTTTGCATTTGGCTCTTGCAGACCACAGTATGTTATCTGTCAAAAACTCCACAAATTAATGCCGACTGGGATAGAGTTAAAACCTAGAAACTGTGGTACAGGAAAACATGGTCTTTTATAGCACTGCAGTGAGTGCCTCTGTAAAATATAACACATCACTAGAAGGTTAGCTATTAAGCTAAAATTACTTTTAAGATCTTTGGTAAATAAATATGGAATTCAGTCACATTTATTAATAAGTCAGAAGTGAAGTTTAGGGAAATATAATACATCTTGTGCTTCTGCATATGTACTTTACTTTACTTAATAGTTATGTCTTCTAAAAGCTGAATAATCATAATTTTTATAAATGGAATTATACTGAGATTTACTAGGGGAACTTGCTAGTTAAAGAAGTCTACTTGTGAATTCACTGAAGAACGTGTTATATTTGAAAAACAAGCATTTTCCTTCCCCAGTATACCTCTTATGCAAATCTGAATTTTTGTGTCTGCAATTTATTTATCATTCAGCAAAGATTAAAAAGTTGTTTTCTGTTTTATTTAATGTTACTCAGTGATTAGCTTTTTTGATCAAATAAGAAATCCATGACCCCAGTGGATATCATTTTCCTTTAGTTGTAAATGATGCTATGTCAGATTAAGAGCTGAACTGCAGGCAGCCATCAAGAAGAAAGAGAAATGAAATGTGAAGTCAAAGTCAAGCATAGTGGAGTTCAGCAATGTGTACGAGTCCACCAGGTACTGTGTTAAGCTGCTGGCAACACAAATTTAAATGAGACGTAGTCCCTTTTCTTAAGGAACTGATAGCCTGGTGGATAAGGCAGGTAAATTATCAGTAATACAAGTGCAGGATGGCGAATTCAGGATCTAGTCCCATGTCAGAATCCTGTGGGAAGGCAGGAGTTGGGTTTGGTAATCAGTGGGCATGTGTCAGTGATGACTAAAATATTCTTGCAATGCCAGTGATTGTTGACATTCGCCTTGCCGTTTTAGTATTTATAAAATACAGTTCTCATTAGTTTTCCTGACTAATGGTGCATTTTGAATATATTCTAACTACATAGTTGGATGAAATTTTTTTGTTAATTTATATGCCCGAGTACTTGTTCTGATAGGGTAAGGATCTTCAGAGTAGGAAGGTACATAAGAAATCTAGTGGTCATTAAGCCAACCCTGGGTAAACTCCTTCTGTGGTATCCATATTAAGTGTTAATTCATTCTTAAACTGCTCCAGTCAACATAGGATCCCCATCATACAATCAGCATGCAAACTTAAACAATAAATTTTTCTTTGCTTTAATGAAGAACATACATCAAGCCCACAGGACTCAAAAGCTCTTATAGTTTTGCAGTCTCAGGCTTTTCATACTTTACTTCTGGACAATGATCTGAGAAATGGAAGTACTCTTTTATTCCTTTATTTAATCTAGAATTTACAAAAGCAGTAAATACAAATATTTTATAATGTATGCCACCCTCTTTGGCAGTCTGTCCTGACACATGTCCTGCCTCAGTCCATTAGTGTATTGTGATGGACATTGATGAAACTCAGGGAGTGCTAAGAAGTCATCATTCTTCTGTTTTAGGACCTTGTTTTCAACACTAGTAACTAACTGGTGGTATTTCACCTCCTTAAGCACAGTTCTGAGAACCCTGCTGTCATTAAAGAAAACAAACTTGGTACGAATGGGCAGAAGTTGCTCAGATAATATGTCTTGGCTGACAGGAAGCAGAGTCAGAGACAAGGTATCAAATAAAAAGATTACATTAGAAAAGGGGCTCTGAAGTCATACCAAGGCTTAAGAACATCTCCCCACACTGTTAAACTCCTTAAATATGGAACATCATAAGTTCTTGCCAGCTACATGCAGCATTTATTGAGTGCTTTCTGGGAACCCAACACTAGATACTGTGGGAGTTCAACAGGCATTATTAAGTGCGCTTTGGGAACAGTTAAGCAAAATAATTGTAAAGAAAGATTTCTAAAAGGTGAGAACAGTCTGTTTTCTAAAATGGAGCCAGCACACGAAATTACTTTAGAATCTAAACGGATTTGGAATGAAATAACCTTGATTCTCTTTTTATTTCTGAGTAAGCCCAAAGACAAAATGCTGGTCTGGTGAGAAAACATATAACCTACTGATATTCCTTTTTAACATACAGTGAGTGACCCAAGGCTCAGGGACTTCAACAGGCAAAAATCTCCCACTAGAATTTACTAACATTTTTTGTTTTCTTGGTATTTCTATTAATGGCAAGTGATACTGCTTTCAAACTCATAGTAGTGATATAATATTTCCTTTTCCCTCTCTAGCAACTTTTTACTTGTTTAAATGTTTCCTTGAGTAACTAAACCTAACACACATCTAACAGAGCGTTCTCCCCAGCAGCAAGTGCACATGAAATAGTGCATTTTTCTCAAGTGCACATGAAATAGTCTCCATGATAGACCATATGCTAAGTCATAAGACAGATCTCAATAAATTTAAAAGGATTAAAATCATACAAAGTATGTCCTTCCACCATAATGAAATACAATTAGGTATTAATAACAGAAGGGAATTTAAGATATTCACTAGTATACAGAATTAACACACCTCAAAATAATAATTGTGTCAAAAGAGAAATTACAACGGAAATTGTAAGATATTTAGAGATGAATGAACATGCAACATACCAACATTTTAGCATGCAGCTAAAGCAATGCTTAGAGGGAAATTTATAGTTGTAAATGCATATGTTTAAAAAAGAAGGAGGAGGACGAGGAGGAGGAGGAGGAAGGTCTCAAATTATTAGCCTAATCTATCTCAAGAAACTAGAAAAATAAAGCAAACTAAATTCAAAGCAAGCAGAAGGAAGAAAATTAACATTTTTTCAAGCAAAAATAAATGAAATAGGGCTTCCCTGGTGGCGGAGTGGTTGAGAATCCGCCTGCCAATGCAGGGGACACGGGTTCGAGCCCTGGTCTGGGAAGATCCCACATGCCGCAGAGCAACTAGGCCCGTGAGCCACAACTGCTGAGCCTGCGCGTCTGGAGCCTGTGCCCCGCAACGGGAGGGGCCGCGATAGTGAAAGGCCCGCGCACCGCGATGAAGAGCGGTCCCCGCACCGCGATGAAGAGTGGCCCCCACTTGCCGCAACTAGAGAAAGCCCTCGCACGAACCGAAGACCCAACACAGTCAAAAAAATAAAATAATAAATAAATAAATAAAGTAGCTATAAAAACAAACAAACAAACAAAAAAAACAAAAAAAAAACCCAGATCCATGGGGGAGGGGGTTCCAGTGTTAAAAAAAAAAAAAAAAAAAAAAAAATGAAATAGAGAATAGAAAAATAATAGAGAAAATCAACAAAAGCAAATTTGGTCTCATAAAAAGATTTTTAAAAATTAGCAAGCCTTTAGTTAGACTGACCAAAAAAGAGAGAGAGAGAAAGAAAGAGAGAAAAGACTCAGATTACTAAAATCAGAACTATTGCCTCATATTTTTGTGTTCTGTGTAAATACCCATTGATGTAAATTGTCTTGCCTCATAGACGCTCAGTATGGTTCCTACACCTTTCTTTATTCAGAGGGAATGAAGCACGTTGTGTCAGTGGGGTTTTTTAAATTCTCCTAGGAAACACTGCATGCTCAAATTGTGTAATTTAAGGAAAGTCTGTAATGAATGATTTATATACAAAAGGAGGGTGGGTGGACAGGGTCTAGGGATCCCATGAAGGAAAGTGCAGCATATTAGGGTTAATAACAACCAGAGCACAGTTACCCAGAGCCTGAAAGGGCAGGGGAAGGACCTTGAGCTAGAGAGGGTTGAGTAGAACTGCTGACTTTTGACCTTTGACTGGTGGCAGGACTCAGCAGACCAGTGGCACCTCCATAAAGGGGGAGTTGAGAACAAAGGGGACCTCACACTCACTCTCTTTTCCTGGTCTCCTGTTACTGCTTTCCATTAGCCAAACCCAGTCAGAAGGCAGGGGGCAAGGGAGCCAACCCATACAGATCAGCCTCCCTGGGCAGGAAGGAGGGCAGAAACAGGAGGAGATCGATCTGAATGGGGCACCTGGAAGCTATTCAGCACACACCTGATCGTGCTAGATGCCCCAGTCAGAGAGAACTATTCTGCGTGTGAATAGTTGGAAGTTGACTACTTGAAATTCCATTATCCAAATAGGAGTAAATGAAGAATGAGCAGATTACCCGCCCTGTCTTGTTTTTAGAATAGGCTTCCCTGACTTCATGCCCACAGTAGTTCTTTTCTCCTGTGCTAAGGTCCCACACCATGCAAACCAGGAAAGCAGTTGAATGTCTCATCTGTCTTATGGAGTTATTGTGAGGATCTAAGAGAGCGTTCTAATACAGTGTAAGGTGACGTATTATGTGCTTAGTAAGCTGACATGCATCGCCTCATTTGATCTTTACAGTAACTCCATGAGGTAGCTGCTACTAACCCCTGCTATTTCATAGATGAGAAAATTGAGTATCAGAGAGGTGAGGTAAGTTGTTCAAAGTCTCGTAACTAAGTGGTGGATTAAGGGTTTAAATCCATTCCAAAGTCTGGGTCTTAATCGCTAGGTTACATATGTCACGACTGCCTTCCTGGTTTGCACAGTGTGGGATCTGAGCACAGGAGAACAGGGCTACTGTGGGCATGAAATCAGAGAAGGCTTCAGCGAAAGTAGCATTTGAGCCAGTGTAATGGGATTATTTTCCTTTTCTTTATTTTGGACTCCTAACATGCTAACTTATCAAGAGAAAAAGCAGAGTTAATGGATAAACAAATTGTGATATATTTATACAATGGAATACTTCTCAGCAATAAAAAGGAATAAGCTATTTCCAAGCACTAGCTTGGGTGAATCTCAGAAGCATTATGTTGGGTGAAAGAAGCCAGATGCAAAAGAGTACATACTCTATTCTGCTGTGATAGGAATCATAGTGGTCGCCTGGGTAAAGGTGAGGGATATGAGAGCAAAGGAGTACTAGAAATGTGGGCGTGCGGTGGAAATGTTCTACATCTTGATTGGAGTTGTAGTTAACAAGAGAATATATTTGTCAAAATTCATGAAACTGTACTTTAAAGAGTATATTTTATAGTTCGCAAATTATACCTCAATAAATTGATTTTAAAATAACTGATGAAATTACGAAAATGTATTAAGTAAAAATTATGCAGTTGATTTATAGTCAAAATTACTGATCAGAAATATAATAGGTGATATACATTTATTGTAAATGAATTAAGCCAGATATAAAAGCCAGAATTCATGTAATTTTTCTTTTGGTAAAATTACCATCTGTGAGGTATTTTTTCAAACCTGAATTACCTTAAATTTCTTTTTCTTTTCTTTTTAATCTAGAATGGTCAGTTGGAGTGTGTACGCTGGATGGTGAGTGAAACAGAAGCCATTGCTGAATTGAGTTGTTCTAAGGATTTTCCAAGCCTTATCCATTACGCAGGTTGCTTCGGCCAGGTATGAAGAAATTTTTAATTATCTTCTATTTGCACGCTATGTAATCTATCTCTTTTTAAATTTTTAGTCCATCAAAATCGAAACATGAAAAATCATCAAAAATGTATTCAAAGATTTATAAGCAGCCATATTCATTGCAGCATTTTTTATATGAAAGAAATGCTTTAAACAACCTAAATATTCCAGATAGGATATTGGATAAATAATGAAGCAACATCCATATGATGGAATTTTACAGAAAAATATTCATTATATAATACTGAATTAAAATGTATGATACAAAACTGTTCCTGTAATTTGGTACCAACTTTGAATTTTGGAGAGAGAGAAAGAGAAATAGATAACAAAACTAGAAAAAACTATGTCACAACTTGTTTTTATAGTAATTATCACTCAGGGTAGAATTATAAGTGGCTTTTATTTTCTTTTTTATATTTTTCACTTTTTTCCAAATTTCCTACAATAAACAAATTTAACTTTTGTCAAAAGGAAAAAACGATAGATTTACTTGAAACCAAACTTAAGAAGAAAATCTTTAGTATGACATTAATCGAGGAAGTCTCCGTCCATTAAAGATAAACAATCACACTAACTAAATGAGTCTCAGTTACAACCAGTTTCTGCGTTAGGAAATCCCAGTGTGAGTCATTGATGTGCACAGATCACAATCCAGTGTATGCAGTAAAAAATCATCATTAACTCCCTTTGAGAAGGGTGAGTATAAATTATCTTTTTTAAAAAAATTGGAACCACAAAATGCCAATCTCAGTCTTAAAAAATTATAAATAAAGTCAGCACTGTATTAAAATAGATTTAATCACATTTGTTTGTGGCAAAGAAAATTGCTTCTCATGCATATAACCTTATCCCTTTGGCTTCATAAACTTTCCCAGTGGCAGTAAATTGCGGTATTGTCAACAAGAGATTATGCTTTTTCAAGCTTGACAATCTCAAATTTTAAAAATAGACTCCTAGAATATTACCACAGCCTTTCTTCAGGGGGAGTCATGTTAGGTGATAGTTTATTTTGTGCCATGGTAACTTCAATTAATATATATGTAATGTTTCCTATATGTACCAAGCACCATGCCATTGGATTTTGTGTACATTATCTGGCTTATGCCTTAAAACAACCTTATTAGATTCTGTTGTTTTTATCCCCATTCTATAGATGAGGAGACTGAAAAAAGAAACCTTAAGTGGCTTGCATGTGGTCTAATGGCTAGTAAGAGCAAACGCTGGATCTCAACTCAGGTCCTTTGGCTTTGGGACCAGATTCTGTTTTTCCTCCATTTGTGTAGATAATTTGTATAGCTTGTTTACAGTGGCACTGATACAGCTGCAGAAGTCTTCTTTTACAATTTTATCTAACAATACGTTGTGATATTTGGAGTATCTTAACAGAGCTCGTACGAAATTTATGGAATGAAGAAAGGAGCAGGAAGAACATTTAAAATTTGTAAAAGCCACTGTCTTTGAAATAATTACTCCATTTTCTTTGTGTATTGCACTTATGAGCCCCAGTCATGGTGCTCTACAAACAAACGTAAGAATTATAAGATTTGTTAAGATGCTCTTTTTTTGCTTAGACTGGCAAAGGGGAGAATAGTATTTTCAAATGACCAAAGGAATCATTAAGACAATAGTCTTCATAAATCATTCTCAGTATAAAACAAAATTTTATTTATTCTGAAATTGTCTGAGTAATTGTTTCATACCCCTGATTTCATTTGCTCATTTAAAGCCTAAAGAGGAATTTCAGATATCAGTGAAAAGGCTGACTGCACTTTTGGAAGAGCTTGCCAAAGTAAAGGAGGAAAGGATTGCATTGCTGTTCTGACACTTTAGTCAATAATTGGGCATCCGGCCTTCTTTGTCCTGAGCAATGTTGCTTATATGTGCCAGTTTCTCTCTTCAGCTCTCACAGCAGGCTTCTCATAATTTTGAAGCTATTGGGACAGAACAAAAGAAACTGCCATTTCTGGGACTGTTTGGGTGATAGTGTAGTTTGCTTGGCTGGCCTAGAGGAAAATATGGCAATTGGTGACCTATGTGAAGAGCCACGTCAAACATTTGCTTCATGCTAGTATCAGTCTTCAGATTGTTATTTCAAGCTGATAAGCATTTTTAATGACCTCAAGTACAGCTTTGAGCAAGGCACTCCAGCAGTGCCTTCAGGAGAGCATTCCTAACTACGTAGAAAATGTAGAAGCCCATTAGGACTGCAAATTCTGCCCAGCCATCCTACATCCGCTGCGACCACTTATGTAACAGATAACCTGTGGAGATGCTGAACTTGGAACCATTACAAGGCTAATATTTTCACAAGGAAGACTGTTATTGAACAGTTTTCTGATGGATTCAGCACATGCAGGTTTTTCTACAGCAAGCAGGCACTTGAGTGTGTTCTGGTTTTGTTTCTTCAGTAAATACCTTTGGAAAGGATAGTACAGAAGAAAATTCCTCTCTTGGTTTATTTTAGTTGCCCTCTGCCCCTCCTATAGATTCTTAAAGAATGAGCTCCATTTGACTCGCAATTTGTGTCCTTTTTCTGGTTAAAATTACCTTTAAGGGCTCCAGAACCACAGGGTAGCCAGCAGTTTTTAGTGGTCTCCTGGAGTGATAGATCTTTGGGTGATAGGAATTGATTTTCCTCCTCTTGACACACCAGGTCTCGGAGGGTGCAGTTATTTCATTCCCTGATTGTACCTAGCAGAACCAGCCACAGGGAGCATGAAGGTGAAAGCGTGAGGGACGCTCAGGGAACGAGCAGGGGTGTCCTCGGATGGGCCTGCTTTGCTGTCCCTTGAGAGAGATGCTTGCTGGCGAAACAATTGAGACAGAATTGTCTCAAGTCAAAGTCACCGCCTGTGTAACTTGGGCAGTTTTATTCGAACATGATGGTTCAGATGGTCTCGTCCAGGATCCCAGCAAAGCTCTTGCCCTCAGGTTCTTGGGGGCTCCGGCCTGTTTTGCATTGGTCACTGGTTCAGTGGGCTCTCTGATACTTTCAACATCAAACTTATCATTTTGTTTCTGAATCTTTCATGTGACTTTTGATCAAGGAGTTTTGCTACAGAAACAACAGGAATCATAGCATTATGCATTTACCAAGAAAGAGCACATTTGCCTACACTATGTTCATTCTCCATTTTAAATGTTTGCCCTGATACGGATCAAAAAAAAAAAAAGACACTTTTTCAAGAAAGAAAAAGCTCAGCAGTTCCTACGAATGGTCATGAACAGTGATAGGCATGCTGGTGAGGGGGTTCCTTCCACAAGCTGTGTTATTGTTTTTCCACGGTTTACTTTAAAAAGGGGAAATATTCTGTTGACTTTATTGTTTCATTGTCATGGTGTAGAAATAAGTAAACAACACTGAAAAGGTTACGATAGCAGATGAAAGCAAACTGAAAAATCTTTGAATGGCACAAGCATTCATCTGCTCTCCAAGGACCTTTGAAAAAGCTTAACCAACACAGAGCTCCACAACCCACAGAATGACAGTTAATGTGATTTCTGTGACCCAAGGGTTGGAAAGGGAGTGTTTCCTTTATGGAGTCAGGGGTCATGGGGCAACGAGCCATGGTGGATATTCATAGTCAGAAGACAGAGAACATTAGCTCCTGAGTCTGAGTTTAAATCCTTGTCCTACCCTTACTAGCTCAGTAGCCTTGCATACGTTTACTTTTTTAAAAAAAGGAAAAGATCTCCCTGGACCTCAGTTTCCTCATCTTTAAAATGGAGATAATAGAACCTTCTTTACAGGGTTGCTCTGAGGTCCAAATGAGAAAAGCCACATGAAGCACTGCCCGCTGCCAGCACATATTAGACACTAGGTAAATGTTGGCTCTTATGGTTATTGGATACCTTCCACTTTATTATTTTTGTTTCTATAAATATTATTTAATATATTTATTTCACTATGAGTGAAGTGTCAGAGAAATTTGGCAATGAATTATTTAGGCCTTAACCTGTTTAATCAATTCTTAGATGTATTTTTTTTTTACATTTTACTATCTCTAGATTCTACATTTATCTTACAGTAAATGACAATATGAGATTATTGCTGGCCATCTTTTTACATTTGAACATGTCAAAAACTGGAGTGAATCTTATAATTGATGGCACGTTAGATTTGATAACCTATGATCACAGACAAAGCTGCTTCCTTTAGAACTTATGGTTGTAACAAAAGTGTAGACATTTTATTGATATCAGTAATAAACCTGTGGCATACTTTTCAATTACATTTTTAATTAGACTGTCCAGCAAATCTCATAAATTACATGCATTAATTGCCACTTTAAATAAATTGCATTGCCTTTAAGAACATGCAAAATACAACATTAAAACAGGTTACCAAAAGAGCAGAAAATCTCGAGAAGAGGAAACTAGTACATGAAGTAAGTTTCAAGTCGTTAGATGTAAGTTGAATGAGTAGGTGGGTGTGTGGGTGATTGGCTGGAATGTCAGTTGGAGAGGCATTCTGTAAAACAGAAATAATACAGAAGAGCCACCCCATCCATGGGACTGCATTGGATGGTCTCTGAAAGCAATACCTATGGGAAAATGAAGATCTGAAGTTACATTCTTCCTTTAACATCTTCTTCCTGACACACACACACACACACACACACACACACACACACACACACTGGTGGGGGGCAGAGGAGAGAACCCGCGGAATGTCTAAAAGATAAAAGAAGAGGTGGTCATCATTGCATATATATCTATAACACGTATGCATTTACAAGGGCCTTCTTAATTGGAGAAAATAGCTATATTTGTTCTGTTCTCCTTACTAGATATTTGTCAAATAAGTCACTGTTTAAATTGTAGGACTGTGGATCTCTGCTGGAAAGTTCTCCAGAATCAGAGCAGAAAGCATTTCTTAGAGACTGGATGCTAAACATGCTTTTACCCAAACCAAGGGATTCTAGCCATCTCCATGTCCCTCTCAGAAATCCTAAATCCTAAGTGGACAGCCAGCCCATCCCTTTGAGCAGGGCTTCTCTGCACCGTAGCGTAGGGGAGATTGTCATTTCCATCGATTTCTCAGTGAACAGGCCAATTGCATAGCTTCTTATTAAAGTAAATTGTCCACTGCAGAACACAAAACTGAATTGGAGGGGCTGGGCAAAGACGTGCCTTGTTCTGAACAATAGGATAAGCATTCTTCCTTTATGTAAGTCTTGCATGTTGAATTGGGTGAGAGCCTTAATTATAGGAAAGAATTATCCATGCCATCGTAAGAAAAGCAGGCAGGTTATCGTAACAGTATGGACTGCACCTGACTGGGAGAGTCAGGAGCCAAGGCAACTCCTGCCTCACACAGACCTTGTCCTGTTCTCCCAGGTCATCAAGCCCCTGCAAAGTCCAGGTCTCTAGATTCTTCCCAGATTTCTACAGAGGGAAAATTCCTAGTCTTATGAATAGTATTCTATTTCCTATAACTCCATTACTAAAAGTTATTCAGTTATATTCAGTTATTCAAAACACTGAATTATAATAAAGGGCATTTTCTGTGCATGTGGAATAGACATATCCACTATAATATTTAATCGAGTCTGAAAAACGTGAAAGTATGCCTGACAAGAAGGTACATATAAAACGTTTCTGAGTATCTTGAACTCCTCTGAACTTTACTAGCTAAAGAGAGAAGCTGCTAGAGTGTCAGAGAATATCCAGTTGTCTTCTTCAGCTTTCTGATTTGTAAAATAATTGAATTGGATAATTCCCTAAAATCTCTCCCACTCCGCATTTTTAACATTTAATATCATGGAGCAAGCCAGGTCACCACAAGCTTGACAATGACCATTGAAGATGGCAGGACTGTCCTTTTCACCAGTAGGGGCACAGCGACCTGCCCTCTTGATGTTTCTGTGTCTTAGGCATTGACTTCTAACCAGTTGGTCATGTCATTGATCTTGAGATACACCCACTCATCCAGATCTTTTCAGGAGTTAAGATCACATGGTTCGATCATCTGTCTCCAGATAAAAATATTTCGGTTTTTTCCCTACCTAATTAGGAAAAATAAAGGAAGTTGTTGTACCTTATGCATTCGAAACATCACTTGCTCTGGTCCAAATGTCAGTCCCAGCTTCCTCCAAGTTTGCCTGTGAAGGAGAGGATTAAACATATCAGCCTATCTTATCCCACTCCTACCTCCCAACCCTGGCCTCCAGGCTTTGCTCCACCTCATTCTCTAGGGACGTGGAGGGTTTCACTTCCTACAAGGTCTGTCTGCTTTTGCAACTAACACTCACCCTGCTTTCCCGGGGTGCATTCTTGGTCGGTTGTAGGTATTGATTACATTTTCTCTTCTTCCTCTTTAGAGGGCTTACGCCCTGCTTGCTCGTGTGAAAAAGGTGTGGTGCAAATATTCAGTCTCTCCCTGATGTCACAGATGCCTTTATAAACAGTGCCCTGTTCCCCACATGAGGGGAGAAACATGAAAAGAGTTGGCTGTTTTTATCCAGCATTCCTTTAGCAGATTAGTTGGCATGTTCAGAAGGTGAAGGCAAATTTAATCCAGAAAAATATAAAAGTTCATGACCAGTCCAAGCAAATAACTGGAAAAGAAAATCCTTTAAAAGGCTAAGGAGAGGTTCAAGCCTATTTCAAACGCATGATCATCTTTTTAAATGTCAAATTCCACCCACTAAACTTCACGCTGTTGTTTTTACCACTCTCATATTTTTTTAACATTATATTTAATTTTTCTATTTTAAAACAGTGAATTCCCATCCCCCTGCTTTCTCCTGAGGCCAAACATAACATGTAAATACCACGAAAGACTCAGTGGGTAAAATGCAAACAGATTACGACAACACACACTGACTGTTCTGTGTCTTTGCTTTTGAAAGATTGTGTTCAAAGCTTTGGGTCCCCTTCCTTTAACATAGAAGAAGAGAAAGATTTATCTGTTTAAAAAACAACAACAACAACAACAACAACATTTGGTCAGAAAAATCAAGAGGGTCCCAGTTTTATTTCAGTGTGGTTATCTTATACTTAGCAACTTAAGATGTTGCCTCTTTTTTGTAAGCCTATTGATTGTACAGTATGGGATTAGGAAGGCATGGTTGAAGTATGATAAACTTAAAGTAGAAGCTAGGTATCTCAATAGTCCAAGGTTTTATAATAATATTCTTGAAGCCTCCAGATAATATAACAAAGTAAGAAAAACATTGCCTTGGACTCAAAAGACTTGGACTGGTTCCAACGTTGACTGTCTCACTGTGTGACTCTGAGGAGGTACTCAAACTTTCTGTGAATCATTTTTCCCACCTGTAGAATAAGTAAGCAAAACAAGAGCATTTCTGAGATAACTTTCTGCTCTTCGAATTCTCAGAGCATTCTTCTTTCGTTAACTTTAGTCAGAGATGCGTGAATTTTCAGTTCATACTGAATGGAAATGTTCTCCTCATAAGGTAAGCTTGGCTGTATCTAAGCTTCACATGTTGGAGTTTTGTTTTCCTCTGTCCTTATATTAGACTTCACTACATGACAGTCTGTTAATTCCAGCCTGTCCTTGTGTTTACTAGGAAAAGATTCTGCTGTGGCTTCTTCAGTTCATGCAAGAGCAGGGCATCTCACTGGATGAAGTGGACCAGGAGGGCAACAGCGCCGTTCATGTGGCTTCCCAGCATGGCTACCTCGGGTGCATACAGGTACACAGGCCCTGCTGCTCTGGAGACAGAAATGAGTGCATCAAGTAGTAAAACAAAACATGGGAATTTTGTTCACTGGGAGAATGTCTGGATTAAATCAGCTTTTCCTCTTATAGTGGATAATGAGGAGTCAAATTGATATATTTGTATTTCCAGAAATGCACACAAACACTGGCATAAGTAGCTGTCTGGGTTTCTCCTGGAGTGTCACAGGATGTTGAAGGGGACACTTCTTGCCCTTGCAGCATTACCTTAAAACCCCAATGCTGGGGACAATAGAAATGAAGTACCCCCATGTTCTCAAGACAGCAGGAAACCACTACCAGACTGACATCGCTGAGTCCGTCACATGGAGGGTGCACCGTCCCTGCTGTCATTAGCACACTTCGCCTTCCCAAATGTCTGAAACACAGGGCCGAATTTTTAAGAAAGAATTAGAAGAATTCCTCCGAGCAGCAAGCAGGAGGCTTAGGAGAGAGAGTGGTGTGTGGTTTTCTTCTCCCGTTCTCTGTAGTAGGACTGAGTTTCCCAAAAGCATTCAAGAAGTCCCAGAACTGATTACAGGAGGCCCTCGATATTGGTCCCGTCTGCCCGTGGGCAGGCTCAGCAGGGCCTCAGCTGGCCAGCTGTTCCACCCAAGAGCCTCCGGTGGCCTCATCCTTTTAGCCCAACATACCTTGCGAATATTACCATGTCCTTTGTGTGCAGTGATGTAGAGAGGTTGGGGAGCAGAGCCACAGGAGGTGGGGAGGCCCTTCCCCCTGCCCCAGGCCACCTGGAGGTACATCCAGGAGGGCTGCTTAGAGAGCACAGGGTTCCTACAGAAAGAAGGGTTGGCCTCTCGTCCCACGGCTGAATGCAGAGCTGCACAAAGCTGAGCCACACCCGGTGCCGCCATCCTAACAGCACATAGTGGGAGGCCCTGCGAGAGTCCTCAGAAGCTTGGGGCACGCATGAATGTGAAAAATGGGTACTGATTATATATAATAGTTTACATCTGCTAATCCCAAACTCCCAGTCCTTCCCTCTCCCACCCCCCCTGTATGGCACAGGGAACTATATTCAATATCCTGTGATAAACCATAATGGAAAAGAATATTAAATTAAAAATGTCTCTATGTGTATAACTGAGTCACTCTGCTGTACAGCAGAGATTGGCACAGCATTGCCAATCAATTGTAAATCAGCTATACTTCAATTAAAACATTTTTTTTTAAAAACTGGATAAGCTTTTTTACCTAGAAAATGTAAGGCCCTGACTGACAAAACAAAGAGAGAAGAGAGCTGAAGAGAAGGAGGGAGAGTGACAGCGTGAGGAGAGGAAAAGCTTTGAATTGGAAACAAAGTTTAGAATTGACCTGGAATTTAATTTATGAACATAAATCATAATTACCAGAGTCCAACCAATCACCCCATTCTCATCATTGAAAATGACCCAGCATCTATGGCTTTGTTCCCACATCTACCTGAGACGTAGGAAAAGACGATTGACAATGTATGGCTGAAGGCCATGATTAAAGAAAATACTTTTACCTCACCAGATTTATACAGTTCAAAATATGTGTATGTAAGAACTCTAAGAAAACAACACTCTTTTTCAGCCTTATTAGGTATTGTATCTTTTATTCCAAACTCAACAGGTACTTACTGAGGTCCTACTGTGAGCAAGGTAGACTGTATCTCAGAGAGAAAACTGGGAAGTGAGAACTTGCTCGGGAAGGTAGAGAGGACTCAGGGAATTCAAACGATATGGAAAAGCAGTAAATGTAAGAGGCAAAAGAGTCATAAAACCGGAAAGCAGAGGTCACAGCAAAAAGCTCTCTGCAGCGTCTCCTCACATGCAACCACTCTGTGGAAAGCCACGCTGATAGGAAATATTTCAAGTGTCTGGGAAGTTTCCCCACTATTGTTGGCAAAGCGTGCATCTTCTAATTTAAGACACCAACTTGTAAAAGGAGTGATGAGAAAAGAGAGAAATTTAAATTATTACCAGGATCTGCAGAAAGATGAAAGGAGTAGCATTAGTTTTTGTGGAGGAAAAATAATTGAATGAAGACTGAAAACTTCATTTTTCCATTTGACAAAACACTATCATATTTAATAGTATTGAAGTAGACTGTTTTTATCAGCCAATAAATGACTGCAACCCAAAGAAAACCAGCTGATATCACTAGTTCTGTTTGAGATCTTAGTTATTTTCCTTCTTAATATGTGAGGAGAGGCGGTCTGTCTTTTCAGAGTGTTCTTCTCTCCACTTAACACAAATGATATTTTTAGCGCTAGACACCATGGATGTGGAAACTTGAATAATCTTGGAAGCGGGTCTATCCACTGGGTGTGAGAATAAAAAAAAATAGGTACAAAGAGATTGAAAGTAGAAAAGGGGGTGAGCGAGGACCTTTATGAAGTGAAGAGGGGACTGAGTATGGAAAACATTGGAAAGATAACTGCAGAGGCCAGAGTCAAGGGGAGTGATAACAGTGTGTTTATGCTGAGTCTCTGAGAGCTCAGGGTGAGGTGATCTCTGGGACACCCTGTGACATGGGTGGCAGTGGCCTTATGGCACCTTTCTTGGTGAGTGATCCTAAACTGAGAGGAAAGTGAAGCTCCTTAATGACTTCTGAGTCTGAATAGTCTAGGAATTTAAAAATTACAAGTATTTCTTGTGGAAAAAACATTTTCTATTACTAAAATAAATCCAGAGATCTACAGACTGATCTTGATAGTGTCAAAAAAATACGGCAGACTATGACAGTTGATTAATATTGATGTAACAGCTTTCTGTGGGGTCTGTTGTCATCACAGCATAAAAACAAGAGAGTTTTGATTTTTTTTTAATTAACAATGTCAGAGAATTCCCTGGCGGTCCAATGGTTAGGACTCCGGGCTTTCATTGCCAAGGGCAAGGATTCAGTCCCTGGTCAGGGAACTAAGATCCCACAAGCCGAGGTGCAGCCGGAAAAAATAATAATAATAATTAACGATGTCAACCATGCTCCATCAAATCTCTCTCCCCTCTACTAATGGTACCCTGGCCAGATTCCTTAACTTTTTGCTTTTGTTTGACTATTAACAGTTACTTCAAACCAGTTTTAAAATCTCAGTCTTATTTCTGGTTCAAAGCATTCTCCTCCCCAACCCAGATCAGACTCAGGGTGAAAGGGACTTGGTATGGAACTGAGGCATGACTGGCTTTTTACACACCACCTTAGCTCCTATTCCCCTCTCTCTTCTGGGCTCCAGTGTTGGGGACAAAGAGAAGGTATGGAGAGAAAAAGTCAACTGTCTCTTTGCTTTACTGGCAGAGGTCATGGCATCTCCCTGAAAGTTGTCTTGCTTCTTTAGCTCACTATGGTTTGCCACTGATGCCCTCTGGGGAAGCCTTCAGAGGCTGAATCTCTGGTGGGCACGGTGGGTGGGGACTTCAGAGGGTCCTCTAGAGCCTTCCCACATACCTGGGACAGGAGATCTGGCCCCGACCTCACACCCTCCTCCGCCATACAGTCCCCTCCACCTGTGTTGCACCCCACTGCCTCCTGTTGCTAAAGAGCCCTCTCCTTTTTTTCTTTTTAATTTTAAAATTTATTTTATTTATTTATTCTTTTGGTTGCATTGGGTCTTTGTTGCTGTGCGCGGGCTTTCTCTAGTTGCATCGAGCGGGGGCTACTCTTCCTTGCGGTGCTCAGGCTTCTCATTGTGGTGGCTTCTCTTGTTGCAGAGCACGGGCTCTAGGTGTGCGGGCTTCAGTAGTTGTGGCTTGCGAGTTCTAGAGCGCAGGCTCGGTAGTTGTGGTGCATGGGGCTTAGTTGCTCTGCAGCATGTGGGATCTTCCCGGACCAGGGAATCGAACCCATGTCCCCTGCATTGGCAGGCGGATTCTAAACCACTGCGCCACCAGGGAAGTCACCCAAGAACCCTCTCCTTTTAAATTGGGTGATAACAAGCTCACAGCAAGCTCCCTTCTACAACATCTGCTCAATATATGGGACACACCCTTGCCATGGCACGTGGTGGGAATGTGGGCCCTGCCATGACAATTCTCTCCTGTTCTTTTTATTCCTGATTGAGTAGGTTCAGCAACAGATCATGTGCGCTGCCCAAGTAAATAGGAAAAAGTAAACAAAATTCCTTCTTTTTCTTATGGGCATCCCCAACTTCAAGGGCCCACCCACTGAAAGGGACAAAGCCTCTCACCACAGACACTGCCCTGCACACCTCATAAAGGAAAGGACTCTAAGGAGGAAGGAACCTCCACCCCTTCCCATCTCCTTCTGAGGCTGGTGTGAGATTGATAGTAGTGGGATTCGTTGGCTGCATCATTGTAGGCTCCGAAAAGAGGCATCTGATACTGACCACTGAAAGCTCACCAGAGGCTGTCCTTTGTGTGTGATGGTACTCCTCACCCCCACCGTGTCCCACTGTGGGCTCTGGTGACTGGTTTTGGAACAACAGGAAAAGTTCCATTCAACCTTCTGTAACAGTCATTAAAAAATACGGATGTTTACAGATGGACCTAGAGAATATCATACTAAGTTAAGTCAGACAGAGAAAGACAAATACTATATGGTATCACTCGTATGTGGAATCTGAAAAATAATACAAATGAATCTATATACGAAACAGAAACAGACTCACAGACATAGGAAACAAATTTATGGTTACCAAAGGGGAGAGGGAGGCGGGGGGAGGGATAAATTAGGAGCATGGGATTAACAGATGCTAACTACTACGCATCAAATAGATAAACAACAGAGACCTGCTGTATAGCATGGGGAACTATATTCAGTATCTTGTAATAACCTACGATGAAAAAGAATCTGAAAAAAATGTATATAAATACAACTGAATCACTTTGCCGCACACCTGAAACTAACAATATTGTAAATCAGCTATACTTCAATTCAAAAAAATTAAAAATAATAAATAAATAATGTTTACAGGGAGGTTCTGATACAATCACATGTCTCTGCATTCTCTGACAGACCCTGGTTGAATATGGAGCAAATGTCACCATGCAGAACCATGCGGGGGAAAAGCCCTCCCAGAGCGCTGAGCGCCACGGACACACCCTGTGCTCCCGGTACCTGGTGGTGGTGGAGACCTGCATGTCGCTGGCCTCCCAGGTGGTGAAGCTAACCAAGCAGCTGAAGGAGTGAGTGACCTGTTCGTTCCATGAGAACCAAGTCTGGCTGATCATCGTTGTGCTTAGGTTTCAGCCAGGTCTTTGGAAGGCTCCCTCATGCTGGTCTTATAGGAATTCCCTAGTATCCTCCTCATCTTCTTTTCTTCCTCCGTCCCAAGTCCTCATGGCCAGCATTCATGCCATTTCTGCAGAGGCAAAATGATATTTAAACAAAAAAAAATGCAGAGCTAGCTTCCTAAGCAGAGAACTTAAGCCACAGTGGACAAGGGGAGGGAGCCTCTCTCTGTGTTCACATCTCAGGGTCAGATGACGTAGCAGGCGCAGAAAGCACACGTGGGCATCATTCCAAACTTCTGTCCTTAACAGTCTAGCAAATCATCAAAAGCAAGAGAGAGAGAGAAGGGCTAGAGATGGGCCAGTTTCTCAGTTTTCTCAAAAAGAAAAATGTATATTTGGGAAATTACAGACAGGTCACCTGGTAAATATCACTGGCAAATTTATTATAAAAATTAAGCAGACGATTGATGAATCCTCAGAATTTAAAATCCTCAGAATGTAAACTTAGCGTGATGTTACTTAAAACACTCTTTGTCTAGCTAAAATCAGTTCTTTTTTGATGAGATGATTCAGCTGGTACACACTGCGTACCTAGATGCCAGGGAAGCATTTCTGGGAGGCTGCCATGATATGCTTGAAGAAAGGAGGACCAGATGAGAGGCCGTCCGAGGGGTCTCCAGCAGGTTGAAGGATTAAGGAGCTGATGCTCGTCTGAGGGGACCGAGGTCAGCCCTTGGAAAACACATCAGCCAAATGACAGCTGCCATACTAGGAAGGGAATCACTGAACATCAAAAATAGTACTCAAAGTAATGCTGACAGATTAGGAGGACAAACCTTAAAAATTAAATTTTAAGGAAAAAAAATGAAGTTTTACTTTAAAATTATAAAAAATATTTTTTTTCATTCTTTCCTTGTGAAAAAAGACCTGTGGTTGGTAGGAGGCCTTAACTGATTAGAAGTGTAGTTCATGCAACAGTAAGACAAGTCCTTAGATCCCCTGGCTCCTCGTTAAGCTCGGGGAATTGTTTTCTCTCACTGCTTCTAGTCTCTTGCCTTAGAGGTAAGAGTCTCTGTACTCCTCTGCTCCTCCCCCTGCCAGTACCTAGAATACTCTCTTTAATGAATTTAGGCTTTTACTAGGAAAAAAAATAAAATAAAATTTAAACTTAAAAATTAGAACGGTTCCTTTCCCTCCAAGAATCCTCTGCCCAGTTACACAAGACTCCCCCGGGGCAGGTGAGCTAAGCGAGCTTGAAGCTCTGGGGAAAATGCACACAGATTCATAACTCAGTAAGTTATCTTGCCACAGCGAACATACTTGTACACATGTCTTTATGTACATGTATTGGTGTTTCTGAAAAGAAGTTCCTAGAAAGGGAATTGCCAGAACAAAGTGCATACGTATTTAAAATGTGGATAGATGTTGCCTACTGTCCTTCCAGAACTGTTGTACCAGTGGACACTCCCCCTAGTAGTATATGGACATATCCATCAAGAGGAACTTCAAAATGGTCCAATGGAATGTTTTTTCTTAAGGTTCGTACTCAGAGAAAAGATCACAAAACCTTCCCCTGTCTCTTACCACGGAGTCAGAGAAGCTTTCGTGAGTTATAGTATCTGTTTTATTGGTAGAACTCTTCAAGATCAGGGTCTTGGCTGCTCTCTCTGTTGATGATCCTGGGATAAAACACACATGTATGCTAATAGACAGCAGTTCTTCCACTGTCTCCAAACTGAATGCTGTAGACAGTTGTAGTTAGGCCAATGACAAGATGAAATATGAGAGGTTACATTGTAGACCCTAGTCTTGTACTTACTCTGTGTCTCAGTGAGGTTGGCAAAACTAGAAATGAACAGAGAAATTCACTTAGTCTAGCCTCAGTACAATGTACCCTTCAGGCTCTAGGGCATCAATAACATCGAAAGGTGCAGGAAGAAGGATGGAAAACACTAGTTTTTCAGCCCAAAATTGTGAGTGGGAGACAGTCTTGAGTGCCTTTTCCTACTAGAATATTCACCAACCCTTTAGAGTTAATAAACATAGCTATTATTTAGAAATGGCAAGCTTCAGCTCTCTTAGAGATCCTGATCTACAGGCGTAGGTATTATGGGTTGAATTGTGGCCGCATAAAATGATGTGTTGGGGTCCTAACCCCTAGTACCTCGGAATGTGAGCTTATTTGGAGATACGGTCTTTACAAAAGTAATCAAGTTAAAATGAAGTCACACACACACACACACACACACACACAGTGTATTTTACTTTCCTTAAGTAAAAAAAGAAAATTACAAAATACAGTGTGCAGTATAATCTCATTATCTCATTTCTAAGAAATCCCTCTCTCTCCCCACCGCTCTCCCTGCCGCCCCAAGCTGGTATGATACACTCCAAAATGTTACTCACTCTTTCTAAATGGTTTGAATTTTTTAAGTAATTGTATTAATTTAGCCATCAGAAAAAAACTAAATTAAACAAAGCAAGCAAACTCTTTCCATGTTGGGTAAAAACAATTAAATAACTTGGTATTTTTTCAATAAAGAGAAAACAATGTATGGTAACACTCGATTTACTCTGGACATAGAAGCATATTATCAGAATGTGCGTTAAAGTTAAGAAAACAGGTTAAAAGCCATAGGTTACAGAAAGTGAAATCTGTTTAGAAAACACATTAATTATTACAGAACTTGGAAAAAGGAAAACTGATTCTGATTTTAGAGGAGTAAGCAGTATTTACCGAACTCTGCAGTATTAGTGTGGTACCCACCCCCCCAACCCCCCGCCCCACAAACTGTCCCCCAAAGATGTCTATCACATCCTAATCCCTGGAAGGTATGAATATGTTACCTTACATGACAAAAAGGGAATTAAGTTTGCAGATGGAGTTAAGGTCACCCTGAATTATTGGGGTTGATCCAGTCTCATCACAGGAGTAACAGTAAAGAGAAGGCAGAAAAGGAGATAGAGAGACTCAAAGTGTGAGAAGGACTCAATCTGCTCTTGCAGACTTTGATGAGGGAGGAAGGGGCTGTGAGCCAAGAAGTGCAGTAACCTCTAGGAGCTGGCAATGACCCTCAACTGACGGTCAGCAAGAAAACAGAGACCTCAGTCCTACAACTGCAAGGAACCGATTCTGTGCCTGATTTCAATAAGCAGGACATAGACTTTCATCCTAGAGCCTCCAGAAAGGAATGTAGACTGTGGATACCTCGATTTTAATCTAGAGAGACCCATTCTGGTCTTCTGACCTACAGAACCGTAAGATACACATGTGTTGTTTTAAATCACTAAGCATGTAATAATTTGTTAACAGGAGTAGAAAACTAATACACTTAGCATCAAAACTGGTAGCAGCTCTCGTGAGCAGGGATGAGGAACTAAACAAATTAGTTACAAGTGTTCTTAAAAGGACTGCCGAGTCTTAGATCCTGGCTTGAGGAAGCCCAAGTCTTCTCCTTGCCAAATGTCATTGCATATACTCAACAGCTGTTGGCTGCCTAAATTTAATTCTGTGAGAACAGATTTGTATAATAACCTTCCATCAGCCCCAAATACTCTCCTTTTCTTAGAAGTGGTCAGTCTTAGTCCTAACATTTCATCCCTAAGACCTAAGAAGTCTGTGATCTCATTTTATCTCACGCATTCTGTGACTCACATACTGAAAACTTAATTGTCTAAAGGAGGAGCCAGCAATCTTTTCCCTAAAAGGTCAGATAGTAAATATTTTAGGCTTGTGCACCACATGTTCTGTGTCATAATTACTCAACTCTGCTTTTGTAGCGTGAAATCAGCACTCGATAATATGTAAATGAATGTGTATGGCTCTGTTTCAATAAAACTTTATTTACAAAAACAGGTGATGGGCTGGATTTAGCCCACAGTCTATAGTCTATAATTTGCTGACCCTAATCTAAAGAATGAATAAAAAATAAAAATACGTAAGAGCACTCTACTTTTCCCACTTTGAAATTTGGAACTGCGTGTCAAGTTTTTTAGAAAAACATTTAGTGAGGGGTTAAAACAGATGAAGAAAGATTAAAAGGAGATTAAACTCCTTTTATAGGGTTTTTAGGTGTCAGAGTGAATTATGACACAGTCAAGAAAACTATTTGGAGGCAGTTAGATTGACTGATGACAGAAATCCCAAGTATGAATGGAGAAAAAAAGGACTCTATTCTCTAGATTCTAAAAAAGCCCTCAGAAAGGACTAATCAACTTTAAGTATAATATATGAGCATGTGAAATATGAATATATAAAAATATGTGAGCATATGTCTAGTATACTAGTCTGCTAGGGCTGCTGTAACAAAGTACCACAAACTGCCTGGCTTAAACAACAGAAATTTATTTTCTCACAGTTCTGGAGGCTAGAAGTCTGAAATCAAGGTGTTGACAGGGTTGGTTCCTTCTGAGGGCTGTGAGGGAGAATCTATTCTGTGCCTCCCTCCTAGTTTTTGGTGGTTTGCTGCCAATCTTTGGCATTCTTTGGCTTGTAAATGAATCACCCTGATCTTTGCCTTCATGCTCATGTGATGCTCTCCCTGTGTGTGTCTGTCTCTGTGTCCAAATTTTCCCTTTTCACAAGGACATCTCATACTGTATACTTTCTACTTATATACACATATATTAGGGAAACTTTTTCTATGTCATAGATATTCAAATATATTATTCTTAATAGCTGCCTTTATAGAAATAATTCTAAATTATTTACTCAGTCTTATTGATGATCATTTAGGTTATAGTTTTTTTACTAATGTGAATAATAAATATCTTTTTGGGTACTTTTGATTGCATCCTCAGGAAAATTTCTGAATTATAAGGATGAAGGTTATGCACATTTGTAAGATTTTTAGATTTACTGCAACTTATCGCAAATTATCATGAAAAAAATTTATACCTGTTAATTTATGATAGTAGCCATGTGTCAGAGAGCTTATATATTTTGGTTTGTTTTTCCCAGACAGACAATGCAACGTGTCACACTGCAGAACCAGCTCCAACAACTTCTAGAAGCCCAGAAATCAGAGGGCAAATCACTCCTTTCTTCGCCCAGGTAATAAATACCAGGAACGTTGGTGGTTAGAATTCTTAAACTGTCTTTAATGTGTGAGCCTTCTTTTGGACTTTCTTTTAATATCTTTTAAGAAGATAACAGAAAACATTTTATTCTTATAAAGAGGAATAAAAATGAGCTATCACATGGAAAAAGGCACTGGACCTAGGGTCAGAAGACTTGAGTTTATCTCCAGCTGTACCATTTCTTCTTTCCAGGACTATAAACAAGTCACTTACTCTTTCAGAGTCTTTTATTTCTTCATCTATGAAATGGAAATAAGGGTATGTAGGTTCATAAGGTTGTTGAAGATGGGATTAATTGAGAAAATTTGTGCAAAATTAATGTATATACAATAGAACAGTAGATAAATTTTGTAGTCAAAGCATAAGGTATGAGGCATACTATACTGGTTATGGTTGCCACCATGGAATGTTTGTAGATTGCTTGAAACAGATATTCATTATCCTTATTTCAGTCTTAGTGATTTGTAAGTTATTAGTGGCATTTAAGCCACGCAGTGATTTGTGGCTGAGTTATTTTAACCCAGTAGGAAGTCATCTCGTATGTCCTTCATCCTATTTCAGTTCACCGTCCTCCCCAGCTTCCAGAAAGTCCCAATGGAAATCCCCAGATGCAGACGATGAGCCTATAGGCAAAAGCAAACCAGGAATCCAAGAGGGGATTCAAGTTCTTGGAAGCCTGTCCGCATCCAGCCGGGCTAGGGCCAAAGCTAAAGACGAAGATTCGGATAAAATCCTACGCCAGTTATTAGGAAAAGATATTTCAGAGAATGTCTGCACCCAGGAAAAGCTGTCCTTGGAATTCCAGGATGCTCAGGCTGCTTCTAGAAATGCAAAAAAGACCCCACTGGAGAAGAGGGAACTGAAGTTAGCCAGGCTGAAGCAGCTGATGCAGCGGTCACTGAGTGAGTCCGACACAGACTCCAATAACTCTGAGGAGCCCAAGGGCACGCCCGTGAGAAAGGCCGACAGGCCCAGACCACAGCCTGTCGTGGAAAGCGTGGAGAGTATGGATGGCGCAGAGAGCTTACACTTGATGATAAAGAAGCACAGCTTGGCATCGGGACGCAGGTTTCCTTTCAGTATCAAGGCCTCCAAATCTCTGGAGGGCCACAGCCCATCCCCCACCTCAGAGAGCAGCGAGCCAGACTCGGAATCCCAGGGTCCAGGCTCGGGAACCACTCCCCCAAGCCAGCCCTCTGGAGAACCCCCTCAGCCCAGCCCCGACAGCACAGCTGCCCAGAAAGTGGCCACGAGTCCCAAGAGCGCCCTCAAGTCCCCATCTTCCAAGCGCCGGACATCGCAGAACCTGAAACTCAGAGTTACCTTTGAGGAACCTGTGGTGCAGATGGAGCAAAGTAGCCTTGAACTGAACGGCGAGAAGGACCGAGATAAGGGCAGGACCCTCCAGCGGACCTCCGCAAGCGGCGAGCCAGGGGATCAACTGAAAAGGCCTTTTGGAACCTTCCGATCCATCATGGAGACGCTAAGTGGCAACCAGAACAATAATAATAACTATCAGGCATCCAACCAGCTGAAGACCTCCACCCTGCCTTTAACCTCACTTGGGAGGAAGACCACAGACGGTAAGGGAAATCCCGGGAGCTCTGCTAGCAAAGGAAAGAATAAGGCGGTGAGTGCTATTTGGAGAATATCCCTTTTATTCCTTTAAATTAATTGTATTGTTCCTAACACTACAGATTGTTGCCCTTGGCCACCTTGAGGGGATCCCCAGGAGAATTCCAAAGGATTCATGAAAAGCCAAATTCATGCGTTTCTAATGAGATATGTCGTGTTAGAGTACATTCTGAAAATACTCTAAGAGAGAAAGATTAAACAAATCACAGGAGATTGTATTCTGGTCCCTAAATTTCCCTAAGTAGTTTTTGGGGTTTTTTTTCTAAGATCTTTATTGGAGTATAATTGCTTTACAATGGTGTGTTAGTTTCTGCTAAGTAGTTTTGATCCTTGAGAATGAGGAGTCATAGATGGGGAGGCATTTCTACAAGATTAGACTACTAATTGTTGTGAAATCAGGCCCTTCTTTGGCACTGACTCTGCCTCAGGAAGAGTTAGTTCTCCTCATGTGACTGGATAGTTTATTCTCCAGCCCAATTAAACAACACATAAATAGAAACTCTGTTTCTAAACTACTCAACTTTGGAAGGACCTTTAGAATGAATACACCACGGGGACCCCCACGTTGGCGTTTTACGACACAAGCCCCTAAGGAAGCTCTAGTGGTGTGAAGTGCTTGCCAGCGCCCAGGGGACAGCAGAGTATGCCATGAACTACGTTGTGTAATTGCATTTGTTGTAAAACCATGCGCTATAATCTGGATTTGAATCCAGTGAGTAAGAGGTACAACATCTTTTTAGGCAACATTTCCTGCATGCTCTGTGCATGTCATGCCCTTAAAAAACATGGTATAGCAGCCAAAAGGTGAAACTCTCTGAGGAATAGAAGCATCCGGAATATCCATCCTGCTAACCAGAGAGTCACACCTGCATCATTTATTATTCGCTATAAGGTAAAATCCCATTCCACTGAGGTCTAAGAACTGTGCAAATTCTTTTTTGCAATACCAAAATCAAGTTTTAGTTAATATCACTCGAATTAACTGAACACAAATTTTAATTACACATTGATTTCCACCGAGTTGTCTTTGTTATAAAAGACTTTAGCATGTATTTGCTTCAGCTAGAAAAGTCACACTTGTGCCCCAAACACCAGGCCTTTTGGATTAAATATGTCCAAACTTAACATTGCTGGAATAAAACTTTTCCAGGTGACTTAAGGGTTCCTCTCGCTCAAGTCAAAGATCTCAGCAGTTCCCCAGGCTCCTTAAAGTATGTCTGAAGCTTCTACCCTTTAATCTGTCTCCTGCATGCCTCCTGTTTGTTGAGACTTGTGCATGTGCTGAGCTTGTTGCATGTGTTCAGATGATTTTTAATTGCACCTCTCTAGGAGATGTACGACAGCTGCCTCAATCTTTCCTCTAACACGCTGATTGAAGAGCATCTGTGTGACTATGCACGGTACGTGGTGCTAGGGGTGTATTGCTCAGCAGTGCCATGCCTTCGCTGTGAATTGCATGATCTTTTACGTGGCAGTCCTGGAGCACCTTTCCCAGGGGCTGACACCAAGGAAGTAGAAAATTACAACTCTTTCCCCAAGTAGAAGAAGGCAGACTTGTAACTGGGCCTTAGAAAGGGAGCAAGTGCCCTATTGGAGGGGCTTCAGTCCAGCAGCAGAGGGCAGAGGAATCTACTCAGATCACAGACATGCTGTGCTTCCCAACTGACCTTGGCTTTCAGTCTTTGTTTTAATGGAGTCAAGTACCAAGTAAGTATAGAAATGAAATTTCCCGCCATGGGTAGAATGAGTCAACCTCCGATCAGAATCAGAACTTTGAAACAGAGCTGAGGTTTTCCTTCAATTGCTGGTTATAGACTGAAAGCTCCTTTAGTCAGCAGTCCGCTGCCCTCAGGAGAAGTGAGGTCCTGCCACGCTGTAGTTGCTCTATCTCAGCGTTTGGAACCACAATGCTGGTCCATAAGCCGGTCTCTGAGCTCCCACCAACAAAACAATGGCCTTTCTCAGACAGAATGTTTGTGATTCAAAATGTACGGAGGGTGTATATAAAAGGATCATCTCCAAGGTCCCCAGTGGCTCAGTCTCCTCCTTGAGCAAAGTCCTTCTTCAGCATAGCTTTCCTTCTTCCCCCAGGGATACATACAACTCCCTAGCAGAGCAGGGAAGAGGAGAGGGCTAAGAAGAGGGCAGTTGACGGGGAGTTAAGTCAGTCAGTGCCTCTTGACAGGTTTATTTCAGAAGAGTTAAACCCCCAACACCCTTTTAAAAGAGACTAATCATTTAAATTAAAAGAAAGCTGTGGCACACCTTTCAGCACCCTTCCAAAATCCTCCAAAACATCTGTGTGGATGTGTGTGTGTGTGTATGTATATAATAATTACAGGTACACAAATACAAGTGAATGTGTTGTGAGTGTAAATGTTAGTTCAGAATTCTAAGGTGTAAGAAATGTCACTCTCCTTTTTTTCCCCTCTAAATCACGTTTAATCTGCTCCAGGTCTCCGTTCAGGCTAGAGGAAAAGTAAATCTCAGTCAGTCATTTTAGGGGGTTCCCCTGGGGTCTCATTAATTCCATGAGTTGAAGGAAGCACCTTGGAGCTTCGGTATTTACTGGTCACCAGCATTCTGCTTGGGTCAGGCTCAACATGCTGCCTAAGTCTCGGCTGCTTCCTGCCACACTGGGGCAGGGCATCTTGGCCAGTGCTAAAAGCCCAATGCCTGGGGTGGAAAGGAGATAGAAAAAAATACCCCTTGCCTTCCCAGACATTGGTATTGGTCCACTTCTATTTCTTCCAACCTATCTTCCCCACCCCTCTGCGTCCCCATCTTAGGTTCTGTCTTCTGGTGCCTGGAAAATTCTGCTTTTGTCCTTAAGCAGAAGTCACCAAAAATACCCTGAGGTTAAGGAAGCACAAAGGCTTGGCAAACTCCTTGGGAGGGGGAAGGAGAAAAACTCTCATTTCTTCCAGGTTCCTACAACACCTGGAAACAAGACAATTAGTATCCCAGTAGATTCTCCTGCCAGATATATTTCATCCTGTCTTCTTACAAGTAAGGGAACAAAGCTAACAATCTACTGTAATAGCATTACAAAAATCAGAACACAAAAGGAGGTTATGAGGCTACTCAGACATCCTACAACTGGGTTAACACTTTCCTACTCAGTTTAAGGAACAGTCCTTCTGAAGGCTCAGTTTTGAACCTGTCAGGTTCACTGGCTTTATGTATTAACAGAGTTTTCCTTCAGTGATAAACAGAAACCCCAAAATTATGATATTCAATGTAGTTAAATAAACATCCAGACCCCTTCCCCTCCCTACCTTATTAATTAACTTATCCCTTATCGTGGCTGTAGTTTGGCATGTGTTCTATGTAAAGTGAAAACCCACTAGTTTGTTCATGGCATATGGGGAAGGTTTCTCTGATTCATCATCACACAGAGGCAGGGAGAACCAGCTCAGTCCACTCCTTAGATAAAGCAAGGGTAGATGTATCTAGTTGAGATAAAGATTCCTCAGAGAGATGAACTAACATGGGAATGTGGACATGAAAAATACCTAAGTGATTCTGGTGCCTGCTTCATTTTGCCTGTGGGACCCATAGAAAGGGCATCCCACAGAAAGATGCAAGAAAGAAAGGAACCCAAGTGTCCATCTGTCAGTGATGCCTTTAAATCTTGGCCCAAGAATTTGCTTGAAGGCCACCTGGTTCCTCTTGGGAGCAGGGACTGCCCGGGATCATATAACTTCGGAAAGCAATGGCAGTCATTGGGTTGGAGTTGGCTCTAAGCATTATGCTGCTGGTGGCCCTATCAGTATAGCCCTGGGAGAAAGAGTGGGGCAGTGGACCCTTGTTCCAGGTCTATAGTGGAATCACATTTTAGTTCCTAAGATTTTTTTTTTTCCCTAGTAAAGGAAAAATAGGGACAATAAATACAACATTTAAAAGAATGTCAGCTGTGTGAGGGGGTTCTGTTTGCTATTTATTTTTCCAAATTGGTCACAGCTTGATAGCAAAGAATCTAAATTTCTTTTCAATGCCCTTTAAAATTAGATTCAACTCTATTACTCTGAATAGCTTTTCCAGTGTGTTTCAACTGCGGAGGATGACTTTGTTTATAATAAGCAGATTTATCTTTACTTTTTCTTATAAAGGACAAGTTGGTCTTGAATTATTACAACTCCAAGGGAATGTTTGCAGTTACTTATTTTAAAATGCCAGTAAGACATTCATTTCCCAGAGTTTAAGTCTATCCAAGATCTGTTAACACTTGAAGTGAGCATTGATTCTAGTTACTGATAGGCAGAGGGCATTAACCCCTGGCCACCACTGGTCACATCGCCTTTGACCACAGAGGCACTGTAGCCTGAGGGGCTAGCATCAGGAAACCCCTAATCCTAGCGCCAACATGAGAGTAGACTCCTTAAAAAGACATTAAGCAATAAACACCATTAGTGCGGGTTTTACTGCCAAGGAATTAGCCACACTGGGAATTATACATCCGGACCCAAGAGCTAGTAGCCCATATTTTACATAGATGTCAAGATTGTTCAACAGCCACTTCAAAGAGAGTGGTAAGTTTGGCCTGAGTTGATGTGAGGGTATGTCAGTGGTCATCTGCTGTGCCCAATTGGAGGTCAGAGTTCAGGGCATCTCTACCACCAGCGTGCGCGCACGCACGCGCACACACACGCACACACGCACACACACACATTTCTGTCCCTATTGTCAGGATATATTACTAAACAGAAAAATGAGCAAAGACATGGAAGACATTGGGAAGGTAGAGGTGAGGCCCTGGCTGAAACCTGTCCCGAGTCGAGCATACCCTCAGCCCCACTGAACAGCATTTCCAGAATCATGATGGAAAATGCAGTCAGCACAAAAAGGAATCCTTGGTAAACAAAGGCATCTTTGCCATCATTTCTCTGGATATAATCAAATAACCACATTTTAATCTTAAATTTTTGATCTCAAAGTATTTTCATAGGCTTTTTAAGGATCTTGAAGGGATAATTATATAATTACCTAGTCATAGGTATGTTACCAAGGTAGCTGAGAGTATGTTGATTGCATAGTTCTAGAGTGAATCCCCTGGAGCAGACTGAATCTTACCAATGTAACAGTTCAGAAAAGTTTGTTAGAATCCTAGTACTAAAAGGGCACTGAGTAACACTATAGACATTAGAGTTTCTGCCCCAAAACTGTACTTTCAAGTTCTAATCTCTGATCTGAAGTATGTTTTTCTGTGTTTTCGTGTCTAATATACTAGCTCTGGGGTCCAGAGCCAATGAGTCAGGAGGAGTACCATGGTGTACCTGGGGTGACCACCTCTGCTCCAGAAACCCCTAGAGCCTGTCTGGTCTCCTTCCCCTGCCCCCCTTCCCATGTTTCCCCAGTGTTCTCTGTTTCTCCTGCCCAAATCTTGTCCCGCCCACCCCACCTCTGCCTCCCTAGGGTTCACATTCATTTCAGAGAGAAAACCCTTATTTCATATGGAAGCTTTGTCCCTATGACGTGGAGGAAGGAGATCCCAATCTTGAACCATTTCTCCAGATTACATTCATTAAGTGACAGCTTCTCCTTTGAAATGGGTCACAATTTTGCATTGTCCTTGGCTGTTGCATAGGAGGATCTTGTGTGTGGAGAAAAATGCCCATGTTATGGGGGATTGTTAAAATATTCAGATATTTCCAGTGTCTGGGCACAACTTAGCAAATTTTATAAAAGCTGCCAGAGTTTGCAAGATTCATGAGAGCATAATTCACAAATGGATTTTCTATTCATAAATTCCTTATACCCTCTGGGGAAAGGAGAAAGCGTGTTCCATCACAGGAAGACAGTAGAACAAGGTTTAGTATCAAAATATAATGAGTTGAGACATAGAAAAAGCTATTGCAACTAAGACCCCATGTTCTACCTTAAAGCACTGCCCTTGGAAGGCAAGACATAAACGTGTAGAACACCCATGAGCTATAGGTAGGAGGGTACAGGGGGGAGATCTGCCTTGGAAACCAAAATTATCCCACTAGAAATACATTCCTTCCGCATGCTAATCCTGGTTTAAGTGTAGTCGCAAAAGTTATGAACAAAGAACTCCCTTCTTCCACCTCCAGCTTCCTCTCCTCCCCCTCCCCAGTCTGGTTTTGAATTGTGTAATTCCAAAGGGGATGAATATAGAACCCGTGTCATATTTGCACCACATGTCTGCCACCACTAGAGTGTCTGCACATTAAAAGAGCTGGGTCTGTCTATAAACTTTCTTAAGGCTAGACTTTTAAAGAAGCAGCAAGTCATTTGAGGTTTAAAAGTATCGGGTAGAGACTTTACCCAAACGCCTTCCAGTACCTTCACTGAGAATCTCTGCTCCAACCACAGCCAGTTGGGATTTTCCTACCCACGCTGAGAACAGTGCAGCTATATGACTCTCCTGGATGTCAGATCCCTGGATTGCCAGTGCCCTTGTTTCAGTGATGTCCTTAGCAATAAGCCACGCATTTTGCTGTGCCAGAATAAGGCATGTCCCTTCATTCAGCAAGATCATAATCAAGAGAAAATTAAGAGAGGATACAGTTAAAACATGGTCAACTCGATGAAAGGTATAACTTCCTGACACCGGTGACCCTTGGTGGCACCATCATATCCAAGTCTGTACCCCAATGTCTAGCTTGGTGCCTGGCACATGGTAAGGATTTCAGAATATTTGGAGAGAGAGGGAGAGCTAGAGAGAGGAAAAGGAGGAAGAAGAGGGAAAAGAAAACTAAAAAGGACCAAGCCTGTCATCCCACAGAAAGAATGGTATGCTCTGTAGAAATCTAGACCTTTTGATTACAAGTTTACCCTCCTACAGTGAGTTTCATATTGGGTATTTCAAGTATACGTTTTTATTCTTTGAACCAGAATCTCATTTTTTTTAGTAGATGGGATTTATAGATATGCTCTCAATGAAGCTCTGAAGGAGATCACAAAAGTAGCTAAGTAAGTCTACCTGTTTTGGCTATCAGTGGAGAACGTAGTGCCTACCCATGGGCCATTTTAGGCAGAGTCTCTAAAATAACTTGCCATCTGGTCACCCTGGTCTGTAGAAATATGGAATCCATGCCTAGATGAGTCAGCAAGTTAGATTACTTGAAAAACTGTTATTTAAATTTAAACCTTCTTTCCAATTTTGGTCACAGAGAATGTGATTTCATATCCAAAAATGAAATCAAGGAGCAGCAAATTATCTGAATAATTCATGCCAGAATTACCCAAACACTTTTGCCTTTTTTCTTTTTTTTTTTGAATACTGGTAATTCAGGACTAAGTAATTGAAGGGTTCAGGGAGACTTGAATCATCCTGATATTATTCAGACAAATGCCTCAAATTAACATTTTACTTGGTATTGACTCAACTCTAATCATGCTGGGTTTTGTCCTGCAGAAAGTGATTTTAGTGTTTTTGAGCACAGCACCCCTTATATTAAAGCAGAAATACTCTATCCATGTGTAAATGATGATGATATTCTTAGACTACAACCTAAGTTTTTTTAAGTTTTATTTATTTTTAGTTTACTTTTTTGTCAAAGTGCTATAGGTACATGTGATAGTAATGTAGTCTTATAACAAAAACTGGCTGTCCCTGTGCCCAACCTACTCCGTTCTCTATTCCTGCTCCCCTGAGTCAACCACTTGCTTGTCTTTAGGTGTTTTCTCTAGTATTCTGTTATTTCTTTTTCTTTTTTTTTTAATTTATTTTTGGCTGCGATGGGTGTTTGTTGCTGCATGTGGGCTTTCTCTAGTTGCAGCAAGCGGGAGCTACTCTTCATCACGGTGGGCGTGCTTCTCATTGCGGTGGCTTCTCTTGTTGCGGAGCGCAGGCTCTAGGTGCGCGGGCTTCAGTAGTTGTGGCACGAGGGCTCAGTAGTTGTGGCTCACAGGCTGTAGAGCACAGGCTCAGTAGTTGTGGCGCATGGGCTTAGTTGCTCCGCGGCACGTGGGATCCTCCCGTACCAGGGCTCAAACCCATGTCCCCTGCGTTGGCAGGAGGATTCTTAACCACTGTGCCACCAGGGAATTCCCTGTATTTCTAAATAAGATGCTCATACAGACTTTCAAGTTTAGATATTATCTCTACTGTCTATTGGCATCCTACTATAGAAGATAAAAATGATAGCTACCACTTGTAAAACACTTACCATGTACCAAAGAATATTCCAGGTCCTTCATGCATATTGACTGTTTTAATTTTCACAATGAATGACACAATATGGTAGATACTATTATTATCCAAATTTTGCAGATTGGAAACCAAGGCACAGAGAGATTCTATATCTTGCCCAAGGTTACACAGTAACAGTGGTAATAAATTATGTAGCCAGGGTTTCAACTCAGTCAGTCTGGTTCCAAAATCCATGTTCTCAACAATGAACCAAATTTATCCAGCTCTATTTTGGCAACCAACACTGCCCCCCACTCCAACACACACACACACACACACACACACCTGCTTCATCTTCCCACCATCAATATAGTTGTATCACTTTTTGGGGTTATAAATTAGTATTTGGTGTTTATTATTATTATGACTATCTAAATATTCATCACAGTGGATCCATGCAGCATACTATTGTTATATTTCCTTATTCAGGTAACTTTATGTTTTCCTTGGAGATAATAATTTTGATTTTTAAGTTTACAGTTTATTTCCAAACACTCTGCTGGAGACAGAACCCTTCTTTCGGTGCATTCAGACAAATCAGGTACCTCTGGTGTTTCAGTCTGTTCACAGAGACACTGTCTTTCCTCTTACCCAACTCTGGACTGCGGCTATCTGGCAGTGCCACACAGCTGTCATCTGCAGTTTCCCACATACATCATTCTGGGAATTCCTTTTGCTTCTTTCCTGTGTAGAGCCCTACTTCCTGAATCTATCTTTTCCCCTTTTTTTGGTTTATTCTCTTACTTTGGTAAATATATCTTCCCATCCTATGGAGGTGAAGGGGGTGCTAAAATTTTTGAGGCCTTGCCTGGCTGAAATATCTTTGGTTTGCCCTCATATGGATTAGGAATATTTGGCTGGGTTTAGAATTCTGAGTAGGAAACTATTTTCCCTTAGAATCTTGAACACATTGTTTCATTTTCCTCAATGTGTCTGTCAAGAAGCTCAATTCCTCTGTAATTGCTAATCCCTTGAAAGCTTTTACGATTTTCTCTTTATCCCCACTGTTTTGATTTCATGATATTTTGCCATGATTCCATTCTCATTCCTGGGGTGTGGGCACTCAGCCCGCTTTTTAAATCTGGAAACATACACACTTCAACTCTGGGAAGTGTTTTGTACAATATCTTTGAAAATTTTATCCCCTCCAATTTCTCTGTTCACTTTTCTGGAAATACTATTATTCTAATGTTCAACCCATTGGACTAATCCTTTTCTAACTATTTTTTTCTACTTTTCTAACTATTTTCTAACCATTCTTCTGTATTTATCCATACTTTGGCTTTCCCTAAAAGTTCTTTCTAGAATATTTACTGAACTTTACCTTCCAACCTTTCTAATTTTTTATTTCGGCTATTATAGTGTTAATTTCTAATAGGACTTTGTTGGTTTTCTCTTTGTTCCTTGTTCATGGCATTATATATGCAGAATTTATTTAAATTTTACAATCAAATACAAGTGTATATTTTTATCTTTTCTTCCTTTTTACAATAAAGGCATACTGTACAAACAGTCTGTCTTTTTGCTTTTTTCCACCTAACACATTGGAGGTCTTTATGTATTAGTATAGAGAGAGCTTCTTTATTCTTTTACATAGCTACATATTATTTCATTGTATGAATGTACTATTTTTAATCCTTTCTACGTTTTTATTGAGAGTCTGGTCTCGTTGATTTGTAGCAGCTCTTTATATATTACACATTATAAAAACTGACCCTTTGTGATATGAATTGCAAACATTTTCCCTGGTTTTTCTTTTCTTCTTGTTACAACTTTTTGAAGTTCTCATCACCTCCCTATATTACCTTTATTCACTTCGAATTCTGTTTCTCTGTTTATTTTGGATTTTGTCTGTCATAGTAGCACTTCCCTCAAAAGTCTGGTGATCCCTGACTCATTCATATTTAGGAACAAGACACTAAAGCTCAATTAGAAGCTCTGACTTTATGGGTGAGGCTTGTCGACTGGTAGATGTTTCTTCACACAGACTGATTAAGTACTAGGCTCTTTTGTTGGGAAACTCACTAAATTGTCAGTATTTGTAGGACTTTTCTTTTGGAAGTCGATTTCTCAAGATAAGGAAACTCCAGTCTCCTTCTAGGGCCTATTAACCTGATTGCCAGGAATCTGTAGGTCAGACCAGCAGGAGATGGGTTAATAATTGTGTTCTATAGGGACTTTCACTTAATCCCATGGTTTCCAGCCCCTTTAGCTGAAATCAGAGTCTCTCTGGTCCATGCCTTGCAAACTGTAACCTCCAGTCTTTCTTCACATTGGGAAAGGGACAGTCACCTGGCTGCACTGGGTCAGGAAGGTAATCTGGGGTATGAACTACTACTTCCAAAAAGTTTCAAATAATCTTCCCATTTTCAGCACTCACACAGCCCCACTGTCACTTTCAGAAATTCATGGCACTTCTAGTTCCTGAGTCTCGCAGCGCACATCAGTTTACTGGGTTCCCTGACTATAGGCTTAGATTTCTGCTTTTCCTGCCTGCTCTGCTAAGTCAGTTCCACATATCGATCCGTCCTCCTGTTTCTGAAATATTGTTGGCATTTTGTGTGTTATCATCTCCTCTCTCATTTCCCTTTATTCATTTAGGTTGATGCTTTTTTATTTCTTTACTTTCATTTTAGTGTTGTTTTGTAAGAAAGGGATGATAAATCTATGTTTTTAATCCATCGTGTTTAATTGGACGTTCCTAAAACATTTTTTAACCAACCAGGTTTTTCTTCCACCCTCTTCCCTTCCTTGCCCATGAACAACTCTCTGAAGTTCTATTCAGATGAATAAATAAAAATAAGAATTAATAGACTACATGGTCTTGTAAGCAAGTACGATTTTGAGGCCATAAAAACCCCAAGCCACGTGCGGTTCTCCATCCAAATGTGTCTTCACGTGAGCGAGTACCATTCCCAGAAATAGTTTGTTTTTGTCTGGTATAGCAACAAGAAGGAATTTAGTAATATGTAGGCTTGCTCAAACTCAGAAGATAACTCCTCTCTGGAAGATTTTATGCTCAGAATGGGACTAATATCTCATGAAAATGAATGCTTCTACACAGAGGGAAATTCACTTAAAAAGCAAAACTGTTCCCAGGCTTGAGCTGGTACTTCTTTCCATAGGCTTGTGAGGTATCAAGTATTGAGGGGAAAACAGCATTATTTTTCCCTAGGTTCTTCTTTTTCCCATAGATTTACCTACTTGTGGTCATCCAACATGCTACTACTCAGTAATCACACACCCAAAGAAAAAGCATTTCCTTTAAATTACTAACACTCAAGCTTACTGGAGAATAAAAGGTGTCACCAGTGGATCCAGTGAATAAAATATAAAAATCTCTTGTTTCCACTCAACCAGCAGTACTATGCTTCCTATTTTGTTTGACTCTGATAAAATTCACTTGACTGTAGAATTTTGCCTGGATTCCAACCAGCATAATTGAGAAATTACTTCCAGGGCCAAATGTAAAGGTGTCCACAAAGTATGTTATTACATGACTATTTATTGGTTAAAGAGCGGTTTATATGAAAAGAGAATAATTTGCCTACTGGAATGAAGTATTCTTCAGTATGGTTTGTATGAGGATAATTTCCATTTTGGGTGAGCTCTTTAGTGGCGTTGTATTGTAACTTGACCATAGTTTTATCTAATTTTGGCCTATGGTTTTTCTTCCGCTTAGGCATGATGACATCAACAGAAAAATGAAGAAATCCTGCAACATAAAGCACGTCGCTGAGCTAGAGTCAAAAGAATTCTTCTTATAAATCACTTTTTTCTTATCTCTCATTGCTGCCCGTTGGACACCATTGGAAACGTCTGGACTGTCCTCTGCGGAAATAGAATCACGAGAACAGTGCCTCACCAGCAGAAGAATAGACTATCGGGATGCCTTAAATTTATAGCACTAGAGTATATAAGACACATTTTTGGGTGATATTTGTATACATAACTTGTTTTTAAAGAGATGCTGTTTAAAAGCATGGTTGGGCAAATGTATGTTTTTTAAGATTGATTCAGCCTCCCCACAGGACATTCACCAAGCCACTGTCACCATTTTGTATTTCATCAACCGCATGGGTGTTTGCTGATGTTGGTTGAACTTCCCTTTCCCCATAACATGGGCAGTTTGGGCTCAGCTTCTCAATGAGACAATGTCAGTGCTATTGTTTTCTGTTAAGAGTGTTTTTTCTGTCATTTCTACCTTTTGTGTAAAGGAAATAAAACCATGTTAACAGCCACCTATAAGCTTGGGCCACTTACCTTCTAATAAATCTGTGATGTTCTAATTTCTAAGGGGCTTTAAGAGTATTTTGACTGCTGATATTTTATTTCAGGAACAAACTGCCCAGTTGAGCTGCTTTCCCATAGGGGTCAAATAAAACATTCTAGTTTTCACTAAGTACTAAAGGATCAGACAAGTATATAAAGTAAGTCAGTTCCTTCTGTCTTCTCAGATCGCAGCGTTGATGTGAGAAAATACTAATGACAGCTAAGGATTTAGCCCCTTTCCTGGGTCACTTTTTTCTGCCTCTAACACATGACGAGGCCTGTCTGATTCCTTTAGGAGACAGTGTGGAGCCTGAGTTCATAACAGCTCTATTGTTGATGCAGCTCTTTGAATCCATGTAAGAGTAAGTTCCAGATGGTTTTGTCCTATCATGTAAAAATATATTTCTGTTGCAACTTCAAGAGTTTTATTTTCAAAGGGTTGCCATGGCCTGTAAGAGGCCTGTCAAATTTTAGTTTGAAAGTAGAATGTATTCTTATCAGTAGGAGGGAGCAGTGTATGCTATTAACAGTTACTAGCAATGTTACTGCAGTCAAACGTGGGCCGTTCTGTATCCTGGTGGACAAAATAGGTGAAGGTACTGAATTAGGAGGTGATCTTGCATAGGTGGATCATTTGACAAACTTAGGCTTGATGAGATGCAGTGACGTATAGATGAAGGAGTTAATATTAAAGTGCCTTTTATGTACCAGCCATGCTTATTTGTAGGTATTATTACTTCCATGGTATAGATTAGAAAATTAAACTTCAGAAAGTGTAAATCCTGTGTCCAAGGTACTACCACTAGCAATAGCAGAATTGGCTTTGGTACAAGTTTGCTCATTATCCTCACGACACTATCCATCTGTCCTGCACTACACTATCTCCTTAGTGTGTAGACTAGCACACAGGAAGGGTGGGTTGTGGTGTTGGCTCTACTCCTGGACAACTCTTTGGTCTTAGGCAAGGGACACTGCCTCTTTGATAAATCTGGGAAATGGGGAGGCTGGCTTGCCTACACATCTAGGAGGTAGGTTCCTTCCAACTTACAGAGCAACGTGTCTATGAATTTCGGCCACGTTGCTCTGTCCTTGTTCAGGTCCTGTGAGTTCCTGTCGTCAGAGCCTGGTGCCGTGTGAGGTTCTGCGTTTCTCACATTGTCTTTTCCTCCAGTGAGATGCCCTATTCTGATTGTGGCGCCTTGGCTTCCTATGCCGTCTTTGATTGCTTCCTCACATCTCACTGCTCTGTCCTAGTGTTTGAGATTCTAATAGAGAATATATGGCAAGCATATGTGAAATGTGGATTCCTGTGTTTCCTGCTTGGTGCAGAGGAGGTTACACGGGAGTCATATGTGAGCCAGCCTTTGGAACTTAGCCCTAGAATGGGGTCTGCAAAGGACGGAGGCCCAGAGAGTGCTCTCTCTGTCCCCCAGAGGCCCCAGTTTTGTTCTTCGACAGGCTGTGTTTTTAAACTTGAAAGTTGAAGGGAGCTGGGCATTCTGCAGGGATTTTATGAGCCAGACACAGAATTCCCAATTAAACACAGCAAAGAAAATGTGAAGAGTTTGAAAGAAAGAGATGTGCCTTGACCTAGAAAACTCTGGCAATTTGTTTATTGACACTATCATTTTAGATACCACAGTACTAAGCACAGAAGAACAAAGAATTTTTTAAAAAGGTAAAATAGGGAAGTCGAGCGGATTCAGATGAGCCAGACCACATGACAATGCATTCTATGTTTAATGATGTTGCTAGGACACTAAAAATGCTGGTTCTTAAATCACACATGTACATCTTTACCGTCCAAGTTCCTTATGACATGGATGAATTATATGTGCTTGAAATTAATAGAAATGATGTTTTCCTTACCACAAACTTAGTTTTGTGCAGAATTTTAAAAATGAAAACACAAACTCTTACTTCTTTATAGAAATCAAGACTCATTTACATGTTAAAGAAGGAGTATATTTCCTTGTAGTAAGCCCAGCTTTGGGGTCCCGGCCCTCACTCCCTCCCATCGGGCTAGTAAAACGAGTGAAGCTCTATCTGCATGCCTAATTACATGCAGCAGAGCAGGGAACTCAGCTCCGCTACAAAAAACTATCACAACATCTGTCAGCATCTTTTAAAGTCTGGCTGTTTTTATGTCACTAAAGGGACTTGTACTGCCAAAGTTCAACACATCAAATTAAGAATGTTTCTTAAAAAAGATAACAAGATACAAAACCTTCACCGCTATGAATGGTTTTAATTCCTATTATTAGTATCAAGACCTCAACCCTAATAAGAAAGTTCTAGAGGTACATCATGGGGTCGGGGGTGTGGATGAGACTCTGAAAGTTATCTTCAAGAAGCAAATTTTTACAAGTTTTTTTTTTTTTTTCTCAAAGTGTATATTCATAAGCCACATACTGAAATGTACAGGCTGGAGGAAATGATCATAAAAGAAATATTTAAATAATTCCCTGAAAGACTCCTTGATACAAAATGGGTTAAATGTTATTTCTTCAGTAGCCTCCTATGTGCTTAATGTTAAGTTGATAAAGTAAAGTAAGAATAAGGAATTCATTACAACAGGGTTGATACCATTTCCCCAGATAAAAATGGACTTCATGCTGTCTATTGCCCATAACTCTGATTTGTTGATCTATCTATGTGTCCTATGTTATCTCTGGTAACACATTATTCTTTAACTATTGCATAGTTTTATATAACTTTTCAAGCACTTGATTCGTGTCTCCTAATGAGACCATAAGTTTGTTGATCTCAACAGTCTTTGTTGTTGATCTCAATAGAACCACCTCTCATAGATGGTGGTTAGTGAATATCTACTAGCAATTTTTTCAATATTCTTATATCCATCTCGTTTTCTTCTCATTTCTTCCCCATTCATCTTCTTCCACCCCTTCCTCTTCCTCTTTTTCTCTCCGTTTCCTCCCTTGCTCTCTCTCCTTCCTGTTTGCTGTCATCTTCTCTCCCTTTTCTTCTCTCTTCTCTACTCTCAGTTCTCAAGATCTCTAAGCCCTTTATATGGATCTGCCTTGGAAGAAACCTGGCAAAGGAATTGCAGTAAGTAGAAATGTGTTGGACCCATGTTTTCAATGAAAAGTAAATCACCTCTCCCTTCTTGCCAAAGCATGTCAATAGAACACTGATTTTTCTATAAGCGGATGTGGTCAATAACCCATGACTGATCCATGCCAAGAATCAAGCCCTGTGCTAGGTACTCTCCTTGAAAAAAAGAGACCCAGAAGTCAGTATCAACGGTAGAGGGGCATACAAGGAGAGAGAGGTCTACCAAACTGTGTATTTGGAGGGACTTATGGAAAAAAAAAGTCTTCTAATTGGTTTATAGCAGTGGTTCTCAAATTTTGCTGCACATTAGAATCACCTGGGGAAGCTTTTCCAAATCCGATGCCCAAGCCAAACCTCATAACAAATAAATCCAACTTTCTGGATAAAACCAACATCAGCATTTATAAAAACTGCCCCTGGACTCCAATGCACAGTCAAGTTTTAAAACCAGTGCCTCAAAGTGTGTTCGGGCACTGTCAGCATTGGCCTCAGCTGGGAGCGTATTAGAAATGCAAAATCTTCCTTCTGGCATTTACCATAGCCTCTATTTTTAATTTGGTGATGCTATGATCTATTGAGACAATATTTGAGAAGATAGTGTGACAGAAAAACACCCTTCCTCAAGGAGAGGGGAAGAATGATGTACCCCCTAAACCTGGGATAGGGTATGGAGAAAAGACTACTAGGTGTTCTAGGGAAGTGTCATTGGGAAGTGTCACATAATACTCTTATGTATAATGTGCCTATAAACTGAAAATCATATTCAATACTATAGTTTCATATGTAGGAAATTTATAAATCATATAATTATAGAAAGTGAGGCTTCTTTTCTGGATGGGATAGAAGACAGAACAATAATTTTTCCATAAAGGATGGGGTCACTGCACTTTTATGTTTAATCATAATGGGGCTAGCTTTTCAATTGTTATTTCCCCAAGTTTCCTAAAATCCATAGAAGTCAAGTCATCAGAAAACTACCCATCAGTCAGTGGCAATAACCAAGATAAAGCACACCGAAACAAAGACTAAAACCCACTCCCCAAACACCACTGCAGGGGCTCCCCATAATATGCCAGCAAGATGCACAATGTATTTTATGACCTCATTACACAGTACAGTGCTATACTGTGTGCCAGATATGTTCCTTTGTTTACATGACATACACACATACACACACACACACACACACACACACACACACAGTGAATGCCTATCACGTGCACAACTCTGTCCCTAGTGGTGGAAATACAACTGAAAATCTATGGTAATGAAAGCATAGTGCTTTTGATGGAATGTGGAAAGTGTGAGTTAAAATAAATTTGAAAAGTATAGCAGTCTGTTGTGATGTTGTGGTCTTACTTATATTTGTCTTTTATAAATATATTTTATCTATTCTTTCTGTGGAATGCGTTCTTGGAGTTGTTCAGCCAGTTAGGAACAAGGAAGGAAGGAGTTAAATTCTATTATTTGTGGTAGGCAGTGCTATTCCCTTCTCAATACCCTTTCTTCCTTTCTTCCTGAGAGAAGTCAGTTAAATGTTCTCAGGTAAAATTACTTTCCCAGATGCTCTTGAAATTAGGAATGCCCATGTGACTCAGTTCTGGCCAATGAAAAGTCAGTTGAAATCATGAAGTGGTGCTTTAGAGAATTTTGTGGAAGAAGAAGCTTACCTAGCACTTGTCTTTGCCCCTGTACTTTTCCCTCTGGGGTAGAGCAGCGCCTCTTGCAGCCATGAGAACAAAGCCACATGCTGAAAAAGGAAGAAAAGGAAAGAGAAGGCAACTGGTTCCATAAGCAGCTGCTGTGTAAGCCCTGGACTGTCCTGCATATTATCTAAGTGAGTAAAATAAGTTCTTTTCATTGAGCAAGTCACTGATACCCGGCTTCTGGTAGGAGTAGCCAAATATAAAACCTAATTGATGTACTCATCAAACAGAATGAGTAGTATACATCCGATAGTTCATTGGGATAAAGGTACATTTCACAAATTGTGTTCCATCCACCAGTGGCTCTAGATGTTTGGCTGTGCTTTACGATTAAAGTAGGTTTTGCTAGTTTGGTAAACAGTGCATACAGAATCCCATAACACATTGTGATGTACCACCTTCAGAAACAAAGGACTTAACTCTCCCAGCTGCTGGCAGGGCTTCTAGCCCCGGAGCCCCTGGTGTTAGCCTTCTCCAGGAATTGCCCTTGGCTGGAGAGAGGCGCCTTGCCTAAGAGCATGCCCCTTCCCAGGGCAGCCTGTATCCAACGACTGGTCAGTGTAGGGGGTTGACACGCTCCGCCCCTCACCCAACTCGAGACAACTCCAGAAAGCCATCCTAGCTCCAGAGCTCCCCCTGGGCTTGGCCCAACTTCTTCCTCTGCCTTATCCTGCTTCCCTCCCCTCCCCTCCCCTGTTGATCCCAGGAACCGTTTATAATAAACTTCCTGTACACTAATCTCCATGTCAGAACCCACTTACCAGGGAACTCAAACTAGGACAGCATATTAGCATGCTGAAGTCTTGAACAATCTCAGAGTACAAAAGAAACGTTTAATTGTGTTAGGTGTTTAAACTGACTTGTAAACCATAGGACTTTTAGAACACTTTTCACATCCCCCAGAGTGGTTTCCCTTAATATGAGTTTGGGAGCTACTGGGATCAATTTTAGATCATTGTACAAATATGGAATTTAGACTATTATGACAAAGGTTCAGTGTCAAATCAAAATGCATGTGGCCACGGCAGAACTATTTAGCCAAACTTCAAAGAAAGTATAACCAAAGTTATACTCTATTGGAATACAACTTTGTTTGCTAATAATATCAAATTGATGCTTAATGTAGTAGCCTGTGGTCATTACTATTGTAACATACCTTTCTCAGGGTCCTTCCATAGGCTATAGACCCAGATGTAATCCATCAACCTCATTTCACTGCTGATGGCTGAACTACATCCTAAGTAGTCCCCCAAAGAAATGTCATCTCTGAACTATGGAATTTCTCAAAAATCAATATAAGAAATAGCCATAAAGAAAAAAAGTTTCTATATATTTTTTATAAAACTCTTATTGGAACCATCATATGTTTAAAAAGCCAATGGCTCTATTAGGAGCCATAAAATAAATTCTTCTTTGAGTTAGTGCTAGGAAAAAATCTGCTTCTATAGAAAAACTGGCATGCTTCTTTTTATTAGCTAATAAGAACCTTATATAACTCGTGTTTTCCTTTTTGTCTTGCCTGCTAGGAAAAGGTCAAAAGTAAAGTTTGCATTCCATCTCAGTAGCAATCCTTAGCTTAGTTTTTTCTAGTACGTTCTTTTGTGGGTATCCATTTAGGATTGGTTACTGGACCCGCCACGGATACCAAAGTCCAAAATGCTAAAGTCCCATAGTTGGCCCTCTATGTCCTTGGGCTCCACATTTGCAGATTCATTCAACCGCAATGGTAACAGAATACACGAGCTGCAGTTGACAGGATCCGTGGATACGGAGGGCTGGCTGTATACCAGTCTTTCTCACCTTCACCCCCTTTCTTTAGTCTTACTTCTTTATGCTTTTTCAATAGTTGTGCCACATCTGTATTATAAGCCACTCCTAGACCTTCTGAAAATAAGTAGGCTGAAATAAATATAAATGATCCTATTATCTTTTCCCCACCTTACCCCCTGCCTCCCCAATCCTGTCCATTCATTTTATCTAACTGATGTTGAAACTCACAACCGTGTGTGCAAGGCAATGCTGATTCAAAGTGTAAGAGAACTGTTACCTCGAGTTGCTCACTGTCTATCCGGGATGGGAGAGATCACATACACACGTATATAAAGTGCAAGACAAGGAGCAGTGTGTGTGGTGTGGGCTTCAGGGCCAGTGTTGTTGACAGGAGGGGGAACTCACTCTTGGTCTGGCTGAGGCCAGGCATGTGCCCTGTGAGTTTCCCATTTAATAGAGGCAAACAAATATCCTCAGACACGGTGACTGGCTACCCAGTCCCCACGGAGTGTAACCCAGTGTCCAAGTGAGGGTCACATCTGAACACGGAGCTGCGTGTCCACGGCCAAATGGCCTTAACTGGTAGAGTGTCCAACTCACAGACTCTTGGCAAATGTTCAGTCAGCCTTAACTTGGCCAAGCAATGCGTATTTTCTAACACAGAGACAGGTAGGAAGAGATTCAGAAATGGGTTCTCTATTTTATTCACCTGCCAGGGCCTTAGTCCTAGCCTCTCAGAGGCTTCATCGCAAGCCCTCCCGGGCCAGCCCCGTGGACTCCCGCTCGTGTTGACTGTGCAGATAACCCTGCGCGGCTCCACTCAAGATGACCTGCAATGGGGGGGGGGGGGCACCTCTAGCTCTGCTGTGGCCCACTTCCCTGAGCTTTCTTAGCTGGTGACTGAGCACAGCAGAGGCATCAGAGTCAGGGCATATCTTCCTGCCAGGGAACTCCTCTCAGGGCAGGTGGTGGCCCAGGACTCCCCTCACCTGGCCGAATCTTTCTCCAAAAGGTGCTGCAGCCTGAGGCTCTTCCCCCCACCTCCCTGCACAGGTGTCGGCCCTGTGTGCCAGTCTGAAGGCTCTTCATGCTACACCTGCTCCCTCCCCCTTCATCCTTCCCAACGCCTGTCCCTCAATAGCTCTCTTGCACCTCTAGTCCCATGTTGATGGCTGCTTGTCAGATGACCTTAACTGACACACTCCTTGACCCTCATCCTTGGACCCGCCTCCTTTTAGTCTTTCACCCTCTTCAAGGTTCAGCCTCCTCTTGGGGTAAGCATTCAGCGTGGGTTATCCTTTTCTCTCTACTTTCCTTAGAAAGTAGAGGCTGGGTGGGAGGCTCTACTTCCCACCCAGCCTTCCCCCAAGGTGGGCGGCTGGGGTCAGGATGGTGCTTAGGATCCTGTGGGTGGAGGTGGGTAGGGGTATGGGTCTTCTCCTGGCAAAGATGAACTTGGTGCTAGTGTGTATGTCTCCTGTAACTTGTGCCAAAAGAATCTATTTCCTTCCCCGCCTTGAGTTATATCACAAAAAGCCATATTCTGTTCCCTTAAGTTGGTGGGGCAGGGAGAGGCAGTATGTGATTGAGAAAAACTCACCCTGTAACACAGGTAAAACATGCCACCTGAGTTCAAAGAAAAACATGCTCAATAAGAGATGGAAGGGAGCTTTCATTCTACATTAAGCTCCACCCACCCCCTCCCCTTTTTTGCATTTCTTGTCCCTTATGCAAAAATTTTGCTGCTCACAGGTGAATAATTCACACTTCCCTTCTCTCACCCCAGGTCTCTCCTTCATATTTTCCATATTTGACTTAATAAATTAAGAACATGTTAACAAATTACTCAAGTTATCTCTTGTTATTTGTAGCATTTATTTCCCTTATATTCATCTTTTTTGAAAGAGATGTACTTTTTTTTTTTCTTTTTTTGCAACCCCTCTCCCTCATATCCAATGCATCACTAAGTTCTGTTTTACCTCTTAAAAGTTTCTTAGTCCATCCACATCTTTCGAATGACAGTGCCAGCCAAGAGATGTACTTTTAAATATAAAGATATTTTAAATTTTCATAAATTTGTTACAGGCAATGAGTAGTAGGTACAGGGAATAAATAACAAGTTAGATTGAAATTACTTGTCATTATGTTATTAATTGTGGTTGCTTTTCGGGAGGCCCACCTTTTTTGTGCAGGATTTATTGTCACAGCCAATTTCTAAAACCTTCAAGGAGAAAGGAACCATTCTATTGTAGCCTGTCTGAATGGATTCCTGACATCATGGCTGCAAACCTCCCTGTTTATCTGGATCTGCAGACACATCTGCAAGAAGAATCCCATGATTTCATATTCCGAACAATTGCTGGGTTGTAATGATGTCCCCAGGAGGAAGCAATTCATCCTTAAGCTTCAGAGTGATCAGAAGGGAATGGAAAGTGTTTCTTTCTGCCTGTATGTCCAAAACAGCATTCCAAGTGAATCCCTGGCCATTGTTTCTTCCCGGACTTAAACTCTGACAGCGAAGCAAAATCACACCTCTGATTTTAGGACCATTTTACCAGAATATATCTTGGCACTTAAAATTCTTACTTTATTTGCATATCCTTCAGCCTCCTCCTAGACATTTTAAGCAGCTGAGCATCCCCTTGTGTGCCCCTTTTGTATTCCAGACGCACCACAAACCATAAGGAGCACATCGACTGCAGGATACTAAGTGCTCAGTCACAGGGTTTCTTGATTGGCTACCTAATTAAGTAAATCTCCTTGCCTGGAGGAAACTAAGTCAAAATAGCACTGAGGTCCGTCCCTAAGCCCGCAAGAGAGAAGAAAATTTAAAACCAGGGCTGAAAATTTCCTCTGTTGTGCAATGAGTATTGCAGAATGGCTGTCAGATGGAGTTTCAAATACGTATTAACATTTTCCTAAACATGAGTTCAGACCCCACAGTCTCCTAAATGTTGCAGGTTTGGCTGACATTAGTTCCTGGAGGATTACCCTGTTGGAAACCGTCAGCCATGAGGTGACTCTACCCACTCCGCCTGCTGTTAGATCTTCTTCTTGTAAGGTAAGAGAGCACTTTCTGCTGCTTTTCAGTAATAAACACATCAAAACGAAAAGCATGGTATGCTGGGCAGAGACATGAGAGATCCGTTGCCTCTCATAGCTTGCAAGAAGTAGCACACGGGTCCCATTCCAGATAGAGGAAAGCATGTACTTTAATAAACCTCCAGAGAATGAGAGTCCACATTTTTTAGGTTGGGACGACCATTAATGCCGGGTCTTTCTTCCTCCAAGCCTACTCGTTTCTGTGGGCCCACCTTCTCAGAAATGCTCGTTTTAGGACTAACCCTGTTGACCATGACAAGAATTCAATCCAGTACAAATATAGAAAGAGGGCGGAAGAGTCAGCTCCCGAAGCAGATAATAGTAAAAGAGGGATTAGATAGCACTCCAAGTGCTAAGAGTAAGAACTGGCACTTTATTTTTTAACCATAAAAGTGTAGATCCCCACATAAAGCCATGTTTTATTGGTATGTATGTGGTTTAATAAGACGAGAACCACTTTAAAGGTAAGAAATTGCTCATATTTCCCTTGACCTATGGAATAAAGACTCATGAAGGACAGACTTCCTGGGGTTATATCATCTTGTTGGTGTATTTGTAATAATTCGACGTTTAAGGTATCACACCAACATAGCCAATTCTTAATGACAAATTCATACCCGAAAGCCAGCACTATCAGACCACTGGTGACAGAAAGCCCAGAATGAATTTACTACAGTACATCTAAAATCTAGTTTAGGTACACCTCTCTTCCCCCACAGCCTCTGCAAAAATCTGTTATTACCTTGGAACTACCTGGTTTATTTCCATGTTAGTGTGTGATACCTAATACGACTTGTTAACATGGCTTACCGTATTTTCTAGGCATTAGTGTTTATGAGAAAAACTTCAGATTTATACAAGGTTTTGCACATGTGACTCATATAAACTGGAATAAGAGCATTGTTGCTAAAACCTGGGGCTTGCTTTGAAGCCTCATCGTACTGTTCTTGTGAAACCATTAAGCAGAATGCCCTGAAGGGTAGGAAAAATTGCACTGAGCAATAAAATGTCAACAAACTGCAGAATGTGAACATCAAGCACTTTCATCTAAACATGCCCTTCTCTCCTTTCACTTGGCAGGGGTTTTGTTTTTAAAAAGTAATAAACTCTAGCACTCTAGTTGACCTGGGATGTGTTTAAGAAATTAAACCCTAGAGCCAGAAGCATTATGACCTTTAATGTGGACTCCCTATCTCAGAAAAACCATAGAATGAGAAATATAAACAGAAAAGAAGAACAGAAATTTATGTCTCAATTGTCTTGGTCTTGGATTTTTTTAAAGAGAGTACACAACAAAACTATTGGCCAGAAGGAACAATCCTAAATCTGTTTAAACAGGTGTCCAGGACTTACCATCTCATGGACAGCAAATTAATACAATCATACCACAATTTTAGAAGGATATGAACAAGAAAAACCTATTCATAAGCCCGTATAACCTTTATAAACCTGGAGCAGACACAGTTTGGTCTCAGAGCAGGGTTGCAGTCAAGAAATATATTCCCACAGCCAAAAGTAATTTCAAAAGAACTCAAACCCTTATGTTTCTTAAAAACCATAAAGGGTATCCAAATTCAAAGACCATGACAATAGTTATTAAAACTCCCTTTCTTCTACCCCTCCCCCTCATACTTACTGCCAATCCAGAGCATTTCAATCCACAATTCCCCATAACGTCTCTCAACACTTCATTCTCCTTTCTCTGGCTTTCCTCACCCTCTCTTTTCTGCATCACTTTATGATGTAGATTGACCTTACCTCTCTCCTAGCAGAAAAGAATCCCTATTTGTAGGAATAAAAGAATAGGAAAATTGATCTGGTAATTAGAGAATTCTCTTTGGCTGGGTAGGGTATGGAAATAGAGAACATCCCACATTAATCATTGGATCCTAACATAATTGTATCATGAGTGAAAAAGTACTGAGAAGTGAGAGCTGTATCTTCAATATACCCTTAAAACTGAGACCTAAAAAATCTGAGCCACATTATATAGATACATTATGTTTGTATAGTTCTAGAGAAACTAGAAGAACCTAGAAAAACTTGTTTATTAAAGCACAGAGAAAATCTCTGTTCTGTATCTCAGAAGAGTGGAGTTTCCTTTTGGAAATAAAAATCTGATAGGTTACCAGATGGAGGTCTAGAATTTCTTGGAGAAGGAAGCAGGAGACAAAATATTAGTCATAGACACTGGGAAATTTCAGTGTCTGCATGCAGAGACCACGTGACAATGGTTTGGGGTAGTAAATCAGGGTATGCCTATACGTGGCTAGCATTAGTTTTCTAATAGGTTCTATCCTACCAAATCAGGGGTTGTGAATCCAAATACCTATAAGAGTCAAGCTGTGTCCTAATCAAGTGACACTGGCTGAGTGAGAACTATGACAAAATAGAAAGGGGATGTTCTATCTAAAGTAATTACCCCCTTCTCACTAATTCCTATCATGTAGGAATGCTGGCCCAAATTCCCAGTTTTCCAAGAGAGCCTGAAAATCCATATGCTATCTGGGATACCCCCAAAATTTTAGATGTTGGCAGTTTAATATTTTTCATCACTATGAACGACAAATAGCCATGCATATGGGCTGATGCAGCCCACAGACCACATCAACTCTGAAAAAAAAATTAACCAAGAAGCAACAAATATACCAACAAATATAATATTTGGTGTCTTTACCTGATTCAATATGAATATTTAATAGAATTTTCTGCAAAATATATCCACCAACAGATTAAAAACAAACTTAGAGGAAATCAAACAAGTGGCAATTTTGCCAAATAAATTGGTTCAACCATGTAAAAACCTGTAGGCTTAGGCCCAAGAAGAAGTCATTGTGAAAACAGGAAGCTGCCTTGAAAGAGGACACCCTTACCCAACAGTTCCACTTGCAGAAAATTATACAAAGAAAAAAATTCTTAGTTGCACAAAGATTAATATATGAGAATATCACAACAATTTTTCACTGAAAAATGTGAAACAACCAAGTTATCCAATAATAGGAGCTTGGTTTAAATAAATTTTGCATGATATATCCATAATGTGCAAAACTATACACATTAAAAATAATTTAAGGGACTTCCCTGGTAGCGCAGTAGTTAAGAATCTGCCTGCCAATGCAGGGGACACGGGTTCAAGCCCTGGTCCGGAAAGATCCCACATGCCGCGGAGCAACTAAGCCCGTGCACCACAACTACTGAGCCTGCACTCTAGAGCCCATGAGCCACAACTACTGAAGCCCGCGTGCCTAGAGCCCATGCTCCACAACAAGAGAAGCCACCTCAATGAGAAGCCCGTGCACCGCAACGAAGAGTAACCCCTGCTCACCACAACTAGAGAAAGCCCAGGCACAGCAACGAAGACCCAACACAGCCAAAAATAAATAAATTAAATTTAAAAAATTAATTTAAAAAATAATTTAAAATAATGCTGCAGAAATTATTTAATAGAACGATGTTCTTGATATTTTTGTTAAAAAGCAGGTAATATATGCAAATAAAGTATAATTCCATTTTTTTATGTTATTACTGAGAGAAATTGAAGAAGACCTGAAAAACAGAGAAGTAAACCATTTTTATGGATTGAAAAATTCAATATTGTTAAGATGTCATTTGTCCCAAATTTACCTGTAGCTTCAATACAATCCCAGTCAAATTTCTGACAGGATTTTATTTTTTAAGACAGTAGTATGCTGATTTGAAAATGTATATAGAAATGCAAAGGATCTAAAACAGCCAAAATAATTTTTAAAAAGAGGAAAATAATTGGAAGATTTACACCTCTTGAGTTCATGATTTGCTGCAAAACTACAGAAATCAAGACAGTTGTATTGGTTTAAGGATAGATTTAGGAATCAATGGAGCAGAATAGAGTCCAAAAATAGACCCACACACATATATGGCCAATTGATTTTTGACAAATTTCCCAAAGTAATTCAGTGGGAAAAGAATAGTATTTTCAACAAGTGGCCCTGAAACAGCTGGATATCTGTGTGGATGTAATGGTTATTTTTATGTGTCAACTTGCCTGGGCCATGGTACCCAGGTATGTGGTCAAACATTATTCTAGATGTTTCTGTAAGGGTGTTTTTTGCATGAGAATAAGATTTAAATCCATGGAACTTTAGTGAAGCAGATCGCTCTCCATTATGTAGGTGGGCCTCATCCAATCAGTTGAAGGCCTTAGTAGAATGAAGACTGACCTCCCCTGAGCAAGAAGCATTCAGCCAGCAGTCTTTGGACTTGAACTGAAACTCTTCTCTGAGTCTCCAGCCTGCCAGCCTCCCCCATCAGATTTTTAACTCACCAAGCCTCCACAATCACATGAACCATTTCTTAAAATAAATCTAGATCTAGATATATAGATATAGATTTAGATAGAGATATAGATAAAGATAGAGATATCCTGTTTGTTCTATTTCTCTGGAGAATCCGGACTAAAACTGTGGATAAAAGAAATTTGCTAGATCATAATAAAAGTTAATTCAAGATGGATCATAGATCTATATGTAAAAGTCTAATATATGAAACTTCTAGAATAAAGCTTATGATAAAAATATTTGTGACCTTGGATTGTAAGCAAAGATTTTTGTAGTTAGGACACAAAATTCCCAAACACTAAAAGAAAAAACGATAACTTGGATTTAAGCAAAAATCTTTTGCTCTTAAAAAAGATAACATTAAGAAAATAAAAGGCAAGCCACAGACAGCATAAAATATTCACAGCAGGTATTTCTGACAAAGGATTTATATCCTGAATATATAAAGGACTCTGCTCAATTATAAGAAGGCAAACAACCCCAAAAATAAATAGGCAAAATGTTTGAACCAGTATTTCACAAAAGAAGATATACACATGGCAGACACTTGAAAATAAATCCTCAACACCATTAGTCATTAGGGAAATACAAATTACAACAAAACAAGATACCGTATAGTCACTAGAAAGGCTAAAATTAAAAAGGATGACAATACCAAGTGTTGTCAATAACGTCAAGCATCTGAAACTCTCTTACACTGCTGGTGGGAATGCAAAAAGGTACAGAAAATTGGCAATTTCTTACAATGTTAAACATGTACCAATTGCATGATCCAGCAGTTCTACTGTTAGGTATTTACTCAAGAGAAATGAAAACATGTGTCCACAAAAAGCTTGAAAAAGCATATAAAATACTTATAGAAACTTTACTCATAATAGCACAAAACTGGAAAAGTCCCACATGTCCATCCACATTCATACAATGAAATACTACTCAGATATAGAAAGGAACAAACTACTCATGGATGCAACATAGTTTAATTTCAAAAACATTATGCTGAGGAAAAAGAGCCTGACACAAAAGAATATATACTGTGAATATATACAGATTTCAAGAACAGACAAAACTAATCTAAACTGATGCAAACAAGGATGGTGGTTGCCTGGAGTGTGGATCCACGTGGTAAGGGGATTGACTGCATCGTAGCATGTAGGAAATTTTACGTGTGTTGGAACTGTTCCAGAGCATCATTAGGGTAGTTGTTATACAGATGAATATAAATATTTTTTTCAAAACTCACCAAACTGTATAGTAAAATTTATGTATTTTATTGCATGTAAATTACACCTCAATAAATTCGATAAGCTGATTTTTAAAAAACATTTTCTAAAGACAGTCCCACTCCTGCCCCACAGCTATGCAAGACCTCTTGTGTACTATAATCCCCTGCTGCAAACTCATGCAGAGCCTTTCCCTATTTTCTAGGGATCATATTCCCTATGATTCTAGGAATCAGTACACGTCCTCCCCAGCCTTTGTCTGCTCCACGAGAAGAGGTGCTTACCGGAAGTAATCTTAGATCTGACTGTGCATCACAATCACCTGGGGTGTTCATTAAAAATGTAGATTTCTGGGTCTTTTCCCTAGAAATTCTGATCTTAGGTCTACTTTAAATCCAAGGGAAATGCCATAGTGCTTTGTCCTGTGTTCACTGCTCACACCCCAACTGCACTAGATTTTGAGTCACTGCTACAAGGCTCTGTACTGAAACTCAATTCCCACTCACGTCCAGGGCTGCCACTGGACACTGGCCTCACTTTTTAAATAACTGCCTTTTTCAAATGTAAGCATCTTGAGAGAAAAAGTGATGTCACGTTTATCATTTATACACCAAATTATGAGGGCCCTGAGACAAATTAAAAGCCCAGTCTTTTTGTAGGCCCTCTCCCCTCGGTCATCTCAAAACTCTCCAGGAAAGGTTACATAGATGCTGAAATATGTCCTACTCATTGTCACCACTTGTCCCTGGGATCCAGGATTAGGGATAAAATCCTTTAATGGCAAAGAGAGAATGAGGGTCTCTGCTCTGGCTTCATGTCAAGGTGACTTCTAAGGGATTGTTACTAAATTATTTTGTTAAATCACAGAGTACATTTTTTCTGTAGTCTGTTCCATAAGACCATAAAAATTGCAATGGTTAAGAAATCCCTTTTTCTGAAAACCATTATTTGCTAGTTTGGTCTGATTAGAAAAATGTCAAAGATTATACCTTCAAACCCAGGAATATCAGGATACACATGAGCATGCATATGCTACTCTTAGCATGTAGACAACCATGACTGCTCACTTAGGCTTTCTACCAAGGCGAGCCTTTGTTGTCGCCTAGCCTGCAGGGTAACTTTAACAGCAGAATAGGATGTTTGTGTGTGTGTGTGTGTGTGTGTGTGTGTGTGTGTGTGTGTTTACGTGTGTATGTCAGATTGCAATCCTAATTCCATGAATTTCAGGTCCTAGAGGACCAGTAAGACATTGGACCATTTTTTCAAACTGCAAATTTTCTTTAGGTCCAATTGACCCTTTGATATAAATGTTTTTAATCAGTTGGGCTACCATGAGAATCAAGGGATTGGAACTATAGCTGGGTGAGAAAGAAACAAAATAAATCTCTGTGCAGAGCAGTAGAGCAGTCAGGGAGGGAAAAGATTTAGAAGGCAAATACAGCACAAGGAAATTCAATAGCTAGAGTACAATAAATGAGGAGAAAAGTGGACTCAGAAAGAAAAAGGTGGGTTGGAATGCAGAACACAAGCCTGACCTTCTCTGCAACTCTGCCTGGGGCCCTGGTGACAGCTGTTAACTCTCAAACTTCTCTACGTGTTTGCCAACACGGGCACTTTGAAGAGTATAGAGCACACCTTCTATGTTTTAGCCCAGTTTCCACTATTAAAACACTCTGACTCTTTTTTATGTCTTCCTGACTCTTTTTTTATGTCTTCCTGGAAAAGAAAAAAAGAGACACAAGCTTATTACTTCCCTAAGCATTCTCTCTTGTCAATATGAAATTGATGGAATTCCTCTAGTCTAGGATCTCATAGGAATTCCAAAGACATCCTATATCACTAAATTGATGACACTTCTAAGATTTTAAAGACACATAAAATTTTAGAATTAGAGAAGACGTTAGAAATTATCTAGTTCCAACTCTTAATTTGAAGCATTTAATCATTTATGCAAAAATAGATATTGTTAAGCACCTACTGTAAGCCAGGAATCAGAAAGAGCCAGAAACGCACCCTGAAATACCACAGTCTCCTTTGTTTACCTACTCTAAGCTGGTGGCCATAATTTTTCTCATTGTGAGGTTGTAAGTTCTTTAGGTAACTACCTACTATATTCTTTATATTAATTCCTTAAATTGTTCCTAACTTTACCTCTTTTGGCTTCTAGAGATATAATACTAGAGACACAGTAGTAGGTAAAACAGATAAAAATCCTGCCCCAGGTGAGATTATATTCTAGAAGAGAAAACAGTAAAAAAATAAATAAATATATACTATAACATCAAATAGTGATAATGAAAGAAGAAAAAGTCAAGATGATATTTCAGGTCCTAGAAGACCAGTAAGACATTGGACCAGTGAATGAGTGTGAGGCTGGTGACTTGCTTAGACAGAGTGGTTAGGAAAGGCTTCTCTGAGGTGGTGATAGCTAAATAGACATCTAAATGAAGTAAGAGAATGAACAAGGTAGAAATCTGGGAACAATGTTCCAGACCAAAAAAAAAAAAAAAACCTCTGAGTTGAAAATGAGCTTGCCATTCTTAAGGAATGGAAAGAAAACCCCTTTGGCTAACATAGAGTGAATGAGGCAGAGTGATGGGACAAGAGGTCAAAGATAAACAAGGGACAAATCATGTAGAGTTATAGGGCTTTGAAGGGGATGTAGGAACAATTTAAGTGATTTTCCAAGGGCAGAGGTATAATTTGTCCTGCCCCCACCATACTCCACAGAAGGTTTTAAAGGTAACTTAGAATCACCCTAAGTTTATAAAGTCAAAGACTGTCTTTATTACATCCTATTGTCCCAGTATCAAACATTATAAAGTAGACCACCAGAGTAAAAGCAGATTGTGAGCAGGACGAGTAACCTCCAGAACGAATAGGATGACTAATACACTTTGAAGGGAAAAGTACACGATGAGAGAAGCAACTTGAATTTTTGAAACCATGGAAGATGTGATAGGGTCACAATGGAATTATCTATCATTGAGAGGGGCCGGTCACTTGTGAGCAATTCCCAAATAGTGAGCGCTCAAGGAATGGCCAGAGAGGAGCCCAGAGTAACTGGCACTGGGACCTCCAGAGTCCGGCCCAGTTGGTCATCCAGAGCTGGGTCCAGTGGCAGGCCAACTAGGCAGAAGACGTTGAAAACATGGCACCTATTAATTTGGATTGCTGTCTAGATCACAGATCACGTTAGTAAAATATAAATAGGTCCTGCTTTCCACAAAGTATACAACTTCTCAAGCAGAACTATAAATACCACTCCTCCCAAAGGGCTATATGCCCATCACAACTGCACCAGAGAGCTGTTTACTGAGAATAAGTGGTAATTTTATTATTTAAAGTTTAGATAACATGCTTCCCAAGAAATTAGTCCAGAAAGGGGAAATTCCAAGGCAATTACAAATAATTAAAAAGAAAATAAGTAATTTTACATACTTCGTATATAATCAGGTCTTAATTTTGAGCACTAAAAAAAGGTATACAACTTTTATTAATAAAAAAAATCAATATTTCCTCACCCTTCTAAGTAAAGGTCAAATAAATACACGAAGAATATATCAGTTGACGGAATTCCAAATTATTGACCTCACACAGAGCCTCATATTGCTGGGTCCAGGCTTGCTATCATCTCATTTTCTCAAATGTGCCAAGGTCTAGGAACATCCCCCTTCTTCTTGCCCTAAATAGAAATGAAGACTTGATCCCAATTGATTCTAAAAACATATTTGGGCAAGAAGCAACCATTCCAGCCAATAGGGAAATGAAAGACTTGGAGATATTTTTCTTCATATGGGAACTGGAATATTTAGGGATGCAGATATGAATCTGAGAGTCCAAAAGAGGTAAACTTAGGAACAATATAAGAAGCTACTACTTACATAGCAGGTAGTGACTTAAAGAACTTACTTACAACCCTACACCAAGAGAAATTCATGGCCACCAGCTTAGGGTGGGTAAATAACGGCATGTCTCAGCTCTTTTTGGTTGCCTTTAGGGAAGATAGCTGTGCCCCTTTCCTACACATGCCTTGGTCTTTCCATCAGACATGGAATACTCACTACATAGGCAAATCTTATGCCTGTGTTCTAAAAATACACAGTTTAAGACACTAAGAGGCAGTGGTTTTTATTGTCCTTCATTAGCTTGATAGTTCAAGGAGCTCAGAAGAGAACTGTAGCAATTCAAAAGAATTCATGTTTAGTAGAATATTTCCTGATGAGTGTTTATCTCTTAGAAATATTTAAGTTATTGGCTAAGCTGAGACCTCTCTTTCTACTCACTACTTGACATTTTCTATGTCTCTCCAAGTTTACCTCAAGGAGCTTTCTCTGAATAACCCATGCCCTGGAGTTTTCTCTAAATTCCTAAAGAATTACCTATGCCCCTCATTTGTCACTTAGTGTGTACTAATTTATAGGATCCTTGCTTCCTTCCTCTCTCCCTTCCTTCCTTCCCCCTCTGCTTCCTCTTCTCTTTCTCCTAAAATCTATTAACCACTTACTCTTTGTGAACACTGTTCTAATCTCTTTTCAGTCAATTTTCTAATTTAATCTTATCAATAACTCTATTATTTATTCTCTCCCAATTAGTTTCTCTACTTCTTGGGTACCCAGATTGTCTTATTCCTGTTTGGGTCCTAGGTACCTCACACATATTCTTCCAAAGAAATAAAACTTTAACCAAAATCTGTGTGCAAATGAAGTGTACACTTATGTTTGACACGTGGTTCACTCCAATGTAATTGAGTAATTGATTTCGCCATTCTTATTTAGTTCAGTTATTATGTCCTAGGTCTGTACATATCATTATGCATGGCCTGTCATAGAGCAAATAAAAAGGTGTTTATAGAAAGGAAAAGCGTGGGTGGGGAGAGAGAGAAGAGGGAGGAGAATGAGTCACATGTTACCTCATACTTTCGGTGAACCACAAAATAGGTCTCCTCTGTCTATGCCTCTTCCCCTTTTCCTTTTCTTATAAATCAGCCAAGAGAAGAACATTAATTTCTTGAAGAATGCTTTTCAGTGTAATTGTATAAAAATGTTCATAATCTCAGAGTGAGAGAGAAAGAGAAGAGAATATGGGATGGAGTGGTGGAGGGAAAGGGGGAACATTCCTTAAACCCTGATCAGCAATGCTAAACAGTCATTTTCCCAAAATTATAACTTATTCCAAGAAATAGTTCCCTCTTCACAAACCCTTTACAAACGCTACTACTAAATCAGTTTGCGTCTGTCCTAAGCCCTGAATCCCAAAGGCTGGGGATTCAGACCTTGGCTTCAGGAACCATCAGTGACCTCTATGCTCACAATGGGAAGTGAAGGACGTGGTTCAAATCCTAGAGCCAGCAGTAACAAGGCCAAAGTCTCTTTATACTCACAGGGCTGCTGATCCCATTCTACAGGAATGTTGAAAACAGCAGCTTTCCCAGAGAGAGACCCCAAACTATACTTTTAGGTGATGCAATCCAGGCCAAGCTTCTTTACACGGCCAGAGGCAGAGCCAAGGAAATTTCTGTCAGTTCCACAGTTCTTCTTGAACACTTTGGTCACCAGAAATCTGGAATTACAACAAAATAAAATTAGGAAAATTCACAGAGTACTGAAATGGTAATAATAGCTGCCTTTGGAAGATATTCCTCATGCCAGGAATTAATCAACCTTATAGTTTTCCAGTTATTATAACAACCATAGAAAATATTTTATGGACAAGGATATTGGGATTCAGAGAGGCGAAGAAACTTAACAAGTGGCAGAGCCGGAATTAGAACCCCGGTCTGAGTGTTTCCCAACAAGGGGCAATTTTGCCCCCTAGGGAACATTTGATAATGTCTGGAGTCATTTTTGGTTTCTATAACTAGAGGGAGTGCTACTGTCATCCAGTGGGTAGGGGTCAGGGACACTGCTAAACCTCCTGTAATGCACAGGACAGCCCTCACCTCGCAGAACTACCCAGCCCCAAATGTCAGTAGTGCCGAGGCTGAGAATCCGCACATCCCAACCCCCGACTCCCCATCTGTCTGACTCTAAGGCTGACTTCATGCTTTGCAAAGCATCCAGCATCTGGATATACAGGGCAACACAGATGAAATTGCAAAGCTGTGGCTGGGGGCAAAAGAGGATGAAGGCAAGTCATTGGCTTGGGGTGGAGATTTCCACTCATGTGTAATGGAGAGATGGGGAGTGAGCAGGCAACAGAATCCGAGCCAATAAACTTCCCATCATTTAAAGTAACTGTCCCCTGTGTCAGCTGATGAACACTACCCTGCATGGTGGAAGATACCAAAGACCCTGCCAATGGCTCTGGACAAAACCAAGCACCCCAGTCCAGGGAACCTTGAACCCTGGCTGCCTTCTGACCCTTGTCTGCCTTCCTTGAGATTGTTAGAGTAGCCAAGGCAGCCCATTAGGCCCTCTTATCTCAGCACCCCATGGTTGGCTGGGAGTGAACCCTGCCAATGTCTGCTTCATCACGGGCCCAGTCTCAGGCTATCAGCACCTGGAGCTGGGCCAGCAGGGGGCTGGGCAGGGCGGCTGGTACCAGACACCCAGGTCTGTTCTCTGTCCTCCCCCTACTAATAAATGGCTTTCCGGGCTCTGTCAGTGCATGGATTATGGGCTCCCTGTCAGCAAGACAGCCATTTTTCTATGCCAGATTGGAGCATGAAAAACAGAAGCTTTCTTGGATTGTAGTTTAGTGGAAATGCTCTCTCACACATTTTCTCACACATATTAACCAGTGATAAATCAATCTACCAAGCAATGTCTATACCTCTCAGTGAAGTTTTCCTCAACCCCACCAGAACTGGACTGTGCTGGAGGAATTGCACAAGGAATTCAGTAAGAGCCTTTATGCCTTCCCCAGCACACCCTCCCCTCTGCTCCCAGCATGAGATGTAGCTCTGTCCAGGCCCCAGGCTCCTCCACAGATCTCCACCCTTCCCCAGCATGGCACTCACCTCTCTGTATCTAGTCACTCCCTGGCTGGCATCTGAGCTTGCTCCGGACTCTCCTGCCCACAGTTACATTCCGGTGGATCAGATTCTATTAGTTAAGTGAATAAATGGGATGCTATCTGTATAGATATCCTTTACAGCAGTTTATTTTATTTACTGCATTGTCACTTTTAGATATCTGGCTCATCTAAAAACAGAAAGCCGTGGCCATGTCTGTGCTTCTTTATATTCCCAATGCCTGGTCCATTTGAGGAGCTAACTGATTGTATGAGAGAAAAGAATTAATTGAATCAATTAATGAATCAAGGTTTGAGACTGTCTTTTTTTTTGAAGTATAGTTGATTTACAATGTTGTGTTAATTTCTGCTGCACAGCAAAGTGATTCGGTTATACAGATATATACATTCTTTTTTATATTCTTTTCCATTATGGTTTATCACAGGATACTGAATATAGTTCCCTCTGCTATACAGTAGGACCTTGTTGTTTATCCATGCTATATGTAATAGTTTGCATCTGCTAACCCCAAACTCCCACTCCAGCCCTCCCCTACCACCCCCAACCTTGGCAACCACAAGTCTGTTCTCTTTGTCTGTGAATCTGTTTCTGTTTTGTAGATAGGTTCATTTGTGTCATATTTTAGATTCCACATATAGGTGATACTATATGGTATTTGTCTTTCTTTTTTTGACTTACTCCACTCAGTATGACAATCTCTAGGCCCATCCATGTTGCTGCAAATGGCAAAATGTCATTCTTTTTTATGGCTGAGTAGTATTCCATTGTATATATGTACCACATCATCTTTATTCGTTCATCTGTCGATGGACATTTAGGTTGCTTCCCTGTCTTGGCTATCGTGAATAGTGCTGATGTGAACACAGGGGTGCACGTACCTTTTTGAATTATAGTTTTATCTGGATATATGCCCAGGAGTGGGATTGCTGGATCATATGACAACTCTATTTTTAGTTTTTTTGAGGAAGCTTCATACTGCTTTCCATAGTGGCTACACCAGCTTACATTCCCACCAGCAGTGTAGGAGGGTTCCTTTTTCTCCACACCCTCTCCAGCATTTGTTATTTGTAGACTTTTTAGTGATGGCCATTCTGTCTGGTGTAAGGTGGTATCTCGTAGTTTTGCTTTGCATTTGTCTAATAATTAATGATGTTGAGCATCTTTTCATGTGTCTGTTGGACATCTGTATGTGAGAGTGTCTTTATAGTTGACTTAAGACATCAAAATGGCACCAGAGGTTACATAGCTATGTGTGTTTATCAAAACTCATAGAGCGATACACAAAACAGGGTGAATTTTACTCTGTATAAATTGTTTTTAGTGAAAAATAAAATTTAAAATATACCACAGAAAATGAATCCCTTTTGTCTAGTATGTAATTATGACCGTTATAAAAATTTAAAAGCAGCTTTCTCCCTTAAAAATATTATACAAAAAGAAAGATCCAGGTTACTATAGAAGCATGACTTCATCGTTGTATAAAAGAACATTTCATAACTACCTTTGGAATGTCAATGTAATCTTATTTCATATACGAAATCTTGGTAAAAATGATGCATTTCCAGTTCCTTAAAGCAACATTCAGCTACAGATATGTCTTCAGAGAGTAAATGTCCTTTTAGCAGATGTCACTCTAGCAGAGTTTTTAAATGATATGTGCTAAAATTCCTGAGTTTTAAAAATTATGCTTTGCCTCACGGATTTGTTTACCTCTGTCCCAACATATTACATCATAAAGTAACAAGCATGAACTGCCAGGAATAGCTTTCTAGGGACAGAGACTTAATAGGGCACTATATTAACAGAATATTTTCAAAATTACAAATATTTCATAATTTTCAAAAAATCCCCAACTTAAGAATGGGCAAAGTGAATAATAAACAGAACACCAGGGACTTCCCTGGTGGTGCAGTGGTTAAGAATCCACCTGTCAATGCAGGGGCCACGGGTTCGAGCCCTGGTCCGGGAAGATCCCACGTGCCGCAGAGCAACTAAGCCTGTGTGCCACAACTACAGAGCCTGCACTCTAGAGCCCGCGAGCCACAACTACTGAGCCCACGTGCCACAACTACTGAAGCCCGCGCACCTAGAACCCATGCTCCACAACAAGAGAAGCCACCGCAATGAGAAGCCCGCTCACCGCAACCAAGAGTAGCCCCCGCTCGCCGCAATTAGAGAAAGCCTGAGCACGACAACAAAGACCGAACGCAGCCAAAAATAAATAAATATATAAAGTAAAAAAAAAAAAAAAACCTACGTTTTCTTTAAAAAAACAAAACAAAACAGAACACCAGAGATCATGTACAAAGCAACAGGATTATCGTGGTACTTCTTCTTCCAGTCTCCCATGTTTCTCCCAGCTCATGTCAAAATCACCCACCTCTAAATTCTGTTGGCACTTTCTGTTTGTGTCTGTTGAGACTGGGATCATCAGCCCAAGGCAGATTCCATCTGGGCCACATGGAGGATGAATACAGAACGAGTTTTGTGTGTGTGTTCTTTTGTTTGACTTGTGGTTTTTGAAAGTTTTGAATTTGTTGTGAACATTTCCAAAACTGGCAAATTTCCTGTATAAATCCAGTGTTCCAATTTCTCTTGAGAAATCAGAAAGGTCTGGCAGTGCTCAATCCACATTTCCATGTGGTTGGAGCTGAGTGGTGGCTTCTTTCTATAGAAGGAGTCTGTGCCCTGTGGTTTGCCAGTGTCTCCACAATCACTTGTCTCTAGTCCTGGTGGACTTTGAATATGCCTGGCCTAAAGAATGGCCAGGTGTACGTGACACTGTACAAACCCACTCAGTGTGGGTAAGCAGGCAGAGGTCATTGGATCAAAGAATCTGCTTGTGAATGTGGTCAAAGCCGTGAAGCTGGAGGAAAGGTCCACAGGCTTAGAGGATCAGGGTGTTGCTATGGAGACTGCGGATGGCTACAGGTTGCTTTGGTTGACAGTGGATGGGGATTCCCCAAGAGGGGGCAATGGCAATTACCGTATTTAACAACATGCTGGTATCACCTGGGACCCACACGTCATGACTGTGACAGTCTATGCCATGGCGATTTCCTTCTATAAAGGGACCAGAACCACATGGAAGCAGGGATCCCACAGGAGTTCCACCTTTCTTCAAGGTCTACAAGTTCTCAGCAGTGTCACTGCTATCTTCCAAGGCAGAGGCAGGGGCTCTGGCTTCCAAAACCTCACAGTGGCCTCATTGTGACCAACTACTCCTATCCTATCTTGTATTGGCTTTCAGTATCTGCTTTATTTCTTCAGTAAGATAGTTACTTTCTGTGGACAAGGGAAATCCTTTACATTCCCCTTGTTACCTTCTAGGACGAACTACTATGTGTTAGCCAAAGGGCTCATACTCTTTATTTGTTCTAAATTGAATCAGCAGACTGTCTTCAGTGCCTAAGTGAGATCATAAAGACAAAATGGCTGGACAATCATGGCAGGAAGTACACTGGGGTCATACGACAGTCAGCTTGGCCCCTGCCTTGGTCTCCATGATAGCCTGGACCTGTCTGGCCCCTGCCAGGCTGGAGGGTCCACAGAGAGAAGAGACCCTTTAAGATGCATATCTAGAAGCATTCCAAAGTACTATTAGACAGTAATGGAAATGGTACGAGGTCTCACCTGATTACACCTGAGAACAGATATTGCATGGCTGCAATATTCTCCGTGGGATTTTGAGGCTAAAAGACTTCAGAGGGCAAGTCTTCTCGCTGAAGATTGTACGGTTTCAAACAACGACCAGCCAACTGTCAGAAGGGATTTGTACGTACACTCACATAGGATTCTAGTAGAAAGGAGCTCAAGCATCTATGAGACGGAAGATTCTTCTGTTGCTGTAAGCACTGCCTTATCAGCCTTGCCGCTCTTTAGTATATACTCCGCCTTCTAATTATGCCCTAATTTGGACCGTGCAAACATACAACAATTCCTCCACCAACAGCTTTTCCAATTAGTAAGAAAATCAGTGGCAGATGTGAAATCCGTGGGATGCTGAATGTAAAATGTTAATTAATTTTAAAAAACTGTAAAGCCTCTGGAAAAACCTTTTCTGAGAAAGCTTCGTGTGATGTCCTCATTCACACAGACCCTGAAATAGCTTTTTCTTTTATCATGCTACCTTTTGAATCTGATTCTTACCATTGCTGGGCTTTTCTCTGGACTGAAAGTGTTTGAGGAATTTATTAACTCTTAAATCTTGGCCAAGTGGACCTGGAATCGGTTACTCTGGCATCTTTGACCAAATGTCTACTGTCCTGACTCTGCTGAGCAACAGGGACCTCCCCACCACCACTCCCATCCCCGCCCCCCCCAGAACAATGTAAGGAAAAGCCAGAGAGTCTGTGGGTTTGTCACAGTAAATGATGAGGGCCTGGGTCTCTCCTTAGGGGTTTTATCTTATCTATGTTCCAAAAGTTCTCAAGATCCCTGGAGTTGCCCTTGAGAATCTGCGCAGCAGAATTGCCCCCGAAGATGGTATAATGGGAGCAATCTCTCTGCCTCCAGGTTTAATGGGTCTCATGCTTCAGGGACCATCTGGAGACAAGCTGGTCAGTAAGTCAGGTCCATCTAAGTGGAAAAAGGAGTTACAGGACCTAACAATGGAGACAGTCATTTTTAGTCACCCCTACAACAAAATTGCTAGAAGTTAATTCCTATCCCTGGAACCCAGGGTGGCTGAGGTGTTCACCTTATGGCACATAAAGTTCTCCTCTGAGGCAGAAAGCTTGCAACTCTGCATGCGTTTTTCCTGCAGCATCCCCTGCTGTCACTTAGGAGGACACCAGCTGGCTTTGGCCTGACTTGGCATTCTTTTCCTAGCTTGATCTCAGCCACTGCATCCTTCCAACATTTCTACTGCTGAAATGAAAGGAAGGGTCCTCACTGCAGGAGTATAAGAACTCTCCCAAACCAAAGATCACTCTCTTCATTTTTTTGTACAACCCCTTTTGATTCTAGCCACTTTTGTTTTAATTAAATTTTACTTTTTTGAGACCTAAAAATGTCTCTTCAGAACTGGATCAGAAATAATGAAACTATTAACACTGAATATGTTCCTCAGTGAGTCTCAAACACTAATTCAAAGCCCTTGACATTGATTACTGTTTTTAAGCCTCTCAACAACTCTGTGAAGTGAGCGCTATCTGTTATCATTGCCATTTTACAGATGGGAAAACTGAGGCATTGACAGGTTGAGTCACAAAGTCACATAGTAAGTGGCAAAGCTGGGATTCAAACTCGGGTCATCTGGCTCCAGAGTCCATGCTCTGGACTAAAACATGAGACAAGTGACACTGCAGGTTATAGTCAAAAGCTTCCCTCCATCTAATTGCTAATTGCTGTCCCTAGATTCACTAGATATGTTCTCCCTCTCTCCCGTTAGGGTGATGTCTCTGTGTGCCTGCACCTCCACAGTTGGCAAGGGACCCCTTGCTTGCTGTACTCCCCTCACCATCCCCAAACCCCCGCTCGCCAGAGACACTCATCCCCAAGGTCTGGCCAATGGCCACTGCCTGACCTTTTTATTCCCAGATGGGCTCTGGGCCTTGAACAAACAGAACACCAGTGGCTTCCCACTAAAGTCCTTTGCCACAAATAAAGAGGCAGATTCTTCCCAGTGACCCCCACCCCACCTCTTCCCTATGAGTTGTTTCATATATTTCACAAAGACTCTTCCCTTTTAAAGCTTCCCTTGATGTTGGCTGTTGACTTGGGTTCATGTGTACACATGTGTGTGTACAACTGACCCCAGGTTTTGGATCTCTGAGGGATGGCCGGGAACTTCTGCCCTCTTTGTAAGCGAAGGGGATTTCATTGAGAATGGAGGCAGGTTTACGGCCCTGAAGAGCATCACGATTGACAAAAACACTTGGTGGGACTTAAAAGTCCTTTCCCATTGTTTTCCTGATCCTTGAAATTCAGTCACGCTGCTCTGATTTCAAACATTCTTGGTTCTTAAATTGCTTTTTAGCTTGTACACCTTAGAGGTGCAAAAAAAAAAAAAAAAGAAAAGAAAAAGAAAAATCCAACATCATGCAGGTGTGTAGAGATACTCTTAAGGCAGTGGCTCCCAGCCTTGGCTGCACACGACCATCATTTGGGGAGCTTTTATAAACCTCAGTATCAAGCCACACCCCAGGTCAATTACATCAGGACCTCAAAGGGTGGAGCCCAGGTTTTGACATTTTTTAAAGCTCCCCAAGCAATTCCAATATGCAGCGAATTCTGAAAAGCACGTTTTTGTAAGGAAAGCGGGCTTCCTTTCTGCTAACCCCCATTGCTTCTGAGATTACTCTACAGTTAGCAAGCTTTCTGCCTTGAGGCTGGGCTCAATCTTCCTCTGAGGGTGAAAAGCTCAGCTTGGACTGGAGTTGATAATATGTAACATAGACTGAGGGCTTCCCCTGCATAAGTATTTACTAGGTGCTTCCTGTTGATGGTCTCATTTAATAGTCCCAAGAACACAGTGGTCGGGGGGGAGAGTGATCTTACTCCTTTTTTACAGAGGAGGACACTAAGGCTCGGAAAAGTCAAATAATTTACCCAAAGTCAAACAAACTGAAAAGTGACGGAATCAGGATTTGACCCAAAGAGTCAAAGTCCAAAATTTCTAAATTCTTCTAGTGACTAAGATCTGGGGAATTTTTTAATATGTTTTTTGTATGCTTTGTGCCACCCAGGATCTGACTTTAAAATATGTGCTGTGAATTCCTGCAAGGAAACTGACTCCTGATATACACACCCTCATCCTTTCATAGCTAATGTCTCCTTTGCAGATGCCTTTGGCTTGTCGGGAAAGCCATCTCCCTCATTAATCCCAGCCCAGTGTCCTCTGACCAGAACTTCAGCAGCATATATGGTGTCTGTGCCGGGCACAGTGCGAGTGCTGATGGGGAGTGTCTCATCCACTCCTCATCAGGACCTCTGGTTCATGCAGCTCTCACCCTCATGGTACAGACAAGGAAACAGACACAGAGAGTTTCAGTGATGCACAGGATACTTCACAGTAGACCGTGGAGCTGACATTCAACCCAAGGTGTGTGCCGTTCATTAAGGGCATGCCACGGCTGCCCCAGCTGAAGCTCCCGTCTGAGTCTTTGAAGGGAAAGTGTGAGCATTTTAATCAATGGAAGTTCAGCTTCTCAGAAAAATAAGGATGGCCACAGCCTTTGCAGGAATCTGGAGATAGTAAGAGTGGTCACCAGGGGGAGACAGAGCTTGAGACATAACGGGCTCTTCTATTTCAGCACTGAACTCGGCAAAGTGCGGAACTGGGAGGGAAACAGCTGCTGATGGAACCCTTTGTTTGGGGTTTAATATCTTCTTCTGAGGCCACTTCCTTTTTTCCCCTCCTCCCCCCTCTCCATTTCTTCACCTGTTTCTAAGTGGTAAGAAACAGCTTTACCAGAGTGTACAATCCAAGGAGGTCAATCTCTTCCCTCTGCCCAGAGCCTCAGCACCTGATGTCTGAGAAAACACACTGCTTTCTGAGTTAAAAGGCACCACTACACAGAGTTTCCATAGCTCCTGTGTCAGATCCTGGGGCTCTTGACAGAAAAACAAAAGCAACACTAGATAATTCTTTTTGAGGAAAGAAACTGAACACTGCCAAGGCAAAGGAGAGTTTGATGTGCAATTAATCTGTAGGAATTTTTTTCTTTGCCATTAAACTTTAAGTTGGATTTTCAAATACCCAAACATTCTATATAAATAACAGGTATGTGAAACTATACCCATAACATCAGAAATCTTCTTTTTAAAGATGTGATTATCTAATTTCTAAATTTTAAACTTTCTTAAGGCTTCTCTCTATTTGCCATACAATAGGAAGGAAAATTTTTTTTCATTGATAGAATTAAAATAAAATTTACTCTTGATTCACAGATCTGATTAAAGAAGATATTTAGCATGTTGACCCCAAGCTCCTAGAGAGGAGAGACTTGGTTTTATTCCCTAGACATCTGCAGAGCGTTTCCAAGTGTGTTAGCATGAGAAAGGTGCTCTCTAAATATTTATGCAATTGATTAATGAAGGAAAGAGTCATGATTACCAGGTTTCTTCAGCACAGACCCCACACCTAAAAAGAAAGGCTGATCCCTGCCACGCCACCAGGTGGCCCATCTGAGAAGACAGGTTTGCGAGAGCAGGACTCAGTCATACAGAGGCCGCAATAAAGAACCCAGACAGTAGCTGGCGCAGTAGTTCTTCCTCTCACTATGTTTACCTACCCACTTGTCCTAGTCAAGTGTTACTTGGTTAAATATAGCAAAAAACCCACTCAACCTAGGCTAAGGGGGAGGAAGGAGATTACCCTGGAAGGACTCAAGGATCTTTCACAGACTCAAGGGCAGGAAGTAGGGACAACAAAGCAGTTAGGAACCAAAGCAACCTCAAACTGCCCCCTGCTTCTCACCCCCCTGCCAAATGATCTGTCTTCTCATGACACATCTGCTTCTCTCTTTCCTTCTCTCTTTCCTTTCTGTTTTCTAAAGTGAAGCTTTATGTGCTTCACTGTATTTATAGAAAAACAACTGTCCTAAACAATCCTTCATGTCCCCTGAAATCAAGGTCCTGACTGTCACTGTGTCCCCAAACAGAGAATCTGGCCCAGGTTGGATCATGTGCTCACCTTTGATCTAAACAGCTGTGGCCCGATGAG